>NW_022280102.1:1085873-1313644 GCF_004355925.1 Anarrhichthys ocellatus | reverse complement strand
GGGTGGTGGGGGGTGGGCGGGGGGGGGGGGGCGGGGAGGGGGAGAGATGCCCCAAGCAGGTCACACTGATAGTGATGTCAGCAACATGGTCTGTGAAGAAATATGGTGGCGGCACAAGATGACCCAAAATATATTCTCTGCAGTCATACATCAAGTAACGACTATGCTATTTTATGACAGCTTGCTCTGTAATTCATCAATAATATAATCTTACTGATTCTATGTCAGGATATGTATTTCATCGTTTCATCATCGCCTTTTGTCAGATGTGTTTATGATTAATAGAGACGCTTCCAATGCCAGGAGGGCATACTTGTCAAACATATGGCTAATGAGTGAGTAATTACCCCCTTAAAATGCTTTGATGCTTTGCCTTTAATCATATCTGAATCAGACTAAAGTGGATTAATCAATGGTTAAGGGGAGCTTTAAGAATAGCCGGTGATGTAAGGGAGCCTCTGAAGCCGAGGTTACAAGACAAACATGGGGGTCCAAGGACAATCAAGTATAAAGCCCAGCTGAGGCCAGTCCCACACCTGCTCTCTAACTGTAAGTGGCTGTGTCACATAAAGAGGAGTGAGGAAGAAAACAAAGGAATGGGGTACAGGAAAAGAACAAGGGCATCCCTGCGTGGACACAGCAGCTACTTTTACATGGACTGGTGACCCTGCTGTCCTGGTAGCAGTTTATCATGTAGATGTCATAGCTTGCTTAGAATAACCTGTTTACATTCACACACCAAGGATGAGGAAAAAAGGTGTTGTTTATTAACCATAAAAGAAATCTGTCATTTTACAGTTTTTTACTGTTACTATGGAGGCACATTGTTACCACTGAGATAATCAGTTCTGTTTCCTGTGTTAGACGCAGCAACACCTTTTATATGTACTTTGTTTTTAATTGGCAGAATATGATTTCTTTAGTCAGAACACCTCAGGTAGAAATACATATTTGGTTAATTGGTTGTATTCTTACTGATATACTCAGTGCTGAGATGAAACATTTTCATATGAACAGCTTAATCTGAATACCACCTAAGACTGGCCTTGGAACGACCACCTTGTATTATTGAATAATGTCTGATTTAACCCTTTACCCTAACCTGTCTGGGGCTAGCAAAATCAGCTCATTGTTGCTTTTAATCTTCTCATGGGATTTGTTGACAGTAAGAAAAATATAGAATATCACAGATCTTCACGATATGATTCCACTGAAATGTCAATGAAATATCATAGTTAGCCTTTGGTTTCACTTGAATTTACTGGTCCAATCACGATGTCCCCAGTTTGAGAACAGTCGATGACTTCTGTTGCATGTCATCCTTCCTATCTCTCGTCTCATTTCCTTTCATGTCTCTTCTGTTGACTATCAAAAAAGACAAAAATACCCCCCATCAAAAAATGTATTTACAAAAAATGTGTGATTGCTCAACAATTAGGCCAACATGCACAACGTTATCACAACAACAGGAATGGTGGCCATAGCGACACAAATAAGGTCCAGGTTGGATCTTCTTTTCCTTTAGCTTAAGTGTGACCAATAGCCAATTTACTCAGCCTGTATAAAGGTAGACAGCTGAGCTTTGGCTAAAAGACATTTGGACGGACAGCAGAACAACTGAACATTAAAAAAGGCGCCTAAAGAAACATCCCCTAAACATAACTGGCAGCTTAAGTGACGCTTAACACAACAGCATGGAAGCGATAGCTTAATAACGGGAAACAAAAGCATCACACGACTGCGGCTGTTGAAACGAGCGACGGCTCGCTGCCAGACTCAATGTCACTGTCTGCTGGTGGTGCGTATGCTGCAGCTCTAACAGATGATATATCATGTGAACTATCATACAGCTGGCTAGAGTGATGATGATTTAAAAGGCTTGGTGAGAGGAGACAGCTTGTCTGAAAGCCTTGTTTCACTGTGTCCGCAGTCTGATGTGATGCATCCCAGAGTCACCTTCAAATGCAGCTCCTCTTGAAGGCTTGATGGCGCTCATAAATACCAATCGTAATTGTGATCCGGCGGCAAACAAATCTACATTTTTCAGGCCGTTCTGACAAGAGTAAGGGTAAACCAAGTGGGCCTTTTGCATATCTTGTCTGACTGATATGTCATTGTGACAGTTTAATACTCCATAATTATGTCATTGTGGATGCCTGATGGCCGAGCTGGTCCGCGTTGGCAATATACGGCCACGGAGTGAAGAGCGCAATGTTTTCTCGCAAATTGCGTCAGCGCTGATGACATAAGAGGTGATGAATATTCAGAGGTGACCTACTCAACACAAAGAGCGATGGCCAGAGACAGAAACAAACACGCGGTTGGTTTGTCTGCTTGTGTGTCGGGGGAATTATTAAACATAATTATGCATAATCGTTGGACGTAGCATGTCACCCATTACACTAATAGTTTGTTTACTATGAATATATCGTTTCAAACTTTAGATATTGCATGTGCACGAGGTGACAGCATTTTCCTAATAATGTCACTTACACTTACAATATATTTCAGCTGACAGTTGGTTCCCCGAGGGCCCTGCCAACTGTCATTCAACACTTCGTCAGCCATGGGCTCAATGTGTCATCCAAGTAACCATGAAAGTTCCCTTTGCTGTCTCTTTATCTACCTGTGCAGCTAATCAACAAGTTAAAGAGACAACAAGTCTCTCTTTATTCTGCAGGAGTGATGTTTACTGTGTACAATGGACTGAAATACATGTGTCAAAAAAAGGCTGTTTTTGTTTGTTAACTTTCCCACTGTTACTGACAAAGAGGCGTTTAACAAACCTTATCTCCAAACTGCAATTTCTGCAGAATGATGACATAAAAGAGTGCGGTTACCTTTATGCACCTTTTTTTACCTCCTGTAATATTGCCAGTCGGTTTCTACCGTGAATTAATTGTCATTTCTGTAGCTTCGCTAAAAGACAGCTAGCACAATATCTCTTGTTTGTTTAATCTGTATAAAAACCGTATTGTAAAAACAACAATTAGTGTTTTTTTCCACGGCTATAGAGCCAGGAAGACTGGAAGTAGTGTGAAACAGCTAGCCTGGCTCTGGCCCCATGAAAATCTTGACGTGACATTTTATTTATAACATGTTAATTAGTGAACTTTAGAGGTGCTGGGCAGAGCCAGGTGAGAGATGTTTCCCCTGTTTTCACTCTTTATGCTAAGCTAACCATCTTCTGGCTGTAGCTTCATGTCTTGGCATGCAGAAATGAGAGTGGCATCAATCTTCTAATCAAACTCTCAACAAGAAAGCGAAATATCCAGTGTGTGTATCTCGCGAAATGCTGAACTTTTTCGTTAAAGGGTAGTGTTGCTTTCTTATCCTATAACCAATTAGTGAACATGACTTGACAGAATGCTGGAGGCCAGGGAATAAACTAAATTAAATATTTTGTGTGCTCGATTTAGTCCAGTTGGATTTCCTGTAAGGATGCCAGCTGATAATGAAAACACAAGGTTGTACATGGTAAGTAAATAGTAAACATTGGTAATTGCTTCACTTATTTTGAATAAATAAAAACTATATATTTTGATCTATAAAGCACATTAGAAGTGTGACTGACATTTAACGAACAGCTTTGACCTTAACTAAAGCACAGTAAAATGCTGCTTAATTCATTTTCTACACATGGGTCCCTCACCACACATTCCAACCTTGAGATTGGACAAAGGGGAGAAAGTACTGCTTCCCAGCTCCCCCGTACACAGATGTAGTGGAGAGCTGAGATCTGTGTAAATGAAAACGTCGCATAATACGTTCAACTGAGCTGCAACCTTGACTGAAGTCACTGAAAAGACAGCTATTGAAACGCATCGTCTTTGTTCTCTTCAATATTCATCACATTTCTACCGCCGCTACAAATGAAGGTGGACACAAGTACAGTTTTTTTAAACTTTGCGGTACAACTAGGGAATTTAAACCACTATTATAATTGAATACACATCCATATACTGTATATGCAATATGAAAGCAATTACCAACTAAAGACAAGTAAGAATGTAGCCAGCTTTACCTTTATGTCCAGATTTGTACATCTTTGTTGGTCAAAGGAAATGATTAACTTAATGGTCTGCTGCATTCAAGATATCATTACATTTCTGCGGAGCAGATATTTTATACCTGTATCTATTGATTTGAAAGTTCCTTTCATGGCAAGAAACCTTGAACAACACAACAACAATCGTAGATTTAGGCTAAGGCAAAAAGGAACAGGAAATGAATGCAAACAAAGAATAAAGCTCAAAGGTTTGAGGAAGAACACAATTTCAAACATATTGCAAATTAAATAACATCAGCTGGAGGTGAAATATAGGTGTTTGTGAAAAGTTGAGAAAATCAGATAACTGTCGATGGACATAACATCTTTGTTGCAAGCCATTTCTGCCTTTCCCTTCAAATGCCAGATGTGGCAAGAAATGAGGGTGTTAATACTAAATCATTAAGACTTTCCTTTTGATTTCTTTGGTGAAAATGACACACTAAAAAACCAAACCCATCCCAACCTTCACTTCTTTATCAAATATATGTCATTAAAAAAATAAACTCTTTACTCCTTATAATGAACTAAATCCTCTTATGACACGTCTACAACTGACGGAGAATACATTATCTACTGTATTGTTTTGCAAGAAGCACACAGCAGAAAAGAGAAAGACATGGTCAGAATGAGAGAAAAGACGTCCATGCCATAGATATATATTATATATATCACTTTTTTTGATGTTTTGTTTTTGTTCACTGGGTTAAAACTTTCTCTATTGCTTCAACACAAGCAAGGCTGCTTTCTGATGATTCAAATAATTCCAGCCCCTCTCTTCAAATGGAACATTTTTGATGGATTATGCAGTGTCAACCTTCACCGCACTGAACACATTTGAATAAATGTAGATTTGAGATTTACTGAAAGATGAGGCCAACGTGTCAAAGTGATACACAACTGCATGCAAATGCTCTGTACTTTGAAGCCATAGCATTTCTAAAACTGTGGTGTGGAGTTTTCCAAACTTCAATGCAGCAAGTATCAATGGTTCTTCTATGTTAATTTCATTATCCAGGTGGCTGTCACACACCACATATTGCATATTGTCATATTGCACTGGCATGCGGTAATGATGCTCATAGTGATTTGTCTGAGATCTACCGTATGAACAGTTTTTATTACAGACGAAGTTTTCATTTGCCATCATATCATTAGAAATTCAATGAAAAGAGCTTTAAATGTGAGGAGGTTAAGTTAAATTGGCCTGAACGCACAATATAAAAAGGCAGAGGGAATAAAACAGCAATTTGTGCACACAGTGAGAAGCAGTCAGCGCAGACCTTAGAAGATGTGACATTTGGGTACAAGTGACAAAAATGAAATCATGTACAACAACCCTATTACAGATGTATGCCATTTGACAGCCCTTAAGCCTACTGATATTTGAAGCAGAATAATCCACGTTGTGCAGGTCCAGCCTATTTATTCATGCACAGATCGTGGCTCTCTTAGGCTTGGGAAATCAGCTTTTGCTTCAATACCGCCTTTGTCACATGCATACTTCCCTGCCCTCACTAACTACACTATCTCGCTGCCTGTTCAAGCAAAGCTTTATGCTAAGTAAATCATTTACATCTCCCAAGCAGCCTATCTACATTTTCCAATAAAACCTTAAATTGATGGATGTCATCTTAGTGCTCACAGGCAATAACTCCTGCTGCTTCGAAATAACAATATGTTTTGGTTTTATGAGGTCTGGACATGCTATTCTTTTTAATGACATCCCTAGGCCGGTGCTGTTTACATTTATTGATATCTGTTTTTAGAGTAGAGCAGCTCTGTCTTCCTCAGTGGTTTCCTATACAGAGCTAAATTTGACTTATGCTGACAGCACAAAACCTTTCATTTGGTGAGTTAGGACCACATGAGGCCGTGAAACATATTCTGCTCATATATTTCTCTGAGATTTTTTATGAGATGAAAGACATTTCTACTGTAATTGGGAGTTCGTAAAAGACAAAAGTGAACCACTTTACAGCATTGTTTTATTAGTTTTATTGAAGGTGGCAAGTAACATCCACATGTTTACAAAATCAAGTTAACAGCATCATATGTATACATCCTTTTAAACTTCAATAGGCATACACATGAGGTGAATAAATTGTATTGGGTGAATGCTAATAAACACAAAAACATCAAATCTAAGTGTAAATACATTTAAATCTAATCAGCCACGCCACAGTTTAAGCAGGATACCACTGTGTTGGTGTTTCCGCACCATAATGCTCTTAAATGGCCTGACGACAAATTATCCTAATCAGCTTCGTGCTAGCTGGAACAGTTCTGGTTATTTCACAGGAGCAATTTGTATATTTGGGCAGGGCTTAGTTAGAAAAAGGTGATATTTGCATGCACTCATCAGGATTTAGCAACATTTAAATCAAAACCGATGACTGCAGACCTGTGGTCCAGGAAACAGGGGGGAATTATGGACAGGAGCTATTATCATACATTATCAGTGAGAGTGTTAGAAGCTGGAAACAATAAGGGCCAATCACATCATCTCTCTTAAAAGCAAAGCTCTCTCCAAAATGACGTACAGTTTGGTAATGTGTGGGGAGTTCGCAGGAGTTTCTCCCAAGAGGAAACTTGCCCAGTAAGTAGAGGAGTTGCAAGTACAAGCAAAAAGCAAACTTTAATTTGAAAGGCAGAAGGTCCTCAGCCATTATGCACACATTAACCAGATTTGCAGTTTGAAATAACATTGTACGTTAAATAATAATAATAAACACAAAATCTTCACCATCTTTTGCAGTTTCTCTTTCCATTTTTTACTTTACGTATTAATAAAGAGCATTCTGTTAGATTTGGTTGAAAAGTCACTGCAGCTAAACTGGGAATTAGTTTATGGCTGCATAAACTGACAATTCCAGTAATTATCCTGTTTACAACTGATGATAATTACACTGTTTATGATCTGCTGCGCCTCAAGGAAATAAGAGTGCAAAGTTGTGCTTTGTGGCATGCACTCGCCTGAAACTAGAGCTCTCCGACTTCACACAAGTAAACAGCTTTAAGATTCATGCAACTACTCTACTTCCATTAAATGGACTGACAGCTCTCAAAAGGGAAGGAGCTCTTTTTGTGTGAACACTGAAGCTTGCAAAAAAAAAATCCATACCACAAGACGGACAGAGCAAATTTCAGTCTAGTGCATAAATGTCCAATGCTGTGCTGCTGTGTCCATACATTTCAGCAGTTACTGTCAATACACCCCTATTGCCCTAACTGCAGCTGCATCATTATTGTGCTGCAACATCAAGGCACATTAAAAGAAGTGAAACAAGTGAAACTGTAGCTCTGTGCTAATGAGTGCTGGCATGTGTTCTGCCTCGGAGGATAGCAGCAAACCAATAGAAACAGTTTTAGAGAGCAGACGTTACAATGACCAATTAAATTTATGAGAGCATCATGGACTGTCGAAGCTAAATGAGACCTGATTGCAGAAAAGAGCGTGGAGCACTAAAAGTACCGTGAGGAATGGTTGTTGGTTGGTAGTTCCTTTACCCGAGTGTAAGGAGGGTCCACTTTGTTATTCCGTCGGTGGGCTCTCTTATTTACTATATTCTTAGGAGTTTGTCATGAAATGCTGCTGTAGAACGGGTCCTTTTCAGTTGGTTTAAACCTGCAACCTTATCCTAAAGCCTACACACTGAAACATGTAAATATTTTTTTCAGTCACTAAAAAATCATTTGTCAACATTTTAAGTTTTCTAGTGTCAATGGGTGTGGCCTCTCACAAAAAAAGAAACATAAAACTTCAGAGCAGACTCACAAAGCAGCATCAAAAATAGTACACTTTTGAGTATATTTATACATGCAAATATAACTGCTCTGATTTTTTTTTCCTGCCGCTGGTGGAACAAAGAATAAGGGACAGATGAAAGAATTAACTTTGAGTGGAAATCTGACAAGTGGAATCGGCTTATCTTGACAAATGAATAGCATTAATGAAGGTCTGCCACATCCGTCTATAAGAAGTCGGCTACGTTCAGCAGTACGACTATAGTTTGTACAATATAAGTTGTACAAGATTTTTAATAAGAAAGTTATAAAGTGCTGCAAAGACAAGGAACCAAGAGGAAACAAACATCAGCACATAATGATAAATAAATAAAAACATTGCACTGTTGACTCCATTAAAGCCCACAGCTCATTAAAGGAGACTCAACACCCCTGTTAGACCCCATTGGGAAAACAGGAGAGATAAATAAAATATACAGCAATTCCAGCCAAGAGGGAGCAAAAACAAAATGTATATACAAAGTTATTAGTGAAATTAATACAAAATGGTTTAAGATAAAATACAAAGTTTGGAATTGATTTTCTTTAAATGTTTTGAGCCTTTGGTTGCAACTGTCTGAATCACTTACTGCATCATATCACAAAAACATATACAGTATATATACATACCATATGTTTCTTTGTGTAAAAACTAAGTAGTAACTACAGCTGTTAAATAAATGTAGCGGGGTAAAAAGGACAACATTTCCCCTCTGAAATGCAGCAGCGTAGAAGTATAAAGTGGCAGAGAATAAAACCACTCAACTACACGTATGTCATAATTGAACTTAAGTGCAGTACTTGAGTAAATGTACTGTAGATGTTTACAGTGTAAAATGGCAACACTGCTCTCCCGTCTATCCTCTGTTCTTAAACACTTGCTACAACGGGAACACAGGGGGACTGACTCATTCACTACATTTTGCTGCTGGTTACTGGTGTGTAACCAGCATTGGAGCTGCTACAGTGTCATGGATTTAAATGGCCTCATTATTATAAACCATGTTTCAAAAATGCCGATTCTACATCTATAACTCAAGCTCCTCTAATCGGGCACATGAATATGTATTGTACCTCAAACACAAAAATATGGACCTAAACCAAATTAATCAAATGTTTAAATTGTACCAAAGACAGACAATTCTGCAGGTACAACATATTTTACATCAATACATATGGAATCATTGGCTGTTTCTCAAGTCACAAATACATACTAATTTAAATCAGGTCTTGTGGTGTTTTCCAACTGGAAAAGTGTATTTAAAACAGTCAATATTCACATTAAAAACAGACATTTTTGATGGTTGATGGACTCTATTCTCCCATAATGTAATTCTCTAACGATAATAAAACCTTATCAAAAGGCTAATAAACAAACCAATTATTAATTACATTTTTAAAAAGACAAAGTGGCATCATTGAATAATTTTATCATTTCCTGTTAGTATAAAACCGTTATGTATGTTCATTTCCTGTATACAAACTGAAACATTATAGCACAGTTAGTAGTCGTAGGGAACTGGCATAAAACAATAATGTTATTATCTCCAATATGCGGGCAATCGTACATACAGCCGCCGACAAAAGCCAAAACGTCAGCTTTGATGGCAACAAGAAGACGAAAACATAGAGAACGTGTGGGTCTGTGTGCTCTGGAGGTGCCTTTTATCAATAAATGTGACGAGTTAAATCAAAATGTTCAGTTATGCTAAGCACAAGACAAAGATTTGATTTAGAGATAGAGGAGCTGCTGTGCAGTGAGCTCCACATCTGAACTGCAGGCCAGTTGATCGTTTGGCAGCTTTACTTTCCTTGTTAGCTACAGACAGACTGTTATTCGGGAGCCAGTGGATCAAGCCCATATTTCCTTTCAAATACATTTACCTGTCATCTCAGATGTAAACAATGTGACTTTGAGTTTCCTTGTTCCATTAGCTCTATTGCCTCCCATGTCTCTTCGCAGTGCAATGACTCAAGTATGAGAAATAATCGATGGGCTTCTGGTTTGGGTGAATGAGTCGTAGTGCTTGGTTTGCACAGTCTTGATCAGCCCGACAATGACAGATTATAGTGCTGTATCGGAGAGTAATTAAGATGGGTCTATCGTCACGCTGATAACTCATGATGATGCCCCCAAGGCATGCAGCACCAACCCGTCAGACAACAGCTCTCTTCTGTGTAAACATCAGCGTCAAAATGTTCTTAGGATGCACCTTGAAAAGAACTTAAATGTCCTGCATTGACTGTCATTTTTTCTAAAAAGTTCATTTCAAGTCAGCACACAAACATCATAAGTGGTAGTGCTGAAATGATTAGTTGATTAATCGATTCATCAAACAATAAACATTCTCTGGTTACAGCTTCTCAACTGTGATGATTTGCAGCTTTTTGTTTTGTTTTTGTGTTTTATATTATGTAAATCTCTTCGGGTTGTTTCATATCTTTGGGTTTTGGACTGCTGGTTGGATATTTTTGTGACATTTAAGTATTCAAACTGCTTGATAAAGTAGCGTTTAATTTAAAAAAAAGAACATTTTAATTAAGGTCGAATATATTTCAGGGTTATACATTTCTTTTTCTTTTTTTTTTACAATTTTTCCTTTTGTGTTTTTAAGGTTCTTTCTTGAAGGCTTGTTTGTTCTTTACAGCTGGCATCCCTGAGTGTATTGTTCAAATAGAATTAGAGGAACATCAGGGTGCAACGGATGCACTGCTGAAAAGAAACATAGCAAGTTGGAAGGACCGGGCTATTCTAATGTTGTCCCCAAGTCTAGCTACATCCTGCTGTGTAAGGGAATAATATTTCATTCAGTCTGCATAAATGAATTTGAAAACGGCACTTCAACAAGAAAGGGAGGGGCTGATTCTACAGGATGCTGTTTAGAAAGTAGGGTACCTGTCCCAGTATCTCATTGTATATAAGCATTTCATTTCTTACATTTATACTCCAATCTCAGAGTAAAAGCATGGCATCAGCAGCACATTGTTTTAATGCAAGTTTTATTGATTAGTGTTGTGTTGGCACTGACTTGTACATAGTACTTTTGATTTTCTCCAGCGACGTTGCATTGCTTCCACCTGCTTGCCGCTGCTTACAGAGGACTCTGGGTGCACAGTGGTTATTTTATCAGGCTCAGATCTGCCCGAACAAGCCCAGATAGGAAACAGAAAGGTGCTGCTCCTCTGCTGTTGTCTGAGAGGCAAGGTGCAACAACTGAGCTCTGCCAGATAGAGAAAAGCTCTCGCCTTCAGATTCTGAATAAAAGTGAATGGGCCGCCATCAATCCACAGGGGACATCATATGGGACGGGTCCAAAAGGGGGCGTGGGCCGACCAACTCCCAAACTCAATCTCTGTAAATGTCCATGTCTCATTCCAATTCAAGCAGTGGATTAGTGGGAGCTCAATAACTGAATTTATTGATTAGAGATGCAGTCTTCTCTCTCAGAAAAGAGTCCTTTCTCCTGCACATTGATCAGCAGTTATTTAGTCTCAATGCTGTGACTTCTGGTCTGAGACTCAGCCACTCTCGGGGCTCTCTTTCTGTTGAATTTCTCTTTTGTTGTGACTGATCGAAACGCTGGATAGTTTCTTAAAAATATGATCTGTTTTGGGTGGTCCATAATATGTTAAAGAAACAAGGCAATACTAAGTTAAAGATTAAATCACTGTCTGGACCAGAGTAAGAAATATGCTTTGCCTATTTTTAGGTTGCAATTGTTCCACTTTAGGCCCAAACAAATATATTATCTAATGTTTGTGAGAATCAGATCATTGGTGTCTCAGATATCATCTGACACATTGATGAGTGAACAAATTATGTAAGGGCAAAAAAATGAAATATTTTAGTGAAGCAGTACACGAAAAATATTGTATGTGAAGCTATTCAAAACAGAAAAAATGTTCAAATTTGCATCAAATGACATGCCGATGTTTTGCTGCAATGTTTACCAAGTTAGTTTAGCTTGTTAGCATGCTAATATTTGCTAATTAGCACTGAAACTAAAGTACAGCTGAGGTTGATGGGAATGGGACTTTGTTATATATACATACAGTATATATTTGGTCAGAAACCAAAGTATTAAAATTGATTAAAATTGAGAGATCACCAAAGTTATTTCAATTCATCCTGATGGGACCATGAACATGCGGACCAAATTTCCTTGCAATCCATCCGATAAATGTCGACACATGTCACTAAAGACCAAACGTTATAACCGCATGGCGGCGCTAGAGGAGAAGTCAAAGAATCACCAACGTCATGACAGTTTATCCTGTTTGCACTCTTTAGGAGTGGCTCAGTTAAATCATAATATGGCAAGGCAAGGAGTCAATCCAGCAATGACTGCATTTAGTAAATTCAGCATTTAACAGCAGATGGATTCTCCCTGCAGTCCCTGAACAACTTTATTTCAAAATTATTTGGCAACACAGCACACTGGAGTTAAATTTAGGGAAGGTTTAAAGGTATCAAAGTTTGAATCTCATCCAGCCTTCATAAAAACTCAATTACTGGCATCTGCCGTGAGACAGATGAATAGTCAGTTCACTTCTAGCCATTTTTAAGAATCGTCACATTACTGAACTGGATTCTTGTTCATTACAAATGATATATGAATTACATTGCAGGTTTACGGAGGATATCTGCCTAAAGAATATACTGTGCTTTGACTGCTCCACAGCCTTAATGGTGGCTTGTAATTGCTCTATCATCTATACTAATGTGCACTCTGTGCCCCTTTCAAAACAAAAACATTGCATTTCCTTTTTTTTTCCATTGTGGACCGTCTGAGCATTGCAGCCAATAGAGTGAGGTCTCTCAGATCCAGGGAACAGAGAAAACAATGTCATATTCATAAGCAGAGACATCAGCTCTCCTCCTCATTACCACAGCACAGTCATGAATGGAAGCTTCTGTCCCCACAATCATGAAAGGACCTGTCATCTGTCTGTTTCTCCTAATTGACTGTTTACTACATTTCGACACAGACAGACAGACGGAGACATTTTTCATCGTCCTCAGTTTGTCATTCAGTTTGACACCGCAGTACAAATCCCTTAGATAGAAATGTCCCACGTTTCTACTCACTACATGACTCAAAGTGATAGCAGGTCTACAGCACCACTCCTGCGACCTTGACAGAACAACCTCATACAGTTTTTACTTGAAGGTCCCACTATTAAGTAAGTGAAGAACAAAAGCTCGTACTCAGCACCCAAGGTGATGTTTTTGAGATTGGAGATTGGACTCTTTCAGATACTGAAAAGAATCAAAGATAGAAAGAATTTTATTTCTTTTTTTATCCGCTAACATGGACCTCTATAACCAAGTTGTTTCTATATAAACTGACTGACTTGCCCCAACCTCTGACTTGGGAAGAACAAATACTAAAGGGAAATCTGCCTATTCACTTGGAGCTGCAAGGACCTTCTGCGCCCAAATCCATTTAAAAAAAAGCGTCTCAAAAGAGAGCGTGAGGTTCGATCGTGGACGCACATTCCCACTCTTGCCATGCTCAGGCAAGGTGGTAATGGTTTACAAAACACTCCATCTGCAGACGAAAACTTCACACATACACAGCAGAGACGGTCAAAGCAGATACAGCAAGTAAACATCCTGAAGGTGTGATGTACTTTAACCAACATGACTTACTTTGTTACATGTGATACCAGTGGCTTAGTTCCTTACATGCATTAGCTGCCAATTCTCTCCCATCCCCTCCCTTTCCAACAGTAAGATTAGCTGCCACCGCATAAAGTAGTGCCATGCATTATCAAGCAATTAGAGTGAAGCTTATTAAGCAGAGTTTAATGCAAATTTAATGAGCACTAAATTCAATTTCTTTAAATAGAAGAGTTTATTATTGTTACAAATGATGTACGGTGGTGATCTCGAACGTACCGGCGATGAAATACTTCACAAGAGGGCACATATCAATGGGCCATTAAGTGTGGTATTAAATTTATACTGAAACATGGCACTGTACCGTAAGTGCTATTTTATAGATAGTGGAGAGAAGGCCACTTCAGTTTGCAACAGAGATAGCACTGAGGCTCTGCATGTGGTTCTGACTCGGTAGTAGGTATTACTTGATTAATCGATTATTCTTTCGACAGAGGTTTCAGCCTCTTCATTTGTGAGGGTCTGCTGTTTCTTTATATTCTGTGAGTTTAGACAAAACAAGCGATTTGTTGGCGTCACCTCTGCTTTGGGGAGTTTTTCTTAACATTATTTTTTGATTATATTTCGATCAAGTGATCAATCAATGAATCACATTCAAGCACACTACTTGCACTTGAATATATATTTTTTTACTTCATTCCATTTGAGAGGCAAACAGCTGGTGTGTATTTACTTCATTACATTATTTGACGACTGCAGTTACATTGCAGAATAAATTATTTAAATCATAATTTTAAACACAAAACAAATGAGGGCCTGATCACAGAATGTTGCATTCTGATGCATTTAATTTAATTTAATTTAGCCCAAACTTCCAACACCTAGCACATTAAAATGCTGCTTACACATACTGTTAAGGCATCAGTAAAAAATAATGCAGTAAGATATAATACTTTATAACACTCAGAGGGGAAATGTTTCTGCGTAATGGTACTTTAAGTATATTTTGCTGTTTTCTTTTGTAAAATGTTGAATGCAGGACTTGAATGAAGTATTTAACACTGCTGTAATTCTACTTTTACTTAAATCAAGGATCTGAGCCCTTGTACTACCACTGGCCCTAGATTGGCTTATATTCAGGACTCAACAGAAGTATGCATATATAGGTGTGAATGTTCTTCCGGTACTGGGGGCCGCACTATGCACCACTGACAAGTACATGTGAAAAACACAGGGAGATCAACACTCGTATGATAACTGGGGAAATAAAAAACAAAACACCAGAACATACTCGCTGTAAGCAAACACAAACTGAGGGCAGAGCAGCACACTGCTGGCCGATTTCCGCAGTATCCTTTTCAAAGCCGAACCCCACCATAAGCAGCAAGAGACGGACATCTTCAATTACTCACCCTGTCACGTGCCAACTGGCAGACCAAGGGCACCGTAACAACTGTATGTTTCCTTTTGTTTCTCTGAGATCCCGTCCTTCAGCGGTGCCTTGAGGCTTCATGACAGCTCGTATTGATCCATTTCACCATCACTCAGCTCTGACGAATGACTTGAAGCTGGCAATAAGTGGGATTATGCAACCTTCTGTAATTAGTCCATCTGATATGGTACAGCAGGCCGAGCCCCAGGAGACGCAGGGAGAGAAAATACTGCTAAACAGATTATTTGTTAAAATGCAAAGTGTCAGCATTTCATAACAGGGTGCCCAGCCCAGGCAGCTCTTTAGCTCTATCATTCCCTGTGTGTACTGTAGGAACAACTTTCTCTTATGACAGTCAGGGTCAGCTTCTTTCTTTAACACACCCTATTTCCTTGGTATCTTTATAACAAACTGAACACCTATTGTGACAGGCAGCATCCAGTTAGTGGGGCTGTTCACCTCTTGCCAGATATGGAGACAAAGTTCAAATCCATTGATTGTGGATTATTAACAAAGAAAAATTGGAAGGCTGTCAAAAAGCAGACCGTCAGCACTTCAAAAAAGCTCGAGCTTGGGGCTTTTTTCCTGCTCCCAGCAGCTGCCACAGAGACAATCAAACAAATAAAATGCCTGATGTCAGATCAGACTTTCTCTGGCTTGCATGGGGACTTTACCTGAACTAAGAGGCCGCATCAGCTTCCTGCTGCTGCAAGCCTCGGTGTATTGAGCTTGAGGTTGCTGCTCATTATTTTGTTTGACTGTGAGGTTAATTAACTTAATGTGACAAGGATACTCTAGACAATGCTGTGAATGTCATTCAACGGTGACCATAATAAATCCACCAATTGTAAAAATGAAAGCATTGCATCTGTAAAAATAAAAAATCCCACTGTAAAAAAATAAAAAAGTCCTTTATTTAGTAGCCTCACCTCAATTTGGGAGCAGGTTTCTAATCTCACACCACACACACGCAGACACACAAAGAGGCTTTGTTGAGTTTTTGCAGACCTGTTGATGTGTGATGCAGATGTCAATATGTGTAGCCACCAATGGCACTATCAGAAACAGAAATTAAATAAATAAGAAGTCGCTCAAGTAGACTTCCAAGTGTAAAGCTGTCATCGCAACTGTTGCTTGCCATTTTAACAACCCGGGGATTGACAACACAACATGTCCATCCCACCGCTGGGAGGCATTTAAAGCGGCTGCAAGCTGACATTTTAACCACTTTACATGCGTCAGTATTGTCATACGTTTTCCAGGAACAAAAACGAAACACTGACGCATGCGACTCTGATGCACCCGCGGTGAAATAACAGGGGAAACGATCGGACTGTGGGGCTCCAATGGTTTGCACAGTTAGGCACCCCTGGTTCATGCAGTTTCACACTGTAAAAAAAAAAGGGGGAGGGGGGGACAAAGCCCCAACAAGCGACATGGCAGATTTACATCTCCAGCCTCAATGACAGGAGGAGAAGTGAAGACTGCGGACTGGAACACACACTGGCATCCCAGGCTGCAGTTGTGCGGCCAGAGGACACTGCGAGACTAGAGCTGCAATGCGTGTTTTTTCCTCCAAAGCGCACCTGAAGCGCAGACTTGGGAGATTTGTAGACCGTGGATGAGTTGGGACTGTGGGGGTTTATGCGGTACGAACAAAACGGTACAAGTGCGATGGAGCCGTGTTCTCTCGTGAACGGAGAATCGGCCGTATTTCATGATAAAAGAGCCACGTTTCACGACACATTGCCTTAAACTTGCCCTGTGGGTCTGAATACTGTACGACCATTTCACCCGATCGTCGCTGCTGATACTTTCTCTCCGCCGATGCAATTGTGCGGCACTAACACTACTTTTTATAGCACTCCTCTGTCGCTACTACACAGGACAACACCCTTCCAATCAGCGCTCAAATTACGAGATAAGTAGCCCAACAGTCACGAGAAACAGCGTGGATGTTTTGGAGTCGACAGCGGTATCGCAGTCAGTAGAAAGTGATGCTGAGATTCGTGGTGGAAGCTTGTGCGCATCTAGCGCGCAAACGCACCACAACTTCTCCCCGGTGCTCCTCTTGCTTTAGCTGCGTGAAGCGGGTAATTGTGCATCACGGACACACACATACACACACACAACAAACGCGCGAGAAACCAAAAACTTACCTTTCCGAAGAAACGCCGCTGAAATCACGAAAACTGAGAGAGAAATAGCGAGAGATCCGCTCCCCGTGATCGCCATGTTGGACACCTGCTTGAGACTGGCGGCGCTAAATCACCTAGAGACGGCCATGGGATGAAAATGTAGACACATGAGAGGCGGAGGGAGGGCTCAAGCAGGGAGCCTGCTATCATACTGGGCTGCATTATGTTGCGATGACATCTATGCCTATAAAATAATGTAGGAATATTACAGTCATATCTTAAATAATGTCAAAACAGTGATACTGTCCTTCTAGACTGCCACTAAAAAAAAGCCACACTGTAATTCCCAATAGGAATATTGAAGGGGTATTACAGTGATACCATGGGAAGTGTAAAATACAATGGA
The DNA here is from genome assembly GCF_004355925.1 of Anarrhichthys ocellatus. Classification (NCBI taxonomy): domain Eukaryota; kingdom Metazoa; phylum Chordata; class Actinopteri; order Perciformes; family Anarhichadidae; genus Anarrhichthys; species Anarrhichthys ocellatus. The sequence continues at coordinate 1,296,211 of NW_022280102.1, read as the reverse complement.
GCGCGGTGAGGTAACCATAAACTCACCACCGAGAACCACAGACACTTTATAGGAATATTATAGTCATTTTCTTTTATGGTTATAGTCTGTTAGTTCATGTGGATGAGACCAACATATACTCATCTGGCTGCGCTGTGGTTTTTATAGCTGAAGCACAAATGAGATAAAACACCTTTTAGTTTATGTTTATTATACAGTATAGGCTAGTCAGCTCAATAGCAGCGTGAGCTTCTGTTTGTTGACGGGAGTGTGCATTCTAATCTGTTTAAGGCTGCAGACAAAGAGAGGATGTGTCTATATGACACTTTTTTTGTGTGGAAGAACACACATTTATGCTACTTTTTTTAGAACCAAAATTGAAATCAAACTGTAACATATTGAGTATTCAGTGACAAAACAACAACAACAACATATGTTTGGTAAAAGGACAGTAATGATGGTGCTCTACCTCATTGAAACCTGTTTAACCATATTCCTACAAACTGGGGTCCCCACAGACCCCAGAGCTATACTTTTAATCATATCATGTGCTTGATTCTATCGTTCCAATTTTCCACGACTTTGTCAATTAGTGTGTTCCTAATAACTTCCTATCTTTTGTTTAGTGCTTTTTGAAAAATACCAATATGTATAATATGTATTGGGGTCCGGGGGGGACACCGGTCAAAAGCATCCAATTCCGCCTATATGCAGTTTTAATAGATGGAAATATGTGTGGAGTTCACGTTTGCCGTGGTGCCTAATTTAAAGTATCATGCTGTCAGTGGGGTTGGGGCACTCTGTCAGTCATTTTCAAGGAGACAGACACAAATGCAGCAGGCACAGATTTCCTCATGTGCTCTGTCTATTTTCATTTTACACGATATGCAAATGAACTGTAACTTTCGTAAAATCATAATCAAAATATTAATAATAATTTAACAACATTCATTACATAACTGATACTGTTTTGAAAAGAACTAAGTTAACATTTTGCTATGATGGTTGTTTGTTCATTCTCAGTCAGTAGTCCTATTATGTTATGAATATGTTGGTAGAATGAGGGTTTATTAAGAGAATGATAATTAAGTTTCGTGAAACTCCGGTTCTCGAGCTATTGATGTCTACTCAAAGACACTCGCCTTGCTTTGAATGGTGCATTACATCTCTGACACTTGGCATGCTCCGCAAAATTGGGAAACAAAAATCACATTTGAATTTCACATTTTAAAATCCGACTGCTTGAATGGAAATTAAATACTGTAGATTATTAATAACTGTGACCGATTCAACTCTCTCCGCCACTCTCTCTGTGTGTGCTTTATTATATTTTGTAATGTTTCAACCCTCCCGAACTCATTCTCACCTGAAACAGTATACATTTGAAATATCTTGTGGGAATCACAGGGGCTACAGAAAACCGTGCATGACAACGTTGAATCTCATTTCCCTTCTTCATTGTGTCAAAACAGCACAAAGGCTGCTAATTGCACAATCTATTCTCTGAGACTGCGTGTCAGTCCTCATTCCATGGATGAGTAGATAGCATTTAGAGCTTCACTCTAATGCTGCAGCCGTCCCTATCACTACAGATTGAATTCCACACATCAAATTTATTTCAGATGTTATTATCTGTGGCAGCTTGCCAGTTCTGCCTGCCACTCACACAATGTCTCCACAAGGTGTTTTCCCCGCACAGCTCCGGCCAGCCTGCTTTACTTTCCGACAGCATAGCATCGGCATCAGTCTGCACCTGGTGGAGGTGTGCTCAATAAGTTATATTTCCACATTTTGTATTTTTGTGGGATTTGTAATAATTCGATTTAGTATAAGCCTGATGGTTCATCTCAGTTCTTGTGCACTCAGGATATTTCACACTACTCTCAACTTTTGTTTTCACTCTCCAGTGACTCACTCCCCTTCTGCATTGCATTGCCTATGCTCATGAGAATAGATGGGGTTCCTGGGTCTCTCTGAGAAGAGAAGCCCAGCATCTCCGTCTCCCCGAGCAGGATGAATAATGGATGGGAATGGATCAGATGACTGAACTGCTTCATTTGAATCCTCGTGTGGTAACGGCCAAGCATAGATTATCTGTATATTTGGGTGTTTGTGTGTGCTCAATCTGTGTATCAATGCAGCTTGCAAACGGTTAAGTCGTTTATTTTGAGGATTTCTCATATGAGCTAGTCGCACGCCGAAAACTGGTGGTGCCATTTAAAAAGGCAGCCATCAGCATTTTCTATTTGAATTAGTGGAGAAAGTGGTAATAAAATATTTTCACCCAGGCCTCTCTCTCAGTTAATGTTTGATTAGAAATGCAATGGTTTTAAATTAAGATTTCTTCCCCCCCCCCTTGGTATGAAATCAATCAAATTAACGGAAATTGAATTATTTGAGATGGTAATCTATTTAGACAAACCATTCACCATGAAAATGTTTTCCTCCTGTTGTGAATGGAAGAATAATTGAATCAGACCCTGGTAAGTGACCCCCAATGGCTAAGCAAGAACAAGGCTTATTGAAACAAAATGAAGATTTTTTCATGCTTATACCATATAAGTGAACAGGCAGGGGTATGTAAAATTCAAATTACCACACATATGTATACATGTGTATGATATTTTACATGCAGGAGCAGAATAATGGACTGTAATCATGTGTGCGGAAACGTGTGTTTTCAAGCCTCTGCCCTGCCCGTAGCCGCCCAAAGTCAGTCAACTTAATTTAGCACAACAGCATTTATAAAGTAGAATAGTACTACTGCAAATTTCCGTCTCTTTCCCCTCCCATATCAAATTATTACAGGAAATGATATTCCAAATATATCACCACAGGTCATCAATTCTTTATGCCTTCCAGGGATGAAACATGTGCACTCAACTGGTTTCCTGCCTCTTTTTTTGGTACACTTACATTCATGTAGGACCCACTTGTAAATCACATTCATGTATGTTTTCCAGAAAGGGAATCCTATATTTGCTAAATGTCATAATGCTTTGAAATACTTTCTCAACCTACTTATGATTATTTCACAAATGGGTTACATTGAATTGATACGTTGCCATTAAAATCATTTGTTTTGTGGTGAATTAATATCACGTGTTGGCCAAAGATAGCAAACAGACCTGCACAAATACATGTTGTATTCTGTGCATCTGTTCATTTGAAGTAACACAAGTGTATGTAAATGGGATACAGTAATAACATTCATCATTCTCTGTCTTTTCCCCAACAGACAACCCGTAAATACTTAATTGTTCGACACATGCTTCACATTTTATCAGCCAATGCACGCACAGGCAATTTTGCATTCTACCACACCCACAGACGCAGGTGATTGTAATAAATCAGGAGTCACATGGTACCTCACAGAGGTTTAATGGTAATAAATTTGGCAGGGTATAGTGGATGTCAAGTTGGCTGGATGGGCCTGAGTGTGCCTTTCTTGTCACTGTATGTGTGGAGGAGAAAAATTGTTTTAGTCCTCCAAATTGTATTAGTCTAAACTCTGAAAAACCCTCTCTCTTTGCATTTTTTGGCCACTTCAACCCTCTTCGGAGCTTTAAAGGATGATATTGACCCACTTCTACCTTTTTATCTGCTTCAAGTGGTCTATCTAATTCAACATATATAGGGCATCTTCTCTGTCTGATGTACCCCTCAGCACATATACAATCAAATGAACAAATACACCTTCAGCAATGCTAGTCATGCTCCACATGTGATGGTTTGGATTAATTATTGTTATTACTAACAATAATAATAATACAATTTTTTTGTATATCGCTTTAAAAAGGTATTTAAAAGCACTTTACATGGTAAAACCAGAAACCAATAACAATATAAAAAAGGCAGAGAGATGACATTATAACAGTAAGAATAGAACTAGCATCACTGGATAAAAGCAGATTTAAATAGGAGAGCAGACAAGCAACTGAGTTTTGGATGTATTGTAGTTTGTTGATGATTTTGGTGGATGTGCCGTACGATGCTGTTGCAGTAGTCCAGTCAAGAGGTGATGAAGGCGTAGATGAGTATTTCAGCGGCTAAGGTGGAGAGGGAGGGGCGTAGAAGGGCGATGTTTTTTCGATGAAATAAAGTTTTTTGTGTGATTTGGTTGACGTGGCATTCAAAGGAGAGTGTTTGATCAAAAGTCATACCGAGGTTCCGGATATGTGTGGAAGCAGGAACAGCGGTGCCATCGATGCAGAGGGAGAAGTTGCGGATTTGTTTTGTGATTTGGGGCCGATGATGAGGATTTCAGATTTGTCGCTGTTGAGTTTGAGAAAGTTGGCTTGCACCCAGGTTTCTAATATCTGTGAGGCAGTTGGTGATGGTGGAGTGCGTGGTGGGGGTGATGGATTTGGTGGAGATGTACAGCTGGGTGTTGTCAGCATAGCAGAGGAAATGGAGACCATGGTGGCGTATGTTACCAAGGGGGAGCATGTAGAGGATGAAGAGGAAGGGATCGAATACCGGACAATGGGGGGGACACCTTGAGAGACTGGAGCTGTGTCAGAGTTGAATTTATTGACATTATTGAACTGGTGGCGGTCAGAGAGGTGTGATTTGAACCAGGAGAGGGCTGTGCCAATGATATGGAGGGGCTGGAAGTGGCCAGTTGGTTGTGGATAGTCTACATTTTTGCATTGTTGAATGACAGGAAGGAGTTACATTTCTCAGCAGTGGAGGAGTTGTAAAGATTGTCCATAGGTTTGAGAAGTTTCTTTATTGTGGAGAAGAGGACCTTAGGGTAAGCGGAACTGGAGTGGATGATGCCAGAGTAGTAAGTGGAGCGAGCAGTATTGAGAGAGTTTGTATTCCTGTATGTATTCCTCGTAAACCAGAGTGTGTACTGTCAGGCCAGTTTTGTTGGAGAGCCCCTCTAGTTGGCGTTTCCAGGATTTCATGAGGGGGAGTTCAGGTGTGAACCAGGGAGCATTGTGTGTAAAAAATTGTGGTTTTGAACTGAGCTGATCAAAGCAGGAGGATAGTGTGTTCCCAATCCAGCGGCTCCATCCTTCGGACGTTACATTTACTTTCAGCTAACAATTTAATTGTTGATCCATTAACTTTTAGCTAACTATTTCGATCATGTATCCCTCAATTAGATACTGCAGGTCCTTCCTTCCTGCTGCACAATCAACACTGCTCCCAAATTACCACACATACCAAAAACTGCAATATCAACATTTCACACCATTCAGTCCGGTTACATCTTATTTGTTGTTAGTTTTGCGGTTTTATACACATAGACACATAATATAACACATAATAAATTATCCTGGGTATAGAGACATCTTCTTAATGACAATGACAATGAAGAAGAATCTCAACAGGGATTACAAGAAAAAAGAGAAACAGAACAAAGCTCTATGATTGTGTGTTGGCATAGAAACGGTGGATCTACTGCGCTTCACTGGAATTATTAGCACAGCTGGAATGCCTGGCTGAACGTACAGTAGACTAAACAGCATAATGCAGGCCCAGAGTCATTAGCATCAAACTGCTCATGACCCTTTCTGCTGGGAGCTAAACGGCCGCTGCCTATACCTGCTGTCATTACATCACAAGATCAAGGTGGCCGCAGTTTTAAGAGCCAGGTTGCTCTCCACCGACTGCAGGACCCAGGAAACGATGGGAGACGATCAAAGAGCTGATTGGCTCTCAGATTTGAAAACAAACACCACGTTTTATAGAAAATACTATTTTTCTGTGTAATTGTAATACTCGACGCTAGATTGTTGGCTTTTAGTCTCATGTTGTGCAATGAAGGTTTAATCTAAAACCATAGCTTGTGTGATTGATAATAATAAAGCTTATTTATAGAACATATTTCAAAACGAGCAGCAAAGCGTTTCACAGGCAGACATAAAAAGAACAAAGGATAGCATACAATGCAGATACACGCACATTTCCACATCAATATATATTTACGAACAGACATGAATAAATCCAAACGAGGTCTGCAAACTAAAAGCAGCCTACAGATCGGATCTAACAGGATGTAACTGTTAGATCTGTTTCTATGTCTTCCTGTTTATTCTTTGAAGGCAGCTGAAAACTGTCCGACTTGACCGACTTTTCAACGCCCCCTGCTGCCTCCGCCTGCTCTCGTCCACCTTCAAGTCGAGACACAGTTCATCTCAAGCGAGCATATAGTAACATTATTCGGCCAAAAGCTTATGTCACAAGTGAAATCAATAATATAATACCAGTAATAAAGTACAATACACATATATCGAACCCTTTTTGCCAACAAAAGCCACATAAAATGATGTATGTTTTGCTGTCAAAGCCTGATATGGACAATGTAGCTACCAGTCGGTCAATTTGAAAAATGTCCTTTCTCTAAATGGAATTAACTCTCAAGTGGATTAAGACACATTCCATTCCATTCTCCAAACCGCGTATCCTATAGGATTAAGACACATTTGCATATTAATTAGTCTGAAAGATCCCATAAACTGAGCATTTCTCTAAAAATCCAGATGAATGATTTGACAGATTTATCAAATTGACTTGTCTTACAGAAGGCACTTCATTCTGAAGACCTATAGTACATATAGTACATTTAAAATCCAGCCCATGTCAGCAGCAGTCGCCCAGAGTTAAATCCCAAAGCCCCAGAGGTGCTGTTCAGGAACCATACCTGCCCTGAGCTTAAGATCAGGATTACAATTCTTGATCTGCTTGTGTGGGCATTAATATCTTTACTACCCTGAAAAATACACACCAAAGACCAACCGAGCAAGAATCAAACCTCAGAAAATCCATAAAAATGCTTTAACCTTGACAGCGCATGTGGCAAACATTCTGTAATTCTTTTGGATACACAAATTATTCTCCAAGAGCATGCTTTCACACATCAAAATAATTTCGATTTTCAATTACTGAAATCAAAGAGACAATAATATGACTTAGGAACATCCGATCACCTCATAATATATTTTCTAACCCTAACTGCAAATGTTTTGAAAAAGACAGTTAGGTTAATATCCTTCAACCTATTTTAGAGAAGCTGTTTACTAGACCAGTGATTTTCAACCGCTGTGCCGCGGAGGTCGTCAGGTGCGCCGTGGGAAAATGTCCAATTTCACTTAATCAGTCCAAAAACATATGATTTAGTTGCTGCAAATACTTTGCCATTGTTGACCGTCTGAGCCTGCAATGTAGTGGCTGGCTAAGTAATTAAATACTCTTCCATGCCAGTGGGTGGCAGTAGGTAGCGCAATAATGACCTTGTTAATTTAAGACAGTCGTAAAAGACGAACAGCGATGGAGAAATATTTGAAAAGGAACATTCTAACCCAGATTAAAACCTAGTAAGGATCAACAAATTGAGAGACTTGTCATTAAATTGTCAGCATATATGCTGTATTATGCTAAAAGGTGTCATTTTGTAACTTTTTTGGTTGTTGGTGTGCTGCGGGATCTTTTTAATGTAAAAAATGTGCGCGGCTCAGAACAGGTTGAAAAACTCTGTACTAGACAACAGATGCTCTAAGCAGAGTCAAACCTCCTGGTGACTCAATTCAACCATTATTCAGTTAGAAAACCTTCCAGAGAAACAAATGAGGGAACATACCAGTTTTAATTTCCCGTAAACACACAAAGAAACAATACAAATCATTGTATCGCCTCCGCTGTGGTCGATTTTGTATAGATTCCATCGACTGCTATTGAAGCACTGACTCTGTGACCCCAGAATACAGTTGAGCTTTAATTGAACTCTCAGATCCAGAAAGCCCTCAGGACTGTCTCCTCGTCTAGATGAAAGACAAGGGTGATGCTCCATTTGCACCCAAGAACTTTAAACGTAAGATAACACGTCTGACAAGATATAATTACCAATCTCTGTCAAGCAGAGCTGTTGCTTTCTTATTTTATTTTAATTTATTTTTTACATTTTCTGAGTATAGGCCTTGTGTAAGCAGGAGTCTGAGGTTCTATGACATTATTTCTGCTTTAATTTGATGGTGTAATTAGATAGTTAGTGGCCTGTAAACTGCTAAGTGGGCTTTATAGTGTCCTAATTTGTATGTAAATTGTCATTGTTACGATAATACCACACTATAATGTATTGTCGTATCTCTGTTATGCTGAGCAGGCCTTTAAGGGAACCTGATTTTCCGGAACATCTCCTACTGTGTTTGATTATTTTGTCGAAATTTGTGTAACGTACTTTGATTTCAGACAATTTGGTTTTTCATTGAACTTTCGGACTTAAATGTGACATTTTTTTACCCTCTTCTAAACAGACAGGACAGCGATTTATTTTAGTATATCTATGTACTATGTCGATGCATATAAAGTCATGTACAACACATCACGCAGTCTGTTGATTTACCCATACCTTCAAAACATAACCAGGGCAACAAATTAGCTTCAATTAGATGCCCTATACAACTGTTCTTCCTGTTTGTCCACCCGTGTCTGTATTGTCCTTGTTTAATAAACTAACAAATGAATAACAAAATATAATCCAGTTTCAAAAATCCACCCTATCCTGTAAGGCTGCTGTTATTCACTATTAAAGTCAGTTGCTGTGTGTGTAGGACACAGCTCATCGAGCAACAGTCGTACACTTTTCCTCCCCTGTGTTTTAAAAGTTCCCTTATTTAATGAACAAAAGGGAACTGCGTTATGGGGCTCTTTGTGATAACAGACAGGTTTTCATTAGATGTGAAAAACAGCGTTTCAGCCAGGTTTAATTGGTTCTTATATTTCTAGCAATAAAGCATCACAACCTGTGTTCATTTTAAGCACTAAAGAGCAGGATTTGATTACAGCTTACAGGCCCTATATACCTCAAACAACAGGTCAGTGACTTTATCATTTCTGTCAGTAAATCTGAAAGTGAAAAAAAACATTTACAGCAGAGAAATGTTCATGTTTTTGATTGTTTAACATGTGAAGCCAGAGAGGGAGGAGTGATGCAACGAAAGTCTCTTGCCTTGTAGCCTTGTAATTATATTATTCTCATGGTCTCTGTTTCCACCAAGGACAGATCTTTGTTGGATTTATATTATCAGTACAGAATCATTTCCTTTAGAATTCTCTATCTTCATTTTTAGTATTTTTACACAAGTTGAGATGTATTCAACTCAAGGCGATGTGTCTGTAAGTAAGACCAGGTCTAATTCCTTCTGAACAGTTACAGCATTACCAAATGCAAGTTGACAGTGTGAAACATGGTTTGTGGTAATGATGCCATTCAAATCATTGAGACTGGAGCTGCTCAGAGGCTGCATCCACACTGCTATAACAGGTTTACACAGGTAGTCAAACAAAAACACAGCGGTGAGGCATGGAGAAGAAAAGTCATAGCATATGATGCAGTACTACTCTTCCTAGTAGTATAATATCTAAAATTGGCTCTGCATTGATGAACCACAACAATGATATGCTTTTACATGTGAACATTAGTGATAAAAACAGAATAATATAATACTCTATAATAACACAACACTGTGAAAGTAGCCATTCTGCATACTGAGTACTTCACTTTTGACACTTGAAGTACATTTTGAATTCAGAACTTTTACTCGTAACAGAGTATTTTTCTTCCACCACTGTGTATGTATACAAATATACCCTGTGCAGAGTGACTGTTGTCGGGCCTCTGAAGAACTGGATCATGACCCGCAACAAGTAACTAGTTTTAAAAAGTGCAACGCCTTCTTATAATAACTGTCACACTGAATTTGAACCAGACAGGAAACCATTTGTGAATTAAAAGAGGCCACATATTAGGTACAGTATGATGAGGCAACGCAATTGACTTCATTAACTAATTTGCACACTGAATTATTCAAATAACAAGCAAGGGAGAATGATGGCTTGTGTTTATGCGTGGCCCTAATTATCAACATACTTCATTAGCAACTTGCACTGTCCTGGTATGTTGGCGAAGAGCTCTTCATGTTTGTCATGTCGGCAAAATAAACACTTGTGAGACCTATCTAAATAACATCATGTATAACGCTCCAGTGTTTGACTGAAGACACACTAATTAAGCATTTTAAAATTACGTTCACATATTTTCAGTATTCCCAAAACCCAGTTTGGTCATAATCCCCCGTGGTATCCAGACATCATGGTGTTATAATGAAGATATAAATAATCACATCTTTTAGAGCTTCAAAGACTACCTCTTTCTTCTGCTTTCCACCCCACATACAAGCACAACTACATGTCATGTACAGTGTATGTGAGCATATGAATCAATTAATCTAAAATTATAAACATCAAGATTTACACTTTTTAGCAAACTTCTACTATATATATTTTTTTTTACATTTATTTTTTTTACTTACCTACGGGCCAGCAGCTCACTACACAGTTTTAGGGTTTTATTAACTACAGGCAACAAAACTCCCTGTTCATCTGTTTGGACATCAATATTACAAAAACTCCACTAAATCTGGTGGCTTAGTAAATGTTTTCATCAAAATTTAACAGGAAAACAATCACTGCACCGCAATTTATTTAGAAAGTCATAAGTCATATGGAAATCTGCTTTAAAAGCACCCCAAGCTATCGTTAAACCTTTGAATCCCTTTTGTTGTTTTATTGCTCAAAATGATACTGCACAAGTCTCAAAACAGCAACCTCCTCAACACTTAATGGTTGTTTTTCTGTGTCTACGAGTAACATTTTATCATAAATAAAAATGAGATGAAAAGTAAACATAAGGGGAGGTCATCTGCATTGGCATGGCGAGCCATGCTAGCCTCTGCTCAGCTCTCTCATCCTCTGACTGGCCTCCAGATACCGCCGTACTCATTCTCGACCTGACCTTTGGTTTGATGTCTTCCGGCTGGATGTCCACTGGCAGGCTTTAAAGGCGAGATAAAGTAGTGGACGCTGCAGGCGGACATGAATTGACTTTTCCTGTGAAAACTGGGTCTTCTTAAGCCCTACTTGCAATGCTATGATGGAGCTTCGTACAATTATTCCATTCAATAGTACTTTTCACATGGTTGGGCTTGATCAAATGCTTCAGTAGATTCATACTGATGAGGTCCTCCATGCTGTTTTGCCAAAGCTCAAGGTAAGTCACCATGATCTCAAGTCCAACAATATGTATGCAGACTCCTTTAGCATAGGATACACTGGGTCATCCCTTCTTTTTGGTCTTTTGATTAAAAGTATGAAAAAGAAAACTTTGTTTTTGTCGTTATTTAATCTAACAATTGGCATGTAAGGTTTTGGCGTCTGTATCAGACAATGAGTAAATGAGCAGATCCACTCTAATCTACACTGAGTGACAAAAGGAAATTGAGTTAAATATGCTCTTCCCTCTTCAGTGGAACTTAATAAAACCCATCACTGCAGCTCACATGCCATCAATGAATGTTCAGCTGGGGATGCATTCTACTTTATATTTCCTCTGTGAGATATCTCAGAGAAATAATGATGAAACCAACACTTGATTCTCTGCTGAAACATCTCCTGAACTGAGTTGGTTCATGGATGATTGATATGCCAATTACTCAAGGTCTGCTTCAGAACTTGCCTTTAAATACTGCTTTGTATATGTCCTGTCTGTAAGTAGCAATGATCTGAGCAGCAAGTCAGAGATACAGGCCTCAGTAGATTCATCTTTTTAGCTTCACCAAAATGCTATAGACTACAATTAAACTGCTGTAGTCAATTAAACTGCAAATTACTTTATTTTAAATTAAAACTCAGGCTGTGCTGGGTGGGCAGAGATACACGGGATCATTGTAACCAGAGCGGGAGAACTGTGTTATTTCTGTGTTTCCCAAACTGGAGGTTGAGTCCCAATATGAATCTGGTGGGTAACAAGAAGAAAAATATCCAATTGTTTGCCTCTTTCTTGAGAAATACTGCAATACTTTCACATAACTCATGTCCACTCTACTCGTGTGGTGAGGGGTCACAAGTAAATGTTACTTAATTTCAATGGAATTGTTTGACATTATGAGGGGTTTTTTTCTCCTTCTTGGCATGAGTTGGATCAGAGAATTGATTCCACCTTAATGTCTGCATGGTAAATATAAACAGGAGACAGGAGAGCGGTATCAATTCTCTCATGTAACTCTCGGCAAGACGCAAACAAAAATATTTCCACAAATATCAAACCATTCCTTTAACACAATGTGCAGTGATTGCAGGTGGGAATCCGGTGATAGGTCATGTCCATCTACACCTGTAAAGTAATCAACAATATATATATATAAATAATACAGCTCTGCCATATTATCAAATGAATGTCACACTAACCAAATAATTGTACTTCAACAGGTATATTCTTCATTCATTTATTTAGATGTATAGTTGTTGATACAACAAGCATTTATAATTTAATAACAATGAAACTGGATACATTTCCTTGTGCTGCACATGTAACCGATCTGGAGTTATATTTCATGTAATATAGCAAAAGAATGACTTTTCCTGCTCATGCATTCATGACAAAGGTATTATCACTTAATCTGAATGGCTGAATACTGACTCATACAAGATATCTTTATTAAAACATGTCCAGGTCTACGATCCAGCACCTGCCTATTTAACAGTCACATGCTGTTCATTAAGTCTCCCTTTTTTTCTGTCAGTCATATCTAACCCTGGCCATAACTCAGCTGGGGATATGAGTGATAACTGCACTATCATGGGCCTTTTCAATTAGTTTCTGAGATGAAAAAAAATATATAATCCTCATCCTTCATGCCAAGATGCTTTTCCAGATTACAACACAGTCTGTATTAATCATAAAATGTATGAACAAGAAGTCTGTGCTTGCATAGCGCTGCCAGTCATATTGTCTGGCTCTGGGCATTGATGAGTACTCATGCACAAGCATAACAAAGACAATTAGGGGTTGAAGTGTGTGTTTATGTTCTACTTATTGTGGTCTTTTATTCTAAGCAACAAATAGCTTAGTATAAATGACTCATAGCACTTCAAGTCCTAGGGCTGTTGGCGAAACATAGAAAGCAAGATCCTGCATGATGTTTGTTTATTAAGATTCACTGCACTTAGCTAAAGGTAAAGGAACTTGAATATTGTACAAAAGATAAAGAGCTCTGTGAGTCTTTTCTGTTTATCTGGAAATTGTCATGCAACTCAACCACAAGTACAATACTGTGCAACAAAGCCATGCAGCCATCAGCTTGCTGATTCGTAAGGTGATGCTCACATTAATACTAACAATGTGCAAACACAAGTAGTCATCCTACTACCAAGGCTATAGGTTAGCCCATGCCCGTATATATGCAGCTGATTATGATGCCACACAGTGTGCATTAGTGGGAGAGACACACATTATTTAATTTTAAAAAACAGTTTTAGAGGGGAAGCTATGGAATGCCATGGTGTATCAGCAGGTGCTCAATTTATTATGCAATGATCTCACACTGGCATATATTCACATAGCAGTGGTTGATTGAACCTTCCAAGTTTTTTCCCAAGTGGGGGGGGGGGGGGGGGAGGGGGGTTGGGAGGTTCCTTTCACCTCAAGATTCAGGTGAAAGGGACAGTTGCGTGCGGTGTTGTAGAAACAGAAAATGACTTATTGTAGTTTGGCCCACTGATTTTGCTCTCTGGTAGGCCACATGGTAACTTACTAAATCCATAGCAAGCAACCTTATACTTTTTGTTTACATCCCCCAAAGTACTATGGGAATTATATATTTGATTATGCATTTGCAGACATGTTCAGGTTCTTCAAAGTCTCCACTGAAAGTGGTATTGTAGGCTACTATGGTAGCGGCGAGTTAGTGAGTGCACTCACTGTGGTGCTAAATATCTGAAAACAGCCGCTGCCACAATATGGTGACATAGTGAGTGTTGTTGTCAGCCCGAGTTAGACAAGTAGACATAGTGCAAATCCTTTTGTTCCACTTTTTTTTGTTGCAAAAATATACATGACAGTCTCAAGTGTAAACTGGGGCTAGAAATGACCTATATGCATTTGCCTAGGGAGAGGGCAACAATCAGGCCAATTGTTTTAGTTGTCTTCCTATTTATAACAGAGGTCAGTGTAACCATGTAGCTACTGTATGTAGTACATTGTCAGAAAGTGGACATTTTGTAAGTGGACTGTGCTCTGGCTGTACTGGATTCGGCCCTTAACATGACAGCTCATGTAACCTTGCAAAGGTTGCCTGTACAATCAGGTTGGCCTTTTCATTCATGAAAAAGGAGACACTTATGTGAGTGATGGGCAGCACAAATCTATGCAGCGGCTAAATTTAGGCTTGTCAGTTGGGCTATTTTTCTACTTGACATATCTCATGTCATTCTTTGCTCTGTTGTGTATTGACCATGACTCAAATGTGAGTATCTGGCAGAAAGTACCCGATGTGATAGCTCTGTCTTTTCCACTAGTGATGCATTGAATTAGGCAGAGGTGACACGCATATGAACACTGTCTGTGCTCAGACTGAAACTAGGGGCAATAATTGAATTGATGTGGAACAATTTCAGCCCACAGCATCATCAAACAAGCTTACTGAAAGAGCTCTTTATTGACTAACTATTGCAGGGGTCATTAAAGCTTTTTTGATTTAAAAAAAGGCAATTTAAAAGCTTAATGAGGGCAATCAATTAAAAAAATTGTCAGCAGAATGAATTGAGAAGTATACATTCTGACATTTTTAATTGTAAAAAATGGTTTGGAAAATTCCACTCCCTGAATTAAAAGTTAATGGGCCAGGTGGATACGTACGGACAGCACACAGTGTGAACAATCACACAGTGTAATTAATTACCACACAGCATTTGCATTCCTGTTTTCTTCTCCGTCAAAAATAAGCAAAACCGTGATACGAAGACATTTTGCTCAGTGAAATGAGCACAGAGATTACAGAATATCCTCGCTGTGCACTATTTGTTTGACTGATGCTCTTTTATTGATTCTCATCTCATCACAAGATAGTACAGGAGAAAGTACAATTTGTTATGTCCGAGACATTTAAAAACATCAAAGAACATGATGATCTCAGACTGCTGTTGTCATATTGGAAATGCAATTTAATGAAAGCGATTCTACACAATATGTGCCAGATAGCTTGTTAATTAGTGAGCTTTATAGGTGCTGGTAGGCTCTGAGTTTGGTACCTTTGTACAGAGCCAGGCTAGCTGTTCCCCCCCGTTTCCAGTCTTTGTGCTAACCTTAGTCGGCGAGCTGGTGGCTGTTACTTTATATTTGGCATACAGTCATAGGAGAGAGGCTTAACTAACTCTCTACAAGAGAGAAAATATGCGTATTTCCCAAAATGTTAATAAATTCAATCGATGGAATATTTTCTTCTTGGCATGTTTGTGGTATCATTGCAACACAGCCTCACAGCAAGTTGTGAAATTTGGTCACAAATTTGTTATCTCTTGATTTGCGGACATGGAGAGGAATTTTCTATTTTTGTTGTGTCGCCCAGCAATTGGAAGTATCTTTTGTGCCTGCACCACGTTTTTCTTCCTGAGAGTTAGGAGAAAATTAGCCAACTGAACAAGCATTAGGTTTCGGCAACAAAACCACTCAGGGTTAGGAAAACCTTCACAAATATGTCACTTCACAGCAACACTTTGGGGACATGGTGTCCAACACTGATTTCGTGGTTTAAAGTCCTGTGTTTGTTTTAAACATACACACCTCTACTCCCACCCACCATAAGTGGTCTTTCGCAATATTTAATACATCACTAGTTTCCATTGTTGCATAGTCGCATGGATGCATTTTATTTGTGTGTACATCCCCAAAAAGGATCATTATTGACTTTCCATTGGCACTGTTTTTGTGCTGAGCAACAGAAAAAAAAATGGAACATTTGTGTCCATGTACACGAATCAACAAATTTCACGAACTGTTGTGAGACTGGGTTGATAATATACAACTTTCAAAGAAGTTTGTTTTTCCTAAACATCACTTCTTCAGGTACTTACAAGTTTGTGGTCCTAATATTTAACAGCAGCTGCCAGTATTGACCAGCTTTTCGACCCCGCTGCAGTGCCCATGAAGGACATGATCTCTGTTTAGTCAAAAGCACTCACCCCGATCTCGCTTCACAATATTGAAACACCATGGGAGGATTTTTTATATCTCGAAATAGAAGAGTAGGATTGGGTCGAGTTTTTGCGGTGGCTTCACTCCTGTCCTTTTTCATCCAGACACGAGCTGATACAATGTAAGATTCTTCTCCGCTATCACTTAACTGAGGTCAGGCTCTCAGGGATATATGAAGACTTTTCATCCTATCTGTGATTGATGTCGTCAATCTTCTTCTACCTATATTCATATGTGTTGCATGTGCCCCTCTTTGCACTATATTTGCCATTTGTGATAAAGATGATTTCACAGATTATCCCAGTTCTTGCACCACCTGCAATTATCGTTTTACTATGAATCCCACGCACACCTGTAATACTAAAGCATATGATGAAATATTAGTACATGTTAGATTCTTGTCATGTAGAAATTCACTCGATCGTTTGTTTTGTTTTTATATTCATTTAAAAAAATGGAATTGAAGTTAGTTGTTTAGTGTTATCTATTTGGAAATATTGGGGGGGGGGAAACACATTTTTTTACTGACACTAAATGCAAAACAAAGAATCTACTAAACTGTAAGGCCCACACACACTCAAAGCCATGAAGCACATGACATGTTTCAGAAATAAATTGAAGATTCTGTCTGTCACACTTACTGCAGTAAAAATATAAGATGATGTCTTCAAAGTGTAAAAGATATGATACTGTAAAGACATATTGCTAGGCCCACCTCCTTTTCACCACATGATAGAGGGTGTAATGAAGAATGGCGTGCAAAATTGATGGAATCACTTCAAAGATAGCATGTGCTTTGATTTCAAATGTTTCTAAGATAGGTTGAACATTTATGGTGATTGATATATATCAACCTCTAAGTCAAATGTTCTTCTTAAGACCGCTCTCTTTTTATTCCGTAAACACCAGATTTCCCCCCTTTTTTTGCTGGTTGTTGTCCCTCCGTAGCGCTTTAAACTTTCATTGTGAAAATGAGTACAACAAATTCAGTAACGTAGCGCTTGAGAGTATAGTTAAAATGCAACACTATGTTGTAGTTTGAATATCAAACAAATATATAACATTTCTGACCTCGCATTAAGATGTGGGAAGAAAGTTGCTCAGGTTCTCAGTTTACTTTTGGAGGAAAAGCAAAGACAAGACAAAATGATTAAAAGGCTGTGGATTGCGAGTGAGGTCAGAGGAAATGAGCAACAGGCAAAATTTCTTTGTTCTTGTCTTTCTCACACAATCAATAGAAGTGAAAAGGGGAAAAAAAACTGAATACCTCCCCTTCAAAGTCCAGCTTATTCTGTTTGAAGTCAATATTGTTCTTCAAAATGAGAGCAATGCCAGAGGGAGCACTCTGCCCTTAGCTCCTGTAGGACTTGAAGTTAGAGTAATGCAATATTGTATTAGCTCATGAAAGAATTTTGCTTTTGAAATATAAAGAAAAACAAACGGTGGCAAATAGATTCTTCGTCCAGGGTCCAAATATGATTGATTTGTATTTTTTTCCAATAATGATAATGAAAACACATAGTATGCAAAAAAGGATTTGTGAATAACACATAGATGACGTATTGTGCAGTATGTTACAACAACATTTGTTGCTATACAGACATGTAAGTTTTGCTGAAATACATAATTTGTTTGTAAATTCATAGCAGCCTTGGTGAGTGGCTAGCGTTCTCAAAGTGGTAGCACAGAGTACAGGATTATGTTACTGTTGGAGAGAGCCAGGCTAGCTTTTTGTCTTTGTGCTAAGCTAGCTTAGCTTAGTTTAGCTGAGCTGGATCTAGCTTCATATTTACCCTACAGAAAGCAAATTAATTCCGTGTCAAATTAATTCCTTTAAGTTAAGGGAGGGACGTGGGAGTTTTGAATGTTAATGCGAGTTGCAAACAAACAACTGTTTTTGAAAATCAATTAAGATGGAGTTGTTACAGAATCTTTATATTACAATTTAATAGCTATCATTTTAAAGTGTTTTAAAGTGTACACCTTCAAATTTGTACATTTTCGTACTCTTGTTTTGTGAGATTAAGACTGGCTAGCATCGTGCTGTTGCTATGTTCTGAGTGTGACACAAATGCAACCTCAGTTTTATATTTCAACTGGTATCTGCCAGTGGTAAACACACGCACCTCATTTTCAGCATCAATCTAAAGGCACATTCAAACCCCCACTGAAGTTATAGTGGGGGCTGCAGCCAATGAACCGTGGCAGAGTTAACTTCCAGGTTGGCTTGCAGGATAACAGCCCTGCTGGACTCGAGAGGCCCTTCGAGGCCATAATATTATTCACATAAACACTGCAAATTGAAAAACCTGTTAAAGTAAGACTGAAAGAACAAACACACTGAGCCCAGCTCTTATTCGTTGGGCTCCTACCGGGCACATAACACCAACAGTTCCAAGGCAGGCATTAACACATACATTAAAAATACCACATTGCTTTTATGTGTAGAACTTATATGCAGGGTGCACATAGAAGCAAACCAATGACCTATTTAAGTTCAAGTCTTACAGCTACTATATTTCCTGTAACCTGCTATGCTCAGTGTATATACCATAGTTTGTTGATTCATTTTGTTGATCCCGTACTGTAAAAGATAATCCTTTTGATCAATCACACATTTCATGCATCTCTCATCTTCTTACGTGAATGTTTTTTTGTTTTTTTTTGGTGTTTCAGTATTACGAAGCGCATCTTGAAGGCAGTTTGATGACTGAGATCCGTATTCTGCATAGCCTGGGGTTTGAAATGGGGTTTGAGTATGTTAGAGGCTTGTCATACATCTTGAGTGAAATCCAAAGTGACAGGCTTCTTGAAAGACCGAGGATCTGATGTGAACTGTCACTGCACATTACAGAAGCTGGTGCATGCTAAGCTCGCTTTACAGAATGTTTGAGTAGTCTGCAGTGAAAGTCGTAAAAGGAGTCTGTTACTCTTATTGTTTATACCCTTTATAAATAACGACAAGTGCATTTGGAGAGGCGGCTGCTTGCTTGTGTTTTTGATGGATCTATAACACTAGCCACCTGTTCAAATTTAACATCTGTGTTCAACTCAATTCATGGCACTATCAGATAATTATTTAGATATATTTCAGGGATCTATTACAATAATATGTCTGTTATTGTGGCGTGTAAATGAGGCTGTTTTTAGAGCATGTTACGTTGCTACTAAGGTACTATAAATAGAGTACGTTTTCATTTAATACAAATACAGAATAATTTGGATTGGAAAATGTTCGAGATAAATACATGACACTGGAAAATCTATTCAGCTTTGACAACCTGCTGCAAAACGTATGAAAAAAAGAACACTTGATTTAAGACTGGCATTAGACAACTACTTATACTTGATAAAGTCTAGAGTACCAATGAATGTAAAGGGCCTCATGTACCACTGGTGCCAGTTTAGATTGAGTCAAAAGTGTCTGCACAGTGAGAGACCATAGACGCAAATGATGTGTGAAAAATAGTGCTAAAATATCACAGAATAAACTTCAAAAAATACAAATAACCAAGAGGAATCATTTGCCGATAAGCAACATAACACCAATCACACCAAATGTAATAAATACCACTGCTGCTGCATTGGCCTGTGTGCTAAACGTCCCATCCAGCTGGAGTGCTGGGTCAGAGTCAAACAGTCAGTTTGGGGGCCAGGCACCACGGGCACATGATGAAAATCTATTTTCCAAATTACACCACTTTTACAGTAGAAAAACGATAACCATTAGTTCTCATTAACGCTTGATTGCATCTGTACACTGTCCATGCATGAATTATACAGTGAGAAGAAAATCAGTTGAGAGTATTGTATTTAAGGTGGAGATATGCTGCCCTCACATGTCAGTACGACCACATTACATGCAAAGTGCTGCTTAGGGTGTGTTGTCGTCTTAGCTGATACTCGGTGTCCATGCTGCAATGCTCTCTTATCCCTAGGTGGCAGCAGATATCCAAAATATCTTTACACTTGCATCTTTCAGATGGTTTTGCAAGAATCAGTTTTACCCTGCTTACTTACTGCCATGCGTCTGTTTAATTAATTTACAACTAAAACAAAACCTTTAAAGCCGGAAGTTTTCAAATCTTACAAATTAAATCAAGTAAGGACAAGTAACATAGTAACACAACCACGTGTACAGTCGAATGCAGTGGAATATATCAATTTATTAAACATACATTGTTTAACTATGTTGAGACAAAGGTGTTGGTTCAAGCCCCATTTTTGTGACTCTGCAGTTGTTGGTGTTCTTGTATTTGGTTGCATTATTCTATCCAACAATTAAAGTTCACTCCAAAAATTGGGTTTGGTGTTTCAACATTCCCAAAAACAACGTGTTAACTGTTTCCTCTCTGGGAATCACTGTCCGAATTGTTTAACCAGTTTCCTTTTGGGAATTTACACATTCTTACCAAGTTCAGTCGAATTCTTTGTGTGACTGTGTCATTATGTGGCCACAGTTCATTTTTCTCGTGTTCTGGCTTATGCTGAGGAGGCAGAGGTGAAGCGTTGTCACTGGCCTGGCAATCAAACTGAGCCTTCTTTGTGCTTGGTGATGATGAATGTTAGCTGGAGCACTACAGCGACATCTGGCAATGACGCGTTACGTCCACAGCGGTCACGAAGAGCTGGCCGTCTCAATGTATTGTGTAAATCATCTCGAAAGAATGTCATTTTTATGATGCGGAGAAGCTGTGCGGGATTGGCTCTGCATCCTCTGTTGCTGCTGTTACATAATGAATAACCATATGGTTGAGTCTATGTGTCATTGTGCGTGCTGATGTGTGTGGTTGTATGTGAGTTTAGTCAGACTCCTCCAGATCTCTGCCTACGCAGATTAATATCTGCAGTCCACAAAGGAGCCCTGTGTGCCTTGCAGAACAGACTCTCAGGACAATGAATCCACTGTCCGACAACACCATCTCCCTCTCAAGCTAACTGATATGCACCCCTTAGTCCTGAGATTATAGGGAACTCAGTCTTTCTGCACCAAAGGTGATAATTGAATGGCGGAGCCATGCTCCGAGCTTTCTCAAAGCCTGTCATCGAGTCATTCATCTCGACTGAAGAACATTGAATTAGAGTAGCCAGCAGTGTTCATGCTTGTCCCTCTACTTCTGACTTTTGGATGTGGCTTTTTTAATCAAATTACACAAATGTTCTGTCTTTATTTAAAAAAAATAAAGAATAAGAGACGAAATACAGAGTATGCACCAAAAGGTTAAAGACAAAACAAGAAAGTTGGAGATACAATAGAGCTTGATTCAAATCAAACTGCCTTCCCAGGCCATGATGCTGCATTTCTACCACCCTGCTGATGCACAATACCGCCACAGCGTGATTTTCTTTGATTTTCTTTTCACGTGATTTGAAGAGTAATTGATTATGAAATAAAAACTACAAGAGTCAGTGAGAGGGAGAGGGTCTTTTCAAACCATACTAGCCAGTCATTCATTATCGCTCCCCTTTTTTCCCTCGTTAGTCACACTGATATCCACTGGACATAATTATGCACACCCCTCCCTGCACAACTGACCTCTACTTTTCTCTCCCATGACCCGGAAACCAATGTTCATGCCAGTACTGTATGTTGCCTTTTGTTAGTGGAGGAGGCAAGAGAAGCTATTTTTAAACCTCCTACAGTGGAGGATGTTCACATGCATCCTCTCCATGAAATATGCTGACATTATGGCAAGTATAGATGCATCAAATGATGGATAAAAAGGACAGAGTTTGACTTAATTATTCAGAAAGAAATACAAAATATACAGTAGTTGTAGTAATTACCACTGAAAAAGGGTATGTGTAAATGTGCTGCACGTTTGTATGAGCATGTGTGCTCAAGAGAGCTTGCATGTGTGGTCATGGCTCTAATGGTGTTGAAGAAAATCATCATATAACTTAAGATTGAACTGAACACATTTGGGCTCACAAGCAACCCGTTTATATAACGTGTTATGTTACACACATTCTGGTTCATAACAACATTTTTAGGAAGTGATTAGGGAGCGGCAGACAAATTGTAATAAATCTCTCCAATCTTACCAAAACATTTCCCGTACATGAGTCGTGTGTTATCTTGACCTAAACAAAGTCATGAGAACATGACATAATGAAGAGGCCAGATGTGCTTTGTTTTTGGTTCAACAGACTGGTTTGATTGGTGGAAAGTAACTTAAGGGGGGTGAATCTTGACTATAAAAGTGATCTGTGAAAAGTAATACATTGGGATTGTTTCGATATGCTGAACTTGTAATATGTTGGCAAGTGTGTATTAAAAGACTCCCCACTGGTTGCAACATCAGTTCGCCGTCTCTTCTCGTCATTTTGCCACAACAATGGGTGAAAGGATGAGAGGAGGCAGGAGAAAGAGGGGGAGATCTACTGTACATGAGATGGAGAGCATGAAATAACAGCCAGAGGTATGTGATAAAATGTACGTTTGAAGTTTCAGAGGGTTGGACATATTATTAAAATGGCTTCTTTTTACCAAACTGAGGATAATATAACAGACGGAGATGAGATTTATCAGCATGTACAGTCCATTAGTTATACTACAGCATGTGATTGAATATGTAGAATAAAGCCAAAACGGGATTCTGGGGGATTTGAGTAGATGAAAGAGCATGTTATGTGTGCTTTACCACATACAGCACATTCAGTTGAAGAGAAATTGAGTTGATACACTTTTTTTTTCTCTGCTAAATATTTTTTTTATAATGAAGATTAAGGCATGTGGCAGTCCAAGGTTTACTACCACACACACAGAAGATGAATATGAATAATGTGAATAAGAGTATTATAAATAGGTTTGTAGCACAAAGTTTAAAATGCAACACTGATAAACTCCTGGACAGATCTTTTTCAGATGATACAATTTGGCAGTTTTCTGAAGGCCGATCTCTAGTTAAGCTTTTTATTAATTCACTTCAGCTGATGGGACCTTTGGGATTGCATTTCCATAAATGATTTACTTGAGCAGAAGATTTACACATTTATCCAGATGTGTTTTATTCTTTAAAAGAAACCGCTTGAAAAATGTCTTAGAAATTCAAATGTCGCTGCGTGTGAGGTCACAGCACACAAACAAGATAACTCGGGGGGAAAAAAAACAAGAAAAAAAACAAGCTACATCAGCTTTTCAACTTCAATGCACACTGAATATAAAACTACAGTGGATTTCAGAGGGCATTCATATGCATGAGTCATCAGCTGAGTCATACTTTTCCTATCATGCCGAAGCTCAAAAAGCAGTCAGACCTCATTCTTCTCCCCCATCAAGCTGAGTTGGTATGTGTGGAGGGAATTGCTGTAGAAGGACGGGTTGCAGCAAAAAAACAAAAACAGCCAGCCCACAGATTGATTTGGGTTTATTAAATTTGGCCCATTGCATCTCTCTGCTGGCCAACAGTGCAAATCAAAGGCAAACCGCCCTGTTAGGGTGCCACATGCTACGGTTCCCCCCTGCTGTGCGAGCAAACAAAACAACTTTCTCTTCCCTTTGTATCCTTGTTCTCTCAGGTACCATTCACGTGAAAGCTGAAATAAAAATGTGTTGCATAAGGCTCTCTTTGGTCATTGAAGGGGTAGGGGGTCAGTGGAGTATTTGACTCACAGCATTGTTTTTTGTGTGTTTTACAAAAGCATGTATGTGGTTTTTCTTTTGTGTTTTTTAAATTGTTGCATTTCAAATATAGTGTTGGACTCTGACAGTATTCTGTTAAAATCGCAGCAATGTTTTCCTGTAATGCAACACAGAGATGAGCAAGAAAAATATTCTGTATGTTGTGAATTATAAATTAAACTGTATTATAAATTAAAACGAAGTAGATTGTTTTAATATTTCTCTACCACAATTACATTCTGGGTGGTGTGATCAAAGCTTTAAAACTGCCTTTGAACCCTCCTAAAGGTAAACATGGTCGGTTAAATGAAGTAAACGTGAAAAGATTAAGAAAAGCAACAAAGCATCACAAATCACAAGCTGGAATTGTTGTTTACTAAACCACTTAAAATGTTATTACTGTAGCGATTAATCAATTCCCAAAATAATTGTCAATTATTTGTCTGTCCTGCAACTATGAGTTTAATTGAATAAATGTTTCAGATCTATCAGCAACCCAAAGTGATTCTTATTCATTTGCATTACAATTATTTCCCACAATACAGTCTATATAGTCTAATACCTTATAGGTACATATTTCTGTAAAGCTTTATTAAATCTACATAAAAGCCATATAAACCCTTTATGAAGGGTGTCTTATTTTGCATGTATTTTTACATGCACAGTTTATTCTCAGTGAAAACAAAATGTAGGCTGTAGAGACAATTTCTTTTTACATTAGCAATATGGTGTCCTCTCAGAAATACGTTTTTATCACAGAAAACACAGCTGTTATGAATATAGATTTTTTTTTCATAGCTTGAAAGGTAATTCTTTTCAACTCTTTTAATATTATTTATTACTCCTGATCAGACGGCGAGCTGTATTTATTTTGCATGAACATCGCAGGGGTTTCCCCATGACATTGGTTTCCTTTGAAAGCCCGCGCACTATTTAACGGGAGTTTTTTTTTCATTCCGCGGATTAATCCACGTGTGTGAGAAGGCTCCGCTTGTCAGTCAGA
The DNA here is from genome assembly GCF_004355925.1 of Anarrhichthys ocellatus. Taxonomy (NCBI): domain Eukaryota; kingdom Metazoa; phylum Chordata; class Actinopteri; order Perciformes; family Anarhichadidae; genus Anarrhichthys; species Anarrhichthys ocellatus. Next base: position 1,271,566 of record NW_022280102.1, on the reverse strand, counting down.
CTTTGAACAAGTGCACTGGCGCTCATCACCGCTAATCTTCGGCCGCTGCTTGTCACCAACGACGCTGCTGCTGACAGTTATCACCGACCAGCTTTAGCAGTATAGATCAGGATGAACTGTTGCTGAGATAAAGCAGGAAACCGGAGGGCAACACCGTAGGGACCGAGCGGAGATTAAACCTGAACGCCACGCCGTTTAACGCTGTTATTCGGAGTTGCGATGGTCCAGTCAACGGATATTTTTCTAGCCTTGCTTCTTGTGGGCTGTACAGGTAAGACCATCTCACATGCAACACTCCAGATATAAATGTTTATGTTTTGCTCTGGACATCGCCACCCTTTAGCAGTGGTCTGTCACGGCAGCAGGCATCCTCTCGCCTCCTGGTGTTCCTCCTCCTCCCTCCCTCCGCCGCCCGCAGGCACTCTGTACAGCAGGTGCAGCGGTAACGGTACTGCGACTGCTGCTAATTAGCTTACTTGCGAGCAGGGTGATGTGCTGTTTTTTTAAAAGTAAAAACAGCTTGCTGCTAATGTGTTAGGGAACCATTTTCTCTGGAGACACGCACACACACGCACACACAGTGGGCTACATAACCCATATACTCTTCGCGTGACCAGCCAGTACGCTGCTGACTTAGCGGTGTTGTGCATTAAATGAAACATGATGTCCAGAAAGGACACGCTGGTAAATTGTGTTGGAATGAATGTGAGCATTATATATGCCATTTGGGATTTGTTTTTAGCCTATTTATGACCGTGTCGGTGTCGGCCGTTTGTCTCTTCTGGCATGGGACGTGTTTGTTGTTGATGGGGGAGTGATGCTGGGCTCCTTCTATTTGCACACACACACACACACACACACACACACACACACACACACACGCACACACATGCACATATATGCACACACGCTCAAACAGCCTTCAGGGTTGAGTCACGTTCTCTCAGTTAAAGGTACATTGTGCAAAATGAAACACATGGCAATTCTGAAGTGGAGATGTGTGCAGGTGTGATGGCATGATGATAGGAGGGCTTATTGACAATGGATGCAGGCTTGCTTAAAGTACATGAAGGCTCTTTCAGGGACAACGTGGGTTTATTTGGTCTCTCAGGCACACTGATGCATCGTGAGCACAACTTCTACTCTGAATCATCTGTTATGTAATCTGATGCCATGATAAAGGCTTTGAAATGAGATCCTCTAAGTTGTGTCCTTATGTAATTTATAATTGAGGGAGTTTCTGTGACAAATTACATTTTTAATAGCTTTTGCACGCCCATCTTTTGATTAAAATCAGTGATTTGACATGCGAGGCGATTACGGTTGGTGTAGTACTCTCAGCTACACTCGGGCTCAGGGTTTTTGTGGGATAGCCTTTTAATCCTTCATATACAATCCAATATGTGCAGAGGTATCCTCCGGCAAGGGAGGAAAACACACAGGAAGTGGAGCCCTCGCTGCATTGTAATGCTAATGCAATTTCTCTTGGGCTCATTTCATGTAGAAATGTCAATTTGCAAGACCCTCATGATGGGATTCAGTCTCCTCCTAATTTAATTGAAGAATATTCTAATGTATTTGACACGTTATTTAGTTATGCATCTACCGCCGATTGCACTTACAATGATACGACTGCACATCTTGAGAAAGCCTGTTAGTTTAATGGAGGCATTAGATGAGATCTAAAAATAATAAAGAATAAACTGAGAAGCTTCAGCCTCTTAAAATTCTCTGTTCTGTTTGAGGGAGAATACCTACAGTGTAATGGTGGCCCTGTTTGTCAATGCCCTTAAAAACATATCTTTGGCATTTCTGTACTAACGTTTCTTGTCACTTATCTGCAACAACCTAATTTTAGTCGATATATATCAGCCCGGCCGACTTCTGTGTTTATCTGTATTGTCCAACGTAATAAGGAAAGGGAATATGGGGTTTGGTTTTGATCCTTTAAGATAACAGGTGAAACATTTCCTTAAATCTACAATTGTGTACAATAGAAAGCGGATGATGGAACAGGTTGGATATGGCTATAACAGAGTGATTCTGACCTTTCAATAGACTGATCTCTTCTTCACATTAATCATGCGCCGTCACTGAAGCTAAAATACAAATGTCTGTTTTCTACTCCTTCATTAATTCTGCTATTGTCGGGTTTTGCGCTGCACAAATGTCAGAAGTAGTACTTTTGTAAATGTCAGTTTTGTAATTTTCTGCAAAACAAAGAAAGATAGTAATCTAACTTCATAGATGAGGACACGGCAGAGTCTCCGTGTTTGTGACTGAGCTGAGATTTGGACGAGCTTAACCGTCTTGCTCTTCCCTTTCCTCTCTGCTGGCTGCCTGCTCAATGGGCCTGTTGAGCCTCTTGACACAATTATTAATTGATCCTCTTCAAACTGATAACTGGAATGTGGAAGAATTTCAAGACTGCATTTCTGGCATGAAATGAAATATAGCCTCCAGAATTCCAAGAGAGAGAGAGAGAGAAGCGAAGCGAAACCAGGCGAGATAAGAGAAGAGTTCCCAATGTCCTCAACCTGTGGGATATGATGAATGAATCACAATCTTCATCATCTCACCATATGGCTCTCGCTTCAACAGCACGACGTGGCCCTCTAGTTTACTGCAGGATTGTTTCACTTAGCATGTGTTACATCATCAGTCCGGCCATGCGGGAATGATGACGTACGCTGCTCCATTTACAAAGCAAGATGGAATCATGGCTGACTGCAGAACGACTTACGAAATACTCCAGACTTCTTCACGTCTGACTTGACTTCATGAGGATGGAAATCAACTTTGCCAAAAGCAATGGCTGCAAGTCCAACTGCTCCAAACCTGATGGAGTGATTACTTAGAAAAGCGTGTGCACATCGTGCACCGCCAGCAGTGTTTCCCATATTTAGAATTGATTTTGGAGGTCCAACTAAATATATTATCTCCCATCCCCCCCCCAAAAAAGGCCCGCCACAATTTCTCTTGTTGATTTCTTCAATTCTTCTTTTGTCAACCTAAATGTTTTCCAATTCCAATTCTATAAAGTCGAGAAAAGAATCAAATGCTCACATTTGAGAAATTGAAACCAAGTGAATGTTTGGCATTATAATAAATGACTAATAAATGACTCAAACGATTTAATTTTCTGTCAAGCCATTTAACACTACATGGGATCGTTGGCTTGGTGCTTCACTTTACCAGCAATGCAAAACACAATCAAGCATTTCATTAAAGCCGTCATGGAGAGCGAGTGCATCGATGAGGGAACCAGTGGTAATTGTTTATGAACCAAAGCAGCAGGAGTGACTGTCCCGTCACGTGCATTTGCAGTCATTGCTAAATTACACGCCTTCGGATCGGAGCGTCAAGCAGTTCTCTGCAACATCGTGTTAAAGTCAGACAGACGTATGAAGGAAGGTCCATTGGGGAAATCCAGCCAAAGCGAGTTAAGTGCAAGGCCTGATGTATCTTTTCACCTCCATTGTCTGGGATTTCACTTTTGTCTTATCAAATAACTGAACCTGCCAAAGAACACGGCGTGGACTGACAGGCCTCCGCTAAGCCTTAGAGGATTGAACCAGAATATGTTTCCGAGTGGAACTGATGATGGAAAAACATAACTGCTGTCTTGGGAGACAATATCTTGGAAACAACTGCCAGCCGTGAATGTTTCAGCTATTTTAGCTCCGCCTAGTTCAACAAATTCACATGTGCACATAAAAATACCCATTCCCTCTAAATCAGACTGGAGACTGTAGTTTTAAAGCTCCCACATCTCTTGCATGTCATAGATGCTGTGTTTTTCAATCAGTGTTATCAAGGAGAAGCAAGAGGGAGAGACTGTGGTTTTGTTACGGTCAGGACTACTTGACTCTTCTATGATAGGGAGTGGATCAGACAGATCCAAGTCTGAGAGAGTTGATTGCCTAGGGACTGTAAAAAGATGACATTACACATGCACGTGACCCCGTGAAGCACTGTGGGAGCAACATAAACACCCTTTGCTCACAGATGAGGCGCTGGCTGTGGGGCTTAGTGTTTTTTTTTTGGTGATTACTCCTGTGAGGCCTGAGATATTATATTATTAACTAGGTATAAGTTAAGAGTAGACTAGCTTTGTTTCAGATTATGTTACTATACTGTACGTGAGTGCTGAAGACCTGCTTCACGTTGCTTTCTAGCTCAAGATTGTAATTCTACTTAACTTCATACCACGGTATGACTGAAAACATGTTAATAATAAGATCTCAGAGCTATCAGGAAATTAGAGCAGCGCGTCCTTGTTATAGGCCAGCGCTGTGAACACCGGGTCCCTGTGGACTTGTAACCCTAGATTGGTGAACCTTTAGGCATTATGTGGTCTCTCTCCACTTTACTCTGTGGGACAAAAAAACCTGTGACAGGGTGTTGCAGACTTCGCCAACGTTTTTTTGTTAAGTGTCATTTGTTTGTTCAGACCACTGTCTCCTGTTGACAGTGATGGAGACAACTTTGAGCCATTTCAAGGTGGCCATTTTCTTTCCCATTCTCAGTTGATCAGATCTGACCCGTGACCTTCAGCTGTGTAAATCTCTATGCTCTATACCTTGCAAATAAAGACTGATTTCCCATTTTCCTTCGGCTTGTAAGAGCTGAAAGCACCCCCTGTCTCCCTCTCTGCCTCTCCATGTCTTATTTGTGAGAAAAGCAGGGAAAAACAGGACTCATGTGACCCAAAACAAAGGCACCACAGCCTTGTTTCGTGGCCCCCGGAAGAGAAAATGAGCTCACGACGCAATTTGCTTGCGACGACAACTCCTGAAAGCAAGCTTTACAGTCTGATTTTAAGGAAACGAGGGCATGTCTCATCTTACCGTAATAAGGCTACGTGCCATTTGGCTCGGATTTAGCTCGTGACCGTCTTTTAAGGAGTGGCAGAGGAAGCAGCCTGTGTGTGTCTTCTTATGCATCCATGCACATCACGGTGCATTCATTATTGAAACACTAAAGGAGGCATCACCATGCACGGAACAGGGGAGAAATTGCAGATTGCTGCGCCCCAAGGCTTTCTTTTTATGCAGTCACCATAGTGTGTCACCCTCTCCTCTAACGTCACACTCCTCTACCGGCTTAGTCACCGCCTGCCAATTTAGAGATACCTCTGTTTTCACACAAAGTCATGACATGCATTAATAATATCATGGAAGAAAATAATCCATCATTAAAGCAGTGAGGTGACACTCATTCAATAAGTAAAAAGCTGTTATTTTAGATGTCTAATTAGATCACGAGAAGAAGGTACCGTCTCCAGAGGAGCCATAACAGCTGTAGTCTAATAGTCTTTATCCATTCAATGTGTAGGGTCCACTTCGAAAGGATGTCAGTGATCCTGCATGAGTATTCTAACTGTCACTCAAGTATATTTTAACCCACTTAACATCTTTTGGGAAGTTTTGTGGATTGCAGTGCATTGTGAGTACTTTATATGAAATCATGCACAGATAACCCTCAGACTTTGCATTCAGTCTGCTAACTCTTTATTCAAAGGCTCTTTATTCATAGAAATGGCCCCTACTTATAAAAAAAAAAGAAGATATATATATATATATATATATACATATATATATAATAATCATCTTTTTTTATAAACGTATAATAACTTGCATCCACCGGGATCAGTTTAGTGTCTCATTATTCTGAAGCTGATCATGTTTTATGGGTTCATGTCACAGTGTTAGGATTTTTAGAGGACTAAGAGGAAAAGGGAAATTTAGAAAGTGATAGCATTGGGGAAGGGAATTAACCTCATTTAAGCATCCGCGCAGAGTAATCTAAAATGATGTAACCGATATGTCCAAGGATAGAAAGAAACCTAGGCCACATGGAAACATGGCTCCTATTTCTAATTGTGTGGTAGAGCTGTGTAGCTCCTGTAAAGTGTGTGGATCATGATGAACTGTTTCTATAGTATGTTAAATAGGAAATATTTACAAATATTTACAAAGCTCTTTGTATTGATCTACTCGATCATCATGCTGTCGTAAGCTTGTCACACAGGGAACATTTGAGTTTATTTTGTATTTATTCCTATCGCTTTCTAACGTACTGTTCTCACAAATAGACATTCATAATAATCAGCTTTCATTTAAATTTGAACATTTTACCAGGTTGACACATTTGACACAGTGCAATCTGAGAGCTTAACATCCACTTTGACTTGCTGGACAGCACATATAGGCCTGTGGTTATTGCCCCCAATGAATAATGAATGAGTAATGTTAAGGACGCTACACCATCTCTTACCAACATTTGCCATGCTGCTCACCTCGCTGCACTCTGCAGCGCGAGGAGAAATATTGCGGCCTTGTAAGAGAGATGGCATTGTGACATTCATATCTTTTCCTATTTTGGCAGATAATTCCCTCCAAACTGAGGTATAGAGAACCATTACCTGGAATATATTTAGCCATGCACTTCCTCTAATACACACGGAGCCACGACAACCTTTTATCCCAACGGTAGCGTCACCAGGAGGACGTCACACACTTGGAGATTCAGAAGATCTACCACAGACCCTTTTCACAGACAGACCAGGAAGGAAGGGATTTTGAGAAGTTAAAGGTAATTTGAAGGCGTTTTCACTGAATTGCTAACATTAACAGACAATATCATGGAGAGTTGAACGTAGCACTAAGCAGAATTCCTGAATCTAAGAGAGAGGAGGTGTAGCCAGAAGACTAATGGATTCGAGTCTGTCTCTGGGTCAGAGCTCACTGGAGTACCATAGTTAAGTGCTCAGTGGTTGATTAGATTTGTTCTCAAATACTGACGGCTGTTTGGATATTGTTTGGCCCCGTTACTGGGGTGTTTTATAACTACTGTGTAATTGAACTGTTAGGTACCTCTTGAGGACTTATTGAAAGATATTCCGGCCTCTTATTAAACCTCAGATTCACCTTTTGTTGACCAGCTTTTAGCCCGGTGACAGATTGAGGGGTCATGAGGATTTGCTGTTCCATTCCCTGAAAAGACTTACGGCAGTGAGTCCTGTGCTATATAGGGCGAAGAGGGGCGGCTGTTGCAAGTCATTCATTCCCTGTTAGCTGCAGCACTATTAGCATCCTTGGCATCAACTCAACCACACTCCCTTTTGGCATTGGACTTGTCACCTTTACTATAATGTTTATGGATAGGACATCAAGGCAGAGAGTTTGATGACGCTTGCCTTGTGTAAATTTCGCTTCGCTAAATGTTTGCTGGTTAGCCCTCACCTTTGGTTACAAGCTTTGGATATTGGCCTAAAGGTGAAAGAAATGTATGCAAGACGGGGGGGGGGGTTTGATTGTCAGCAGTTGTATCTCCATCTTTTTGTGCCCAGTCAGCGTGTTCGCAGGTGGAACACTTGGGATGAAGCACATTGCATGTCTGTGTGCAGCTCTCTACGGGCAAGCAGAAGGGCTAGCATTAAGAAGGATTCCAGTGCATCTATTGCTGGGAGGTATGACTGAAAATATGGATCAAGGTATTTTTTCTGAGATTCTCAGGGTTTCATGGTATATTGCTGTATTGTTTGCATTTCAGCGGTTTTATACAGGTTGATGATATCTTATTCTATCGTCAGGAGAACATATTATCTAAAAGATATATATATTTTGATGTCATCGTGTGTATGCTGAAGTTGCCGAATGTAAACTCTTTTTATTGCGCAAACTGAATCGTAATAAAAAAAAAAGAACTTGAAATAAATAAGTTATATATGCCAACAACTTTTAACATTGCTTCCTTTTCAAAACAAAATATTTGAAGACAGTTGTTTAACCCCCATAAACTGACCACAGGTCTGTTGTTGTAGAACAGTGGGCGACTGTATAAAGCTCTGCTTCAAGCTTACTTTGCTGTTGGTGTGTTGTTGGATTTTTATTTTGCACACATTATCACTCCACCGCTTGTCCTCTCCTGACCTATGCAGGGCCTCGGGGCAAATGCCTCTTCAAGCGATGGCCGACCCTTTGTCTTCACTGTTTCACTGGCGCTACTAGCTGACGGCCTCAAATCCAACCACCATGATCCCACTCTTGGTATTTCAATGCAAATCTTCTCCTGAGCTGACGGAGTAAGTTGCTCGTTTTAGTTGGCTACGTCAAGATTTTTTAAAAACCAAAAAGCTTCCAAACAACAGACACAGCTCCTCTCTTGGGCACAACGTCTTCGTGTGCATCTCCGGTCTCTCTTCACCTTCCATATGCGTTACGCTACCTGGCTAGCTAGCAGCTCTAACGTTACCCAGCATGCCGTTCGACGGTGTACATTTGTAAATGTAAATTCTTATCACAATGAAATTATGCTGATTATTGAACTATTAAAATATGTGTCTATTATTTAGTTTTACTGTGATATTTAGTGCCTTGAAATGATGCTGTGCTGAATGTTGAGATGCATAACACTTGAGCGGGCGGTGAGCTAACCAGTGGGACACGCTTACATGCACTAACATGCTCTAAAAGCACAGGCAGCAGGCCCGGCTATGTTAACAGAGCATGGAGAAGCTCGGATTACAACAGATGGAGAGGGACTTCATTCTCTTCATTACACAACTCTATCATTATATATCATATATACATATCATCTGCTATTTTAATGCTCTGAATGTCGTATATTGCTCCTCTAAACTTACAGGCAACACATTATTACAATTTATTAAAATCGGTTCTTTGGATTTTAAAATTTACAGGCAGCGTCGTTGCTACTGCCTCTAATTATTGACTACTGGACTCTTAATGAGACAGCGTGCTATGGTAAGTGAGAAGGTACAAGGGGGACGAAGGAGGCCTGTAAGGTCATTGATTCAAACACACAATGTCAATAGATAAAGGTTGTATTTGAAGCTTGGTGTTCCACTTGGTCAACTTAAACTTTGTTTGTAATGCAGTGCCATCTTTTGAAGTGAACTTTTCTTTGTGTACACTGTATGTTTGGCATCTTGTCTGTTTTGTCATGTCTCTCACGCTCCTCCCTGAAGGATCTCCTCTCAGTAGGAGTCTTTGACTTCCACATGCCTAAAAGCCGTCGTGCTCTCTTTGCCAGCAGAAGCCGGATGTGTCACGATGAACCCCGTTGTTCTTCTTTTCCGGATGGATGTCACGGAGTGCAAAGGCAGATGACAGGCCCCTCTAAAGCAAATTCAATTATCTTACAGCACTAGTCATAGTAACCAGGCCAGTGTAGAGGAACAGGGTATCTATGCGCCCTTGAAATGTCTCAAAATTATAGCACAAGATTCAGAAAAAGAAATCAATCTAAAGGCGATCACAATCAATGTTTCGTTACTGTCTTAAATACTGTGCTTATATTTACTCATCATTCTGAAGCTTGAAGCAGTTTAAGTAGATTCGTGTTCATGGTTTTGCTCCAAAGACTCACAGTGTTTTCCATTAGTTACCTGGACTCTGCGGCCCGCCATAGTCTAATTTGTCTCGCCACAGTTCATACCATCCACCATTCATATCTATACAACCTGTGTTGGTGAAACTGTTTGCTAGGGCACAGTGGTGAAAGATGTACTCAGGTCTTTTATTTAAAGGTGCACTGTGTGGGATTTGGAGGCATCCAACAGGGAAGTTGTAGATTGTAACCAATTGAAGATTCTCCTGTGTGCCCAGCATGTAGTAGAACGACTATGAGCGACGGGAAAATGCAAATTGCCCATCGAGAGCCTGCGTTTGGTTTTTCTGATATCAGCTACAGGAGAAACATGGCGGCCGGCTCCGTGAAGAGGTCCCGCTCTGCTTGTAGATACAAAACTCTCATTCTTAGGTTTACAAAAACACAATGATTCTTATTTTCAGGGGAGAGTCTCACGAAATCCTGTGGGAAACACCGCAATGCAGCAAGCTAGTGTTTTATAATTTAGCCACCCAAAACCTGCCTTTGATGCGGCTCACACTATACTCCCTACAGCTTATTTTGGGTATCTAGTCATTTTCAAGAAAAATACATTTTGAAGCATGGGGAGATTTTGTGAAAAACGAAATACACATTTTGTAAAGCACTATTTTGTGGACTATTATTGGAAACATTGTGAATTTGGATAAAGAAACAGAAGAAAAATCAGTAACTGTGCTGTATGCTGTTAGTAAACAGTAATCATTGGCTGTAATCTTAATGGCATACAGGGGATTTGTGCATCTACTCCTATTGGAGGTTCTTTCACAACAGCCATTAGTGGGGGGACGGGATATGCCTGTGAAGGGCTGTTCTCTGCCTTATGACGGCACGTGGCTGCTTCTCTGCCTCACTGGCCACAGAAACACACAGCTGAAACACATTTTGACTGAACAGGGTCAGGGCGCCGTTTCACCGCTGGGTGTAAGCCTCCATGCTGGAGCATAAAGGATGTTTGACATCAGCTGTAGCATTCACATCATTCGTCGGTCTTACTGCACCACATTGGAAAATGTTTTCACACGGGGTTTTCTGGTTTGTTGATATCATGGGGTGTCAGATAAATAACCATCCACCTATGTAGTAGTGCAACGGATCATAAAGCTCACGGTTGGGATCGTGTCACGGATCGGATCAGCACAAAAGAAAAAAGGGAGCAAATATAACTTTCAGAGGTCCCTGCTCATGTTTTTTTTGCCATCGATACTAATTGCCAATCATTGATGATCCATATTGGCAGATACAGATCCCTCTACTGCGTGATTACAGCAGCTGGTCTGAAGTCAGTGTAAACAATTCTAAATGTTATCCTTTTACTTTTTTAAAGTAATTTATAACATTTTTCTTCATAAAAAGACACAATTCAAGTGATAAGATAAGAATATAAGGGATTGTATTTTTATTGATTAAAACAAATCTTGTTTTACTGATGTATTAGAAGCTGCTTAGAGCTAGTGTAAACAGGTCATAATTCCCTCTCTAATATTAATTTTGATATATTACATGGGAACGCGTCATAACGTTATATATTACCTTCGCCCAATACTAAAATACAACCTGAATGCATCAGAATGTAACCAAACGGAACCTTTGTTTGTTGGCCTTTAGCGATGCCGCCATCGTTACTAGTGTCAGTTTGAACTCAGATTGGTTGTTTACAGTGTAACATCAGAGATCGGCGACTAGAAAAGCTTAAATGCCGATCGCAATTGTACTGAATATTGACGGATAAAGATCGTCAGTAAAACAATGTTAAACTGTGTATTGATCCGCGGTTCACATGTATCCTTTGCTCTACAATTTCTTGCATCTTTGGTTATCCGAATACATGTCGCTACATTCATGGGAATGTATTTTTTCTTACTGTTACTGGCTGTATAAGTGGTACCTCCTTCTGTTTTGTTAAAAGATTGTATTCCTATTGATTTTGTACACACTGTCAGTCAGTTATTGACGAGGGAAACCACTGGCTGGAATAAATGCTGTGATTGGCTACATGTAAAGTAAATGTTCTGTATGTTCTGGATCTATGTAGACCGAACAAGTCATTGGATCACAAGATTTGAATGACTGTTTGGGTATTGATTAGTACTCACAAACAAGGGCATAAGACAGCTCATTTAACATTCAGCAGATCTGGTTTTGGCCTGCAGTTTCCACAGTTTCTGTCAAAATCGTGGCATCGGGATGTGTTGTTGTAAGACATGCAACCCTGTTTTCAAGCTCATTTTCTCATAGAACCTAATTAGAAAAATCAGCTTGGAGGAATGCAGTGTTGGAGTTCTGTTTTGCCTGAGGTTGTGGATATTTATTCACTGGTGGGGGACATGTTTCTCCACTATGCTAGCATGCTGTGGGCTGAGGCAACTGTGGTTAAATGTGCTTGTGTCTCAAAGCGATCTTGTTTAGATAACCAGAGGAGAGTTGCAACCCTAAACAAGTGGCACGAGCATCATGATGAAACGCATGCTGTGTTGACTTCCACCGAATAATTGGGCGAAGGTCTTTTCAAGTGAATCTGTTTACGTGTGTGAACCTTCGACAGACTGTGAGTCTCTGTTGTCATCAGTAGACACAGTCAGAGTGGGAAGTATGCTCGCTGTTAGAGTTGTGGTACTCGTTGGACATGAAACCAGAGGAATCATTTTGTTTTCACAGAATCTTCTGAGATGTCACATAAGACCTTGTGCTGTCTCCTAAAGAAGACCCCACACCTACATGTGGTGGCGTGTGATGGCTTGAGTGAACATGGGTAGTTTTGAAACAGCTTTTATACTTGCAATGTTGTTAATAGATCATAAAAATGTTCAGTCTGTCATGTGAAGGTTAAACTGTTGTGTCAGAGTTTTTCATGCAGACTGAGTCCTGATTTCCCTGTGACATTTAAGCTCTTGGTTTTTGGTAAAAGTTCCTGTGTCCCTCAGAGACAGAATGAATCCAAGTGTCTAAACGGCATGATCCAATCTAGATGAAGAACCAGAATTGAGTAGCAACACATTTAGTCTGTGGTTAATACATTTTTTATAACATTCCTACGAGGAGTCTGTGTTATGTACTATACTACACGATACCGTACTGTATGATACTTTTCAGTATCAACTTTTTGTCAATTTCTGATGATACATGTACGTAAATGAAAACTTCCACCTAATGCATTCCCCCAATGAGTTAATTCTCCCAGTTTAAATACAGTATGACTTGAATTTCATTAACAAGTCATTTCATTAGCGAGATCTAAATCGACTTTCTGTGATGAATTGAAATTTTTTTATGGCAGAATCTCCCAGGTGTTTCTGCTCCTGACAAATGTATTCCAGTAGTGCAGCTCTCAGGATTTGGAACATAACATCCAATGAGCAGCAGCTAAAATGTGCAGTGTTTGCTGCATCGGCTTCAATGAATTTCAAGGGAGCTAAATCTGTCGTCGGCTAATTAGCTGTCTTGACTGGTTGTTATCATCTGAACGTCAAACCAATGAGGTCCAACAATACCCACCAATAACAAATAATGGCACATGCAATGATCTGGTGCAATATTATAAGCGTATCAGCAGCATAAACCTCACTCCAAGTATAACCACATTTTCTGCTGTCAAGGTATAACATCTGAAAACCCATTTAAGATAGATATGACCCTCAAATCCATGCATGTCTGCTGGTAATGAAATTAGTCCAAGCCACTTAGCTGAGACTGTCACATATTGAGCGTCCTATTACACATATAACGGAGCAGGCATAAAGTCTGAAGAAATGCATTACCTCACTCTAATTAATCACAACCATGTTTTTAAGTGCCTAGATTGATGGCATTAGTCTTCCTTCTCTGTAGATGTCTCCGGAGATTCTAGCCCTGAGGAATAGAGTACTCTCTGGAGGTTATCCTTGTCCCAGTGTCTATTTTTACAGTCCAGTCTCTGATTGGACAACAAGGTGTGTGTGTGTGTGTGTGTGTGTGTGTGTGTGTGTGTGTACATATAAGCTCATGTTGTGTTGTAAGGTGCCTCTGTGCCATCTGTCGCCCCTCAGAGGAGCCGTTGTGAAGACAGACCACGCCTAGCCGGTCTGCCTCAGAGAATGCAAAACACAACCTTGGGCTTCCCCTTGCTCTGTTGTACTGACGCTATATCAGGATCATGAGAGGAATACAGGAGCCACAGCCCCCCATCGGTGCTTTAAAATGAAATCAAATCTGTATGTGGTATATGATAAAGTACATTTAATCGCTTGAGTGTGCATTGAATATGCATCAGATGCCCCTGATATTACATGCTAACAGTAAACATGAACAGATTTGCTTAGCAGGTGTAATAACAGGTGTTGTTCGTGAGTCATTGCTTGTGTAGTCAGAGTATGAATGTGTTGTCCCACCAAATGTGCAGAATGATTCACATTTGTGTGACAGACTTGGCTGACTGAAAGAAAAACACACTGAACAGCAAAGTTCTTCAGATTCACCGACCATTACTTCCCTTAACTGCCCTCTTGCCCAATCCTCCTCAAGTGCAGCACATTGAATGTTCAAACCAAGCGGCAACGTCCGAGGCTGGAAAATGAAATTTACCGTGTAATGTGAAATTTATACTATATTCCCTTTACCTAAACCCTGGAATACAGGTTTGCGGCATTTTTCCATATCCCTATCTGACAGAACACAGGACTCTGTAAAAAGGAGGAGGTGTGTCCCTTTCGGTGAATAAAGTTTACGCTAATGCACAAATTGAAGGAGCTGATGGGATTGCATATCATGTGACAAATAAAGTGATTGATTGAATAAAGAAGTCATGTGCCAAAGTGTTAAAATTCTACTGCCAGTATTGTTTATGTATATGTTAGTATTGGTACCAACAAGACCTCAGGGCTAACGTTAGCAAAGGCCTAGCTTGTTAGCCTTAGCTAGTTTGGTAGCTTTGAGCTAGTTGGGGTGGTTTCAGCAACCAGGCTTCATTCGACCTGCGTCAGCGACATCCTAGCACCACCTGTTTGACCCGAACAGGTCTTTTGGGACGTTTTTTAACGTTCTAGTCTATGCCATTGTATTCTAATCTTTTCTTTCATTTTATTGTCTTCTTACTTTTTATTTTATTCTACAGCATGTACAGTGTCAACTGTACATGCAACTGTCAACTTTGTAAAACGCTATATAAATCTGATGTATTATTTGTATTATTGATGTATTATTGTTAGAGGTTTCATCTTCTCCCTGTGTTTGCATGGATGTCCTCTGGTTTCCAACCCCAAAGACATGCACATTAGTTAAATTAGGATCCTCCTGCTTTTGCCCCCTGACTAGGTGATGGCCTCAGAGCTGTAGTTGGTCCCCTCAGGCACTGCGTTGTAGTTATTCAGCGCTCCTAAATAGTTAGGATGGGTCACATTCAGAGGACAAATCATCCCATGGGGACCTATAAAGTGTAACTAATTTGAAATAGGATGAAACAAATGAGCTTCTTAGTAGAGCATAGATGACTCTTGTGTCCCAATCAAAGGGTTTTATTCTGATACATGCACTGCATGTACACGTCAGAAAGATGAATTACACTTCAATGGCAGTTGTCTGGCTCGTTAGATAGCAAGAGATCCTGTGCATATAGATTATCTAAGCTGGAAAAACATTATGTAGAAACTAACTCAATCAGATGCTTACTATATTATAATTAATTCCTGTGCGTGCTGCTCTGAGTAATCACAGTGTTCTCTCCCTCGCACAGTCCTGCTCGTAATGGAGCCAACAGCTCAGGTTAACAGGGGTTGCATTGGCTTGAATTTTGACACATTTAACATCTACTCAGTAAAAAACAAGTTTTGGGCAAAGGTGAATTGTGACGCTATCGTGATGTGTTCAGATGTGACCATGTAGGTCTAAGCTCGAAGCAGCTTATAATATATATTTAAAACTGCTGATGCCAATATTTTCTTTAAGCAAAGCTAATATTTAAATAATACAATCATTTATTTCCTAATCATTTGAATTGTGTACTTTTATGCAAATTACAACTATAGCATCTCTAGTTGGAAGGTATTTTTTACAGGAAGCTGGGTACTTGTACACAATTAAAGTTATTATTTTGGTGTTTTGAAATTACAGTTCATCAAAATATTAGTGTCAATACACAACTAGGGCTGTTGTTTTTTTACAGTGCTAACAGAAAAGCCTCATATATATAATTTATATAATTCTATACGTTTGTCCTTTACTTTTGTATATTAATGAGCACCAAGGTAAGTATAAATGTTCACCACCGTTAGATAAATGTGAAATCCCATGTTTGGTGAGTTTTAATGTTTTTTCCGGGTAAGTCTCCTTCGACAGTAATTCTCAGACTGCAGTTCACGGTGTTGCTGCTGCGGTTGTTTCATGACCTGTCTGCTTGATGGGTCTCTGAGCTGCAACACCAACCTACCCAGTGCGCTTTCATGTTCTGTATTAGATCAGAAACGTTGCGAATAATTCAGCAAGGAGATGTGCAGATAGAGGCTTTGATTTCAAACCTGGTCCCACAGTCTACCCTAGATCGTTGTCTTGGTCTTGTCTTTCTGTTTCTATCATGCCGGCTGTTTGTTTGTGGTTATTTTTAACATTATCTTTAACATACTGTTTGGCCGGTAAACCATTCACTTAATTAAAAGAGGAAATAACAGTTTCGCAGCTTTTTGTTGAGTCAGCTAATCAAAAGCCTGTTTGAGGTGCAGCCACTGCTTTGATTTGATTGGCTTACAGTTGGCGAAAAGCGTTCAGTGGTCAGCAGGGACATAATACGAGGACAGGAAAAGACCAGCTGAGGCATCACCGTGTTGGCTACTGTGGTGGGTGACCCTTGTTCATTCGCTGGCAGACTAAATCTACTGGCATTTGATACTTGGCAGGTGTTAATATCAGACTCTCTTAGTATGGGAGGCGGGACATCCGTATGTGATTGACTGCTGGGTGGGCGACGTCCAAATGCTCAGCTGCAGCCAACTGTTCATGCCAGCAAGCGAGGGAGAGGGGATGGCCGTGGTGAACATTGTTCAGCATTTCTCTGGTTGTAGGAGAAGTTTCTTCTGGTTTCTCCACCTGCTTGTCAACGTGTTCACACAATTATCCGTCTCCGCTCTGCAACCTTGACGGGGACACGCTCGTGCCAGCTTTTTTATTTTCATTAGTGCTTTAATCCAATTACTGTGTTGTCTGCCGTAATCTTCTAATGGGTCTGCAATCGTCTTCCCTTCCGTTCGCAGACGCCCCGGGAAGTGGCTGCACACGCTGTGTCATCCTACACAACATAATGAGCACTCAAGTGCTGCTCTGCCTCTCCGCCCCTGGCTCTGCCTGGCTTTATCTGAAATGGTGCATTCCCTTCTTATTGATCCTCTTCCTGGTGGAGTCACAGGCAGGCTTATCCGGCTCGTCCCAGCTTGTCTGCCTTCTGAATGGACACACAGAGAAAGCTGTGTGCATGTGCCAGGCTTCGGGGCTCTGCGTAGTCCCAGGCAGCTTGTGGCTGAGTGGTCTTTGTGGCTCCCCCCCCTCCTTGCCTTCCCTGTCCCTCTTTTTTTGCCTCCTTTTGTTGTTACAGGAATTATTAGGGATGCATGAAATTCTGCCCAGTTAGCACAGCATTAGCGTATTATATTCTGCAAAAACCTTTAAACGCTTTTCTCACAAGTAGCGAGAAGGCGGCCCGCTTTGTGGGCTTTTTCACGGGATTGTGTCGTGACGAGCGCTATAACAGGGAAGCCACTGGAGAAACACTGTTGTGATTAATCTGGAAGAACGAGTGTTATTTTGCGACAGTCCGTGGTGATTCATTGTGTTCGCATGCAGAGATGTTACCGTTTCGGTCATTGTTCATGCCACACAGACTCCCTATTCATGTATGTAGTTGCCACACAGGATTCAAACTGGGGGAAAAAAAGAAGAATCTTTGCACAGTGCCCAGTATTCAGCCTCCAGGAATCTTTCCATATCACTGGTTATGCATGTCTTCTTTAGACATACTGACAGACTGCTCTCTCAGGTTGTACAGCTCCACTGGAGCCCCGCACTGCATGAAAATCAAACTGGCCTTTTTGGCGTAATTATTAGGTGACAAAACGTGTTTATCCTGCATTGTGGTAGTTTGGGTTCACATCCTTTTCTGAATGATTTACTAAGCCACAATTAATCTCTCTCTCCTGTGATTTTCCGGAAGCTTTCTCTCCCCTATATTTGAAGTGTCTGCATTTTCTTCTGGCCTTGTGTTCAGCCTTCTAAATACTGAGTCATTACAGGAGTACACAGCACGGCATGATGCGCCACAGACGCTCAGATCTCTGCCTCCCTGGGCTTTTGTTGTGTTGCGCACAGCTGAGGCAGATGCTGAGGGCCACTCGCACTAAATTGCCTGAATGGGGGCGAATTCTGTTGCCCACTGAAGTGGAGCGCACCGTAGCTCATTGACTGTCAGCTTATCTCGAGCAAAGAGAGGAGAAGGAATGTAGCTGAGAGAGGCTTGCGCCCATTAAGGAGTTCATTTTAACTTCTATTTTGGCTTCAGTTTGAGTCATGATGCTGCTTAAAAGACGTTATGGCTTCCCATATATAGATAATATTTGAGAGACTCAACCAAATTGATTCACCACAGCCCAAAATTGTGTGCCTGTTTTGTATTTATGATTGATTCTTGTCATTAGTTCTTAGAAATGCAGTGACAAGTCTGGGAGAATGGTGCGTTCATGTGCAACTGCATAGACCGGAAAAATATCTTCCCTAATTTGAATTCAGCTTGGGAATACAATTGTGTTTGGCAACAGACTCAAGTGATGCATATCGAACACACCCACCACAATTAAATTCTCAGGATGTGAAGAATCTCCCATGATCATGTAAATAACAAAGTGTATTCTCCTAAACTGTTGATTGAAATAACAGTCTAGTTTTTTATTAATTAGGCTAGGATCTTTTGGAGGATTGCGCAATGCAAAAGCTAATACAATTATTGTGGTTGGACCAGTTCTTTGGTTTCTGTTTTTAAGAAGTATGCATCTGCATTAGGTCTAATAATTAGAAAAATGCCAGATGGCAAAGGTGATATATTCAAATTGCTAGTTTTATTCGACCAGCAGTCACAAACCCAAATATATTTAGTGTGTCTTATCGAGTAATCAATGAATCAACTGATCATTTCAGCTCTAGTCAGGGCACACCCGTCCTTATAATAAATGCTCAACAATTCTGCTCAGAACTAAGCCAGCGCACCGCAGTGGTTACACCGCGTTTGGGCTTAAATTGATCAAAGTTCAGTTATGTGTTTTAACAACCTCTTCGGTGTGCATAGTCACTCCTAGGAGGGTACACTGCTGTGTCCAATCAGACAGCCATGAATCAAGTGTTGTAGTGGTTAATACAAATAAACAGCTGTTTTTATGCCTCTGTGCCGGCGACAGCCGTACGGTCCATCCTAGTGTTCCTGATACCCCTGTGAACGAGATAGTCCACGTGGACTCCAGGATGAACTGATAATAATTTGGTAATCAAAGACACGTCTTAGTCCATAACTCAGGAATTTATATGCTAATTATGACAGTTTCACACAGATGTCTAATAGGATAAGATGATGAGGTGATGACGCTTTGGACGAACATGGATGTAAACCGCAACATGACGCGAGGCGGTAATTCTAGTTTCAGTCGACTTCTTAATGTTGCAGAGGCCAACGTGAAGAGGATTTCATGCGTCAGGGACCTTTTTTTATAAGGGTTATAATTATATTTATAAATCATGTTTTTACAGTATATTTGATGTGAAAATAGTATTTTTTTCACGGATGTGTTTTGATGTATGTAAATCAGTATTTTTGTTGTGATGCACATCAAGCTACAGTACACAACAAAACAATCCTTTTGGCTTATGACACAGTGATAAAAGAGATGTGAAAGGTTGTATGATACTTCAATATCCCAGCCAAATACCTTTGAAACGTCCACACTACAACTACAGATAGGAGTCTGAATCATCTCTGCTGTAGCAGCTCGGCCTCTTATTCTAATATGTGCTGCCCTATTACGCAACACTTAAATATGACCGTTACGTCAGTGTTTCAAGTGGTCATTTTACGCCCTCGTTTTAACATGTAACTGGGACTGGGATTGCAGAATATATGAATGTTCAGATGCAATTCATTTATAGCTTATAAAAATAATTTAAGTACATATGAACTACATCATAAGCCTCCTTACTAAGTTCTGCAGATAGACAGAACGTTTTGGATTAAGACTTAAGTTTTACAGGGGTAATTTGGACTGAAAGCCTTGAAATAGATATTATTAAGAACATAGCAGTGTCTTTGCACTAGTGGTTCCTTTTTGGGTTGACACATACTCATTTCCTTTAAAAGTAATGCACAGATATTTAATGTGAGCTGCCAGCCATCTGTTGTGCAGTCGTATCACGTAAATGAAATGCCCAAAGTGTATTATCCCAAGCTGCCTCAGCTTGGGGTAATAATAAGGTATGAGCCACAAACTAATTGTTAAAAGTTCCTCTTTAAACATTTTATATAAGAATTTGTAGCTTTTTACTTAAATACAGTATGTAGTTAACTGGTGCAGACATTGAAGGCAATCCTGGTGATCCATTGAAGTTGTGTGCTGTGTTTTAACAACCTCTTCAATGTAAATAGTCACTCTACTTCGGAGGCTGCACTGCTGCGTCCAATCAGACGAGAGAGAGAGAGAGAGAGAGAGAGAGGTAGAGAGACAAAGAGAGAGAGGGAGAGAGAGAGCGGTGATGTCAAAATATGGGGAGAGGGGAGCTGGGAAACACGTTTCCATGGCAACTGGAAGAAGTGAGTATAACTGTGGTTGAGAGGCATGAGCAGCAAGCAAACACTCACTTGTTCCTTAGAGGTAGCGAGTCCTGAATACATCCATTTTGGGTAAGTATTGTCCCTTTCAGACCGAGGTCTCAGAGTTCTGTTTATTCTAAATGAAGGTTAATTTCTAGTAATGTGGGAAAAGAAACATTGTGATATATTGTGAGTAAGTCTTAATACAATATATAAAAAGCACAACACTATTACTGAGGCACTTCATCCCTGGAAACAACTGACCCTTCGCTAAGCCCCCCCCCGCTACTACTACGTTAAGCTGTCATAGCTACCATGGAGCCCACACTGTCACGCACTGCACTTCCTGAATAAATACCTTATTTTTGTGAAAACAAAAAAGTG
This sequence comes from Anarrhichthys ocellatus, assembly GCF_004355925.1. NCBI lineage: Eukaryota > Metazoa > Chordata > Actinopteri > Perciformes > Anarhichadidae > Anarrhichthys > Anarrhichthys ocellatus. Next base: position 1,250,961 of record NW_022280102.1, on the reverse strand, counting down.
ATTTCAGAGAGAAGGGTCTTCGATATCTGCAGGATGTATATCGAGGACGACAGACTGATTCAGCAGAAATGATAAAGATAAAGATAGAAGATAAAAGCTAGTGATCACAGTGTAAAGGCGATCCAGACAGGAGACTATGGTATTAAGGAACAACACTGTTCCTGTAAATGCTAGTTGTGCTAACGTACTCTGCTAGTGTTAGCCCCAAAAGGTTTTTACGTAGAAATGTAATGTTTTATATCTCCTTCCAACCTCTCCGGGTAACAAGTATTACTCTTACATTTACCCAAGGCCCAACGTTAGCATAACTAGCTCGAAATGATTGGCCTGTCTGTGTTCGAGGGGCAGGACTTAGCAAAGGGTCAATTTAACTTTTCTGCAGTTCAAACAGCGCACAGGACAAAGGGAATACTTTTGTGCTGTATCCCAAATGGCAGAAACTCCAGCGTTGTAGTACACTGCCATTAGCTTGGGCAAAATATATATAAAATAAAAATGTTGTTTTGGTAGTGTAACACAAGTTGCTCAGTGATTTTCAGGCCTTAGTGGCTAGCGTACCTTTCATGTGAAGGACAGATCAGATTCTTTGGTTTATTTTAGATTAGAGATAGTAAAGCAAAGGTTGTGACTGTCAATGTGGCAAGTTTAAGTGTGTGTGTGTGTGTGTGTGTTTTACACTGGCAAAAGAGATAATGAGCTTAATCCCACATGGCAAGTGAAGCGAGTAGCGGCTTGGTTGGAGGCTTACTACAACATCCAGTAGCACAAGCTGTAGCACCCGAGGTGTTGTTCCAAGATAACTACGGCGGCCAGAGGAAAGAGGCCGTGCTCTGCATTAATTCTTATCTATGTGGTGTCCTTGCTCTTCATATCTTATCGAGTCACTTCCGACATAACCGTCAAAAGTCAGTTTATTCCCGCGGGGAACTTTAAATTTTAAGATACAGCCCGAGCTAGAAAGGATGAGTTCAGTCTACGTGAAGCTATTTAAGGCTCTCCGACTGCAACCACTGATTACTGTAGCCTGAGGACATCAATGTACACCATTTTCATTCATGAAATAATAACCCCCTTCCGCCGCCATCACTAGACACAAACACATACACGTGCAGGCACATGTGTATGCAGTGGTATTAAGTAGTACAATGCCCCGCGGCTGTACTGGAAAAATCATGGAGATGACCCTTGAATAGCAATGGTTTGAAATGGCAAATATGCAGTCAGTTCTGGTCCTAGACTACAGCTGCATTCAAATGGCATTGCTGCATTGTCATGTGACAGAGAAATTCCCTCACTTCATGCTCCCACTAATTATATCGTGTTTTTACTCCATGTCGGTGTATATTTAATGAGCCTGCTCTGAGACTACAAACACTAAGGTTCTGTTAATGACCTACCGAGACTTGAATTATTGACACTGCAAGCTGTCTCCTATAGTCATGATCAGCCTGCATCCACATATGACATTGCCCACAGCCACAGTAAACATTACATCAGAAATAAACTGCTAATGTCAGAGCCACGGTTCTTGTGTTGCATGCAGATTTGCCTCGTGCTCTTCTGCTTGATTGCAGGGGAATGGGACAAACAACTAGATTTATTGCTGCTGTTTTCTCGGTATTTGTCTCGGCATTGTGTTGAAGTTGTAGGCAGACCATCATTCTCCGCTCATATGTCATCTGTCAAGTTGAACACATCGTGCGATTGTGATTAAGACTTAATTTACTGCTCAGATTTTTGGGACAGACTGGCATTCTTCATCCGTTTGTTTGGCAGCTGATGTTTGGGGTTCCGACCATATTGTGCATCCATAAATGGCAATGTCTCGAAGGCAGAGATTATTAAATCGAATTATCCTCCTTGGTTTTTCTCAGTCTTTCCTTTTCCATCTTAAGAATGAAATCATTGATGTGAAATAGAATCCAAAACTACTCTGAGGTAGAGCCATACCTCAGTCTCCTGATGTCAGCTTGTTGATGGAAAATTCCTCTCTGTCTTCCTGACATTCTCCTTTGTATTCTGTCTTCATGTTCCTGTTTTTATTTATTGTATTATAGGCGCTCCATAGAGGTTAATTGTGATGGGGAGGAGATTGAATTTTTCCTATCTTCATTCAGTTTATGAGAAAGGTAATTTTTTTTTGGGACAAAGAGCGAAATCTGAAGACGTTTTTTAATATGAAATGTCAAATTTAACTGCGGGGGGATTGCGTGTTTTTGTTGAACTAGGCCACTCTTACTCCTCAAATAGTATATTTCTCAGTAGGTCTCTCAACCGGTCTGGTGTCGAAGGCCTGAACAACTAAACTTAGCACACGTTTGGACATCTTCTCCGGTTTGTATGCAAGTTTCATAAGCCTGGGGTGAGGTTTGCCAATTAGTGGTACATAGTACCTTCCAGCCCCAGTTTCCTTAATACTCATTTTAAGTCCTCGTTCCAGTTTTGATAAACAGCCAAACTTTGAATCTTCTTTTCCAACTTGAGGCTTGCTGCAGGTTAAAGACTCTTTTCTTGGTTATTAGCAGTTTGCTAACTCATTTATACTCTGTGTACGCTGCATTTAAAGACTGTTAAATGTAGTAATGGGACGTTTTTAAATATTGGCAACAGGGTAGTATTAAAAAACACTCTTGATATTGATTGACATATGGGAAATCAATTACTCATCAATTTTAAAGCAACAAGACAACAGGCAAACGTGCATTCTTCTCTGCTCAATGCTTCTCTTCTCCTGCTTTGACTTCTATAATATAGAGATCTTCTCCAGGCTCTCTCAGCCCTGCTGGGTTTAAAATGGATTAATCACTGGGGACTGACATCGCTAGGTCGACTACATTCCTAGGACATACAGTTACTTCCTGTTATTTGGCCTCCTTCTGCTTTGAGCCCCGGACTTGAGCTAGAGTAGCTTGTTAGCCTGTTAAACGTATGAAAAGATGGCTGTTGGTTCAAAAGAAGTGACACTGTCTTGCTCATCACTATGTGCAATACGGGCCATGGAGCTGCCTTCGATCCGAGCAGACAAATGACTGCTTGAGCTACAGAATATTTTAATTTGGAAAACTCCCAGACTGTGCTGCTGTATTGTTCTTCTATTGTAATATTCTACAGAATAAGAAGAAAAACATATAGCGAGAGACAGAGAAGGGGATGGGGGATTGTTCATCATTTTGAATGTCAGCTTGCTTGCAGGATATGACAAAGGTTTTGCTTTGTTGCTTTTAATATAGGAAACACGGTGCTGTGAAGTACACAGGCAGCTTTCACAATGTGGCTCGCTGCTTTCTGACTTCTGGACATTAATTCAATGCACACAGCTGATCCAGTTACATCCCAGTTTGTGATGAATTAGCACATTAGCAATTTATCAGTTATCAATTTATAGTACCTGTTCTTCTATTATTTATTATTATATAGGGGATATACAGTGGATATACAGTTGTGTGAAAAAGTGTTTGCCCCCTTCCTGATTTCTTATTTTTTTGCATGTTTTTTTCACACTTAAATGTTTCAGATCATCAAACAAATTTAAATATTAGACAAAGATAACACAAGTAAACACAAAATGCAGTTTTTAAATGAAGGTTTTTATTATTAAGGGGGGAAAAAAATCCAAACCTACATGGCCCTGTGTGAAAAAGTGATTGCCCCCTAAACCTAATAACTGGTTGGGCCACCCTTAGCAGCAACAACTGCAATCAAGCATTTGCGATAACTGGCAATGAGTCTTTTACAGCGCTGTAGAGGAATTTTGGCCCACTCATCTTTGCAGAATTGTTGTAATTCAGCCACATTGGAGGGTTTTCGAGCATGAACCGACTTTTTAAGGTCATGCCACAGCATCTCAATCGGATTCAGGTCGGGACTTTGACTAGGCCACTCCAAAGTCTTCATTTTGTTTTTCTTAAGCCATTCAGAGGTGGACTTGCTGGTGTGTTTTGGATCATTGTCCTGCTGCAGAACCCAAGTGCGCTTCAGCTTGAGGTCACGAACAGATGGCCGGACATTCTCCTTCAGGATTTTTTGGTAGACAGCAGAATTCATGGTTCCATTTACCAAAGCACGTCTTCCAGGTCCTGAAGCAGCAAAACAGCCCCAGACCATCACACTACCACCACCATATTTTACTGTTGGTATGATGTTCCTTTTCTGAAATGCCGTGTTACTTTTACGCCAGATGTAATGGGACATACACCTTCCAAAAAGTTCAACTTTTGTCTCATCAGTCCACAGAGTATTTTCCCAAAAGTCTTGGGGATCATCAAGATGTTTTCTGGCAAAACTGAAACGAGCCTTTATGTTCTTTTTGCTCAGCAGTGGTTTTCGTCTTGGAACTCTGCCATGCAGGCCATTTTTGCCCAGTCTCTTTCTTATGGTGGAGTCATGAACCCTGACCTTAATTGAGGCAAGTGAGGCCTGCAGTTCTTTGGATGTTATTCTGGGGTCTTTTGTGACCTCTTAGATGAGTCGTCGCTGCGCTCTTGGGGTAATTTTGGTCGGCCGGCCACTCCTGGCCTGCCACTCCTGGGAAGGTTCACCACTGTTCCAGGTTTTCGCCATTTGTGGATAATGGCTCTCACTGTGGTTCGCTGGAGTCCCAAAGCTTTATAAATGGCTTTGTAACCTTTTCCAGACTGATAGATCTCAATTACTTTGTTTCTCATTTGTTCCTGAATTTCTTTGGATCGCAGCATGATGTCTAGCTTTTGAGGATCTTTTGGTCTACCTCACTTTGTCAGGCAGGTCCTATTTAAGTGATTTCTTGATTGAGAACAGGTGTGGCAGTAATCAGGCCTGGGTGTGGCTAGAGAAATTGAACTCAGCTTTCCAAAGATGTGATAAACCACAGTTAATTCATGTTTTAACAGGGGGGGCAAATCACTTTTTCACACAGGGCCATGTAGGTTTGGATTTTTTTTTTCCCTGAATAATAAAAACCTTCATTTAAAAACTGCATTTTGTGTTTACTTGTGTTATCTTTGTCTAATATTTAAATTTGTTTGATGATCTGAAACATTTAAGTGTGACAAACATGCAAAAAAATAAGAAATCAGGAAGGGGGCAAACACTTTTTCACACAACTGTATACAGTTGCAAGTTTATAAGTTGCACCCAGCTAAAAACTAATGCAACAGTCCTGCAATGAATCCTACCTTCATGAACGTCATGGTGTTCAGGTTTGATTCAACTCCATGGTCATTTTGGAGGCTGTAGTTTGTGGTGCGAGGTGTTTGAGACATTCAGGCTACTCTACTTTCATTCATATAAATGGTTATCGCAGGGTTGCTGTATTAAACTGCCTTAGCTTTAGCTCGTGTATTATACATACTGTACACAGTATTATTGGATCCCCCCCACACATTTGCATTTAATTTGCTCCTGAAACGCAATGCTATTGTAAACGTTAAGTGTAGTTCTGCGATGTTCTGAAACTTCTACATTTCTGGCAAAAATGTCGGACAGAATTATTTTTAGTTTCTGAAAAAAAAGAAAATAACCTTTTATACTCCAGGACGACCTGAAGTGCACAGAGAGCTCAGCCATTCTAGTCAGTATGCTTAACACTACAGGACACTATTTCAGCCCCTGCTCCACATCTCACCCTTCTCTTTAATCGCCACTCCACCTCCCTTGAAATTGAAAAATATGGCAGATTGATCGTACATCTATGCATGGAGTCATCGAACGGCGCATATTTCATTCACTCGCTTTACTTTATTGGAGTTCTTATAATGGGTTTACCCTTTAAAAAAGCTGAAACCACGAAGTAAAGTGGTTATAGAAACACAAAAATACAACAATTTGACCACATTTCAACAGTAGTAATACAACCAGCTTGTTTTTAAGGTTTTTTTCCTCGCCTGCTTAGATAGCTTTGGCTCGGTAGGGAACCATTACAAATATAAAGCACTTTCAGACATCGAATGTGATAATGAGCTTTACAAATAAACTTGACTTGACTTGATTAATCATCATCTCCTCGCCTCCTCTGCAAATGAGTTGCCTGTTCCACTAAATGAATACCAACGGTAGTTATTTCCTTGTTCCAATTAAAACAAAACCCTTATCCATAAATTAACATAACAGTGTCTTAGCTGTCAGTTCATATGAGAATAATATGAGAGGGTTTTTTGATGCCTGGCTTTCATGTCCCTTCACTTTGAACATCAAACCCTGCTGACAAAATGAAACAATTTGGCTCATTTAAAGATAGAACTGAATAACTGCTATTCATGCTATCAATAATAGTGCAGAGAGAGCGCAAACAACAGCGATTTCAAAGTCTAAACCTATATTCTGTGTCTACCTGCCACTGCTGCTCTGATGGGATGAGGGATCATACGCCACACACCCACTTAGTATCCTTGTCTGGAAGACGTAGTAAACAGTATTTACATTTTGGTTTGCTGAACAGGGTTTTCAAGGTCTTAATTCAGCCGTGTATTGCATGCATACCTCTGGTTGTTTCCTGTGACTCTTTCCTGTATTGAATAACAAGTATTAACTCAATAGATGAGAATCAATAGTGTACAAGAGACGGGTAACATTTATACACTTTTTGATCTGTCTTTGGTTCCGTTTTAGCCTTTTCAGTACAACTAATTATTATCTTGCTCTGCCAGTCAGGGATGTTGATGAGTTAAGATCTGAGGCGATTAATTGATCAGAGTCCCCCCAAAGAGAAATAATCGATCATTGATCAATTATTTACGTGTTATTTTAAGTACAGTCACTGGTTCCAGCTTCTCAAAATGTCAATACTGTTTTTACTGGTTTTCTTGGTCTTCTTTGATGATTAGTCTAATCTGTACACAAGATACATTGACTTTATTTCTAACCTTTAGTCAAAAAGGAACCCAAGCAATTACGATTTAATAACTAGGGCTTTGGAAAATATATTTTTCTTGCCACTTATACCTAGCAGTGGTCACTCTTGAAAATACAATTTTATGCATTTTGGGCCAATTTCGTCACACTTCTTAGTCTCACCACAGGCCCCCATGGGAGACTCTGCAAGGAACAAGTGAAGCTTTGTTCTAATTAAGCAGAGAAGTGTTTCAGGCCATACTTCTGTCCGTGGTCAATAACAGAAATCTGTCTTTTTGATCCGGTCTTTGATTAAGTGCAGGCTTTCACTGAGACACACGCTGTATTTATCTCGTTAGACAAACAGAAAACAAAAAAGCATCTTAAATTTCAAAATACACTGGCAGCACAGCATTGGTTCTTACCAACTGCTGAGTGTTAACTCAATAATTGCAGTGCTGAATGGATGTCATTTCTCTCTAAAGACCAGGAAGACTGCAGCCAAAAGAGGAAAAGGACATACGGTATCAGGGTTTTTGGCTGCTGGAGCCAAAACTGGCCGTTTCTACAGGTTTCCTGTACCTACTGCCTACTCAACCACAGTAAAGAACGTGGATGTGTATGTGCAAAGATATGAATGTCGCCACCTACAGGCATGGAAAATAACAGCTGCTGTAATTTAGGCCAACTGACGGAAATGAGAGACGCAGCTTGATTCTTTATTATCGTTTTAACTGCTTTTGTCTTTGATTGTGTGTTTAAAGTTTCACATTCACTACTTGTACCAACTGTTATCCGCAATCAAATAATTATAAAACATTAAGCAATTAACCTCAGAGCAACCTTCAGTCGGTGTTAAATAGTCAAATAGGAATTCAATTCTGCCTCTGCCCGAGAACAAAAGATACATGATGAATGTGTGAACTCCATACTTTTTCCAGTAATCAGCAAATCAAATTTGAATTCATCAAATACAAAATGGGGAAAACCTGAAGTGATGATTGCCTGCAGATGGCTACTTCTTTTCTTGATTTTAGATGGCATACATTGATGTGTATACATGTTGTGCTTCATTTATTATGTTGGCAAGTTTCAGATTTTGTGATTTATATTTGTTTTTTTTCTGTTGTAGTTTCATTGGAAGTGCAGATCACTCCAAGTCACGGGGAGATTAGTCTTGGAGAGTCCAAATTCTTCATGTGTGAAGGTAAGTTTACCAAACTGTGATGACTGTGAACACAACACATTTCATTCCCTTTCAAACCTGCATCCAGCAACACCTTTCACTTTTTACCTCCATTTTTACATACAAGAGAAGTTGCAAAGATCCCCCCCAGCCTACCGACAGAGGTCTGTGTTTTGAGCTGATACTCTCATGAAAATATCAAAATAATCCTTTCAAATATATTTTACCTGAACAAACTAAATTGGTACTTGTATATATTTTTGACATCAATAACTGGCTCTCAGACAAAGTACAAATAATAGAATACTAGCGAGTACTAATACACGTACTTTACTTTGCCAACCTCTCATCCTCTTTGGCAGGATTATGTTGTAAAACCACATTGCTTTACAAAGCCATCTTTTAAAAACATTTAGTCTCATCCTGATGATTTCGACATCTATCCATATGGCGGAAGCGTCCTGGTCATCCATTGACTCAATGATTGACCTTCGTTTTTCCCGTTGCCCTCACCATCTGTTCAAGGCAAGACAATGGCATCAAATGCTTGAGTTTACAATTGGATATTTTTTCATTTGACTTTAATGAAATTGTAGTTGTTTGTAAAGAGCTAAAAAGGCACAAACAGGCTTCAGGCCATGCAAGGCGCATGAACAACCCACAGTAAAATATTCGGTCTGTGGGCACTGGTGACCTTTTCTGGTGTTGAATGTGGATGTTTTAGATAACCGTTTTCTAACATGCAGCTCTTCACTGTGCTCTCAGTTGTAGGTGTTGCCAGGCAGATAGACTGGTTTGGACCAAGTGGGGACAGGATAGAAGCGAACAGGCCAGACATAACAGTAACCCGCAACGATGAGTCATCCTCCACCCTCACACTGTACAAAGCTGGGACGGAAAACGCAGGGACATACAAGTGTGTCGCTACCAATGGAGACCAGCAAAGGGAGTCAACTGTCAAAGTGAAGATCTTCCGTAAGTGTTTCTTTTTTCCTCAACTCACACACTCTGCAAATGATGGAGTCGTATGAACAGAGAAGAAGAAAAAACAAAACTGTTTATTGAACTCGTAGTATTTTATTGACTGCTCAAGGGCAACACATTACTCTTTTTCTTTTCAAGTGAGGATGGATTTTTTATCAGTTCAATAAACGGTCGGAAGACCATTAGAGGGCTGCTTAATGATCCTGTCTGTTGTGCCGTTCTTGTGAGTAATGGCTTTTATTTTCCATGAATGCCAAGCATCAGCAAATGTCCATCAGAGACGAAATTCTTTCCCAAACAGAACTTTTCCTGTTATTTCATTTCCTATTTAGATTATGATTAGAAGTGGTCACCCATGTAGATACTGCATATGGAAATCAATATACAGCAAAATAAGATTGCATTTTTCTGTTTGTAATTTGCATTTGTCTTGGCTCAGTAGATGTTAAAGGAATACGTCACCCCGTGTTACCTTGAATTCTTTATCAAAACTTTATCAAAGTACAAACTCCCCCACAACTTGTGCAGTATAATCCAAGTTCCATACATACAGTTGTATGCTCACTACTTCCCAAACACTTGTATTGTTGACAAAAGAGGCAGGGGCGCTACTTGTTACGAAGGCGTGAGACTGTTTATGCAGAAGTTTGTCTTTTCAGGACATTTGAACTGTTTTTAGATGTGAAGCACTTCATGGAACTGGCTCGTAGTCCACTCACAAACTCATACATTCACAAGCTACTGCTGTTGTCGGAGCGGTTGCACACGCGCCAACTTCTGCCACCTATAGTAAAGGAAAGTACGAGGACGAGTTTGCAGATGTAATGCGATGTCACACCCTGCAGTCAAAGAAAATAACAGCTGCTGCAATTTCACCACTTTTGCCCCCTGCAGGCAATGAGTGTTACAGCCGCAGTTTTACTTTTGAATAGCTGTTTTTTTACTTTGTATGTGTGTGTTTATGGTTTTACATTAAAACTTTTCGCAAGAAATGATCTGCATAATATAACAAAAACAATGTCTTCATATTTTAAGCCTTGTTGGGATGCTGTAGATTTATAGCTGGGAAGTAGAATAGAATTCTGTTACTTTTTAATTTAATTCCATGCCCCGCAGAGCTCCTCATTAAACAAATGGTGAGCTTTAGAAATTACTTTAAATTAGATATGCTTTAGTTCTGGTAACTTAAAGTGGGGAGTCAGGGGGGTTTGTTTTGAGTAATAATAAGCTCGCAAAGCAACGCCTGAAAGAAAGTCCTCCTCACTTAGCTACAGTGAAGTTGGTTGGTTGTAAAATGGGTCAGAATTGGATATTTTATAAGTAGAAAAGATGGTGATTGGTAAAATTGCCAAGCACTCCCCCAGTTTTGTTTTACAGGAAAAAAGCAGGGAATTTAAACAAAATTGCTGCCTTTACTTTGACGATATCTTGTTTCATGTGCTTGACGAATTCCTGTATCTGTAATTTTGAATAAGAATGCATTTCTTCCCAGCAGTCAAACTTTGTGTTGAGAAGATGGAGTTTTGATGAGACTCGTTAAATGATCGATGAGTAAAAAGTATTTATGTTTATGTTGTTATTCCAGAAAAAATCACCTTCACAAACGTACCCTCACCCCAAGAGTTTACAGAAGGAGACAGTGCCAACATTGTTTGCGACGTCATCAGTTCGCCTCCACCCATGATCTTCTGGAAATTTAAAGGAGCAAAAATAGAAATGGAAAAAGATGGTAAGTGCTCTCTGAGTGTCCTTGGGGATCATATTTCTATTTCATTTGATTATTTAAGCTCATGTCCTCTGTTTTAACGCGACACATTATGTGTAATATTGTTTGACGGTTAGTTTGCGCGGTCTAGTAGATTGCATAATAGTTTGCATAAAAGGCCTTTGAAATCAATCGTATTACAAAGAATCTAAATAATTAAAAAATGTGTCATAACTAAACATTTTGTGTTGTATTTCTTTGAAAGGTCGTCATACATATCTGTATGACCATACTCATTGGAGTGCTGCAGTAGAGTTAATATTTGAGGATAAACTCGGATTATTATTTTACAACAATAATCCGACCTAAAACAGAAAATGTGACTAATTTATTGTACCTATAATGAACATAGACTACTAGAAACTAAAAGAGTGCAACAAAATACAACAACAGGCTCAAGCATAATGGATATATGTAGATTTATTAGAGACTTGAAGTTGTTCATGCCCGGCTTTTATTGCCGTTCTCCTCCAGGGTTTCTCCTGTGGTTTGAAAGGAAAAAATAATTTTGTTTTGAATTTGAAAATAGAACCGATTCTCTGTTTTTCACCTCTGACACGGAGCAATATCATGATGTGTTTGGTATTGTTGGTATCACTGGAAAATAATAACACAAGCCCATGTGTGGGCTGAGATAGTATTTTGAATTACTACATGATTAAATTTGTTCGGTTCACATTTCATCTCCAAGTGAGAGAGCTCTTGTGGGCCATATTTCTCCTCTTCTGGAGCTGGTGAAAGGAGTGTTGGGCAAGCTCACGGATATGACTTTGACGAAGTGGAAATGACATCTAATCGGTGTCCTAGATAGAGTATTTTTTCATGTACGAGTATCCCACACAGACACAAAGATTGTACATTGAACTTAATGAAAATGCATAAATTCAACATTACATTTGTAGTAATAATGCAAAGATATTGGTTTTTAAATCAGACATCTGAGTTAAATTGTTGTCGGCCAGATATATCAAAGTGAGTCTTTGCCGTGTTGATTTTTCTTTCATTACATCACGATGCAACCGTCTGGGTAGCACAACAACAGCTGTTCATCATCGAATACTGACGTGTGCCTAATTTAAACTTTCCACAAATAAAGCGCTCCTGACATTTATGTTGCTGCTTTCTTTCAGTTCGCTTTAAGGTACTGAGCAACAATCACCTTCAAATCCGTGGCATAAAGAAGACCGACGAGGGCTCGTACATCTGCGAGGGTCGCCTCATGGCCCGCGGCGAGATTGATCTGCGGGTCATCAAGGTGGTTGTGAACGGTGAGCACACCTCGCACTCTCTCCTTTCTTGTTCCCGCGTGCGTGTTTGTGTGCGGCAGGTGTCCCGCGATGCTTAAATAAGCTGTGTATCCTCAGAGGCGACCGGGCTCGGCATCAACGTGGAACCAGTTGCCCAGAGCAACCGTGTATCAAAGATGTTCCATGCTAATGAAGTCTGTTTCCTGCAACTTCTGAGCCAAGCAAATGAGTGTGCCGAAAATAAGTGCTCTGAATTTGTCAAAGCTTCTGTCTCTGTTTTCTTCCCCTCGCTGCTATTTATCTATGCGACTCTCTGCCTGTGTATCCGTCTGTCGACCAATTTCTTTATTTCCGTTTCTCTTTTTCATTATTTCTCTATCTCCGTGTGTCTCAGTGCTCCCGACCATCAGGGTATGGCAGTCAGAGGTGAATGCCACGGCAGATGTCGGGCAGCCTGCCATGTTAACTTGTGCTGTTGACGGCTTCCCTGAACCCATGGTGACATGGACAAGGTAAAACTCTGCTAGCTAATGGAGAGACAAATACTTTGCAGCAGCACTCGTCAGATGCCGGCACATTGCCCTAATAATTCAAACATGTATCTGTATATTTGTTCACCTTTAGTAAGGCCTGACACATACATAAAAATCAGTCTATTGAAAAAAGCAAACAATTAGGCTTGACTTAATCTAATGATAGTGTGACTGCTGTTACATGCAAGAAACTTAGTCCTTTCACTTTTTCGTTTATTTTTATTTTTCTTTATTTGTGTTAACTCACATACACAAACAGCGGAGAGATTGTCATTTATTTTCAATCTTGGACGCCTGTTAAAGTTTAAACTATACATAAGTTGTATGTTAGCACATTATTAAATAGCATTAGCACATCTATGCTACGTTAGCTACTGAATGTATACTACATGTCTCCACATGCTGCTTTTGCTGTTTAATGATTGTAACAGTGAATACACACCGAACCGAATTTACAGGAACAGTGTTGTTTCAGTGTCTTCTGTCTCGATCGGCGGGTGATGTGAGGGTTCACTTTTACACTGTGATCTGTAGCTTTGGCTTCTATCTTTATCTTTTAACCTGTTTTTCGCTGACTCAGTTTGACTTCCTGGACATATCCATCAAATGCATATTGTAGACCGTTCTGTGTTGCTGCTTTTTCAATTGCTTTTTCATTTTCTCAAAAATTAGATAATATTTATTCAGGGCGTGCAGTTACTGACACAGTGGGCTCCATGATAGCTCTGACAGCTTGACGGAGTAGCAGAAATGGTTGTTGATACATGAGATCAGTATCGGTTAAAGCAGACAGTAACGGACAAAAGAGAAATGGCTTATTAGAAATAATGAGCTGTGTGGGTTGGACAAGTACTACATATAAGAGCAAATTAGACTGGCAGTATTCATAGTATAGTTTCTAAAGAGTTTAATTTTGTAGTATCACTTTTTTTGGGCATAAGAATCAAGCATGACTATCATTATAGTCTAATTTATTTTATGTTTTGACTGTTTGTTGTTGGCAGGATTGCGTAAAAAGTTAAATTTTACTTAACGTCAGTAATCCTGTAGCATTAATGGCCAACTTTGCATCATTTATGTTGTTATAAAAACATTGTTTACATTATTTTAAATTCAACATGATTATATAATTATTACATAATGATGTCATGTTTATTACAGATCACAGAATACATAGGATCTTGCAGTAGTCATTCAAACATCCATACAGTAGCACACACACACATCTGGACGACACTAGGATATTAGGGATATACTGTACTTACTGGTTTATTCATTGCAGTGGGAAACCTAATCACAGGTTATCAAAAGTGCATGTAAACAGTGAAACCTGAAGACCGGCGTGTTATCAATAGCCACATTATTCTATCCTTCTGTGTATCTGAATACAGCCATTGATAGCGTCCTGCTTTGTTGAACTGTTCCCGTTCATCTTGTTTCCTAGACAGCAGTTAGCCGTGCAGACGGCCTGGATTTGGGGGCACAAAGTGCAAACAGCCTTGGCTTTTAGTATCGTGTCGCCCCTGAAACACATTTTTTTTATAAATGTGCAGCTAGACAGCACCTGTCATTTGTTGAGAGCTGTATTGAAACCCTGAACAAGTGATTGCAGACCGTTTGAGGCTGGAGAACATCATCTCTTTTGATATGGCTGCCAACAGTAAAATACATCTTTTGTTAGAACACTTAACACTGAATGTTAAAACGCTTGCAGAAGTAAAAAATTCACATTTTTTCAGCTTTCACCTCTTTTTTTTTCGTCACTGCACTTCTACCCTTTACCCTTTCATCTTTTATTCGTCATTCAAGCATCTAGAAACTATTGATAATTTTCTAAAGTCATTATTTGAAAACCAGTTATATATATGTATATATTTTTTTAAATGGTGCAGTTTAACCAATAGTTTGAAAACAAGTGTATAGACGGATATAATCCATATATCCACAGGAACGAAGTGGTCCTCGAGGCAGTAGAGAAGTACAGCTTCAATGAAGATGGCTCAGAAATGACACTGCTGGATGTTACCAAGCTGGACGAAGGAGAATACACCTGCATTGCCAAGAACAAGGCCGGGGAAAGTGAGAAGGAACTCAGTCTGAAGGTGTTTGGTAAGGCAGAACGTTTTATATACATACATACATCAACTAAAGTGATAACATACAATGTTCCAAGTGTGTGGGAATGAGGTATAAGACTATGTAGGTGGGGGAAGAGCAATACTATGGTTATGTGTCTGTTTTCTAAGGGATACAGGATGAGGTGTTGTTTCAGTGTGGGTTGTGGTTGTTTCATGTAAGGATGAAGCTTAAGGATCCAGAGAACTGGCCAAGTGGGATGAGCTCTGCCTTTCTTCTCCTGTGCCCACTAAGTTGTTGTTGTCTTTATTCTGTCATGTAACGGCCATAATTTCAATCCCAACCACAATAACGGTGCATGTAGTCAGGTCAATTGAATTCACAATGAGTTAGCTGGTTCAGGTGGCCTTTACAGCTCAACAGGTAAACGGTTACTGTACAATTACTGAGAAGAGCTTTCAAAGCACATTGTTTACCTATTAAGCAATATTTACCCCATTATCTGAAAGCGCCTTCAATGCTCTGCTCTTCTTGCATCAATGTGGGAAAGATGCAATCATGAGTTCCCTTGTAAGCTCCCACCTCTGTTTAAATGTGTTCTTTTCCCCTGATCCTGATTTGAGTTCTTGAATATTTAGTACCTGTAATTATCTGATCATATGTTTATATTTTCCTACATAGTATAGCTGCGCGGTGCACACTCAGCCTTAAGGGCCCTGAAAATGTGTTTTACAATTGTATACTTTTCTCCATAGTCTTCAATAATTCTGATAAAAGTCTCATTCATACTGGACTTACTTATCTTGGTGAGGTGGGGTGATCTTGAGTGCGTCTGTGGGTCATTTTCACCCCAACCTCAGTAATATTTACAGCCGCAATTACACTCAGTTTTTTTCCCCTGTATATTAAATAGCGCCCGAAGCAACGTCCTTGTATTTTAAAAGAGCATTATACGACATTCAGAGCATTAATATAGCATCAGACAACTATTTCTAAGCAGTTTTACGGATGTTTATTCACAATAGATACTGTAATATTGCAGATAATGATATCCTCTGGAAGTGTAGGTCACACTGAATTATATCAATATGTGTTCAAGTCTGTGTGTTAAGATTTGACTGAGTTAAAAGTCTGAGAAGGAGTGCGATTTTTAACTCACGTCTCTCCCTGTGCGATTGCCTTTACCCTCTGGGGAGGCTGTTGACTTATTCTTTTAGCTTCGTCCTGCCTTCGTCTATTACAAATCATATCCTGTCATTTCCTGGTTGTAATGTCCCCCGTAATGTTGTTCCTGTCCGAATGGGGCTTTTAATGTTAGTTTGGAATATAATTGTACAAATGAATACAAATTGTTGCTTGTCCAAATATGTTTTTATTTAGAAATTACAAAATGACAACACTGCTGTTCCTTTGCTTGTGTAATAATTACCGGTTGAGCTAAAAGCATTTTAATACAAGGTTTCAAAAAAAAATTGTAAACTACACAGTATTTACTCGAATGAATAGACGTACATTTAAAATGTCCAAATGGATTGCTCAATTCATGCATTCATCATTTAGAGTGGAGTGGAAAAAAAAAAGTATGAAAGCACAGAGTAATGCTCAACAGCACACTTATAGTAGTAGTATTTCAGTCTGCTTCCCTGAGCGTCACAGTTGTGGCATCCTTTCAGGTTAGCTCAGGTGTACCAATTACACAACAGTTCTCTCAAATCTAAACAAAAAGGAAAATCGACTCCTGGGATAGGCTAAATATATTATTACTTTAATGATTCAAACATGGTTATCACAACTTTGCCACAGCTGTGACTGGAAAAGCTTAAATACAGTTTTGCTGCCATAGAAACCTCCCATCACCAGTGTCATGCTACAGATCAGCTTCCTTTTGAACACATCACACATCTACAGAGTTGCTGTTTTACTTATTGCATTTGTGCTGCCGAACCACCTGCCTTGTGTTGTTGTGCTTGTGCCTCTGTGAGGACTTTGTGTTTGTGTTTACAGTCAAACCTAAGATCACTTACATCGTAAACCAGAGCACTTCAGAGATGGAGGAGCAGGTAACTCTGACTTGCGAGGCATCAGGAGATCCAACTCCCACCATCAGCTGGAGTTCCGGTGAGCACGTCTTCACTGAGGGAGAGCAGGTGAGATAATAAAGACAGTGTGGATGACAGGAGAAGCTCAATATCTAAATCTTGGGTACTCAGTTCTGCTCCTTGAGGGCCGATGTCCTGCAAGCAATTTTCCACCTGAAGTTAATGAATCACAACTGGTGCAAAGTAGACTGATATATCTGTGTCCCAGCTGCACACTATACATTCATTCTAACCTCTAAACTTTTAAGTAACTAGTACACACTGGGGAAATTAGACACTGAAACCACTTGTTAGAGTTTAATAAAAGATGGATGTGATGATAGGGGTGTATTGTCTCTGGAGATGGCACAGAAAGTAAATTATATAGAAATAAACATTTATTATACTTGCCATTTGTGATACTTCCATTTCGTAAATTGGTGATATACTTCTATGCCTCTGCGCCGGCGACAGCGACAGGCATTATGTTGTCCATCCATACCATTCTTGTGAAGACGCGATCTCAGGAACGCCTCTCGGGAATTTGTGCAGATTTGGCACAAACGTCCCCTTGGACTCGAGGATTGGCGGGGGCAGACAACCGCGGGGCGGTAATTAAAGTTATTTATAAGTTGCCGTTTGACTGATATCAATTAATCTCATGCATCAGTTCCTGCACGTGCAAAATGAAATGAACGTTCTTACAGTATATTTTATAACATATTAGCATGTGATGTGGAATTGAGACACTGCATGGTAAGCATCTGCGAGCGACACAAACCTGCAGGACTCCGGTGTCTCAAGGAGAGGAATTGAATGCCTTTTTACCTAAAGAGGTATATTGATCATGCACAGGTCGGGGACTTCTGCCGTTTCCTTCGACAAGATTACGTACTGCTGATTATTTCCCCTAAATTAGCAGCGTCTTCTCGATGGCCCCGAGGATCTCATGCAATTAGCTCAGCAATACTCAGCCAGTAATGTGGAGTACACTAGTGAGTTTTCCCAAATGTCAAGACAATCTGCATCAGAAACCCAATTTTAACATTCCCCAAATAATCATGCAATTTGAGGCAATGATTAAACTTGATCTGCCTCTTATTGTACAGTATTTGCTGGAATGAGCACTTGAACGATCAAGTATTTGTTTAGCATTTTCAATCACCATTATCATCATTCTGCTCATGCTGGAGATTGAAAAGTTTAATTTAGTATGTTCTATTGACTATCAATCTCTATTGATATCCTGCTACCATCTTTTAAATTTGTTTTCAGCTAGCTTTTTACCAACCATTACATCCTCGATACGATGTCCTCTTGGTAATGTTTTCTGCAATATTCCATGTGCAAACCATCAGAAACAATGAATGCCTGATTGGTATTCTCGCACATCTATTGCCCACATGGCCCGCTTCTTCAAGGTCTTCGTTTCTTGCTACAGTTGAGAGGTAATGACGGGGGAAATGCTTCAGAGGTGTACTGTAGTTCATAGAGAAATTCTGGAGCCAGTCCATTACATGCACTACATTTTCTTCCTACAGGCACATCTAAACAGGATCTATCAGGTATGGAATCCACGTGGCACAGAAATGTACTGGAGTAGTGTTGCAAAGTATGCCCCAGCGAAATCAAATAATCTCTTTTTATTGAAAATCTCCCAGCTGTTTCTTGAAAACCCCAAGGAATGATCTCATCAGAGTTCATGAAATTGATTTGACTGCTGCATGCTTCCCAAATGTGGCCTGAAAACTTGTCACGCTGATCTTGTGATAGAAAGTGTCTGGAGCTTATCTCATGAGATCAGATGACAATTTGGTTAATAACGTAATAAAAGAGAGAGAGAGACGCTATTTCTGTGTCGCTGTTGCCTGATCATTTCAAACGTTACATCACAGCATGAGGTTGCCTGGATTCAAGCCCAGCTCAATCTGTCTATCATTTCCATAGTACTGTAGTTTGTCTAACATTTATGTCGGTATCACTTGAAAATTTAGGGTAAAAGTGCTCCACCTTTCAGCTTTTTGAGTATCAAAACACACCCTGCAGACAAAAAAAAATGAAAATGTGAGAGTTTGGAACATACCTATTGTAAAAGTGGCCAGCGGAGAAGTGGATAATGCTGCAACTTATTTTCCATAAGTTTGAACGCTGGTTACTACTGGAATCCATTGTAATTGACATGATTTCAAGCAGACTACAGACACTATACCAGCTGTCAAGCCTACAGGGCCGAGTGTTTGATATTCAAAAATAGGTTTTGAGTGTCACTTTGAGTGCAAAACACGCTACCGCCGTATGACGCACGTCACGACAGGCCTGTTCTCTTTTTCTTGTGAACCTACACACTCACAGTGGCGAGGCACGCATGAATGCAGCCGCCCAGGAACAGCTAACACCTCTGTTCTATTATCAAGCATAGGTGTCCCACGAGAAGCAGCATTTCTTTTTTTGCGGCACACCTGCCAGCTGCTGAAGCTCAACTTCCTTTTCTGCCGGTGACGGATAGTCTTCTTTTGTGATCTTGAAGCTGTCATCAGGGGGCTCGAGTAACTCTCAGAGCTTTATGCATCCCACCATTTTTTCCTAAAAGACGTCGCCTGGCAAGCTGTACTCTAGGTGTGAAGATTAACTCTGTGGATGCTTAGGGAACAAATAACACAAAGGGGCTCTTTGTCATTAACAAAGAAACAGGCAGCTACAATACACGTTACCCGCCCAGTTTCTGCACCGCGGAGCCCTGTTGTCACGCAGCACCATGGCATGTCACGTGACACACGTCATGTGACGCACAGCTGTGCTGTGGTGGTGTGTTTTGCACTTTAGTCTGCAGTATGTTTCGTGATCCGTGGCATCTCTTTACAGCTGTCTTTAAAAAATGATTAGCAGCCTTACTGAATGATCGTAGAGTATAGAGCGAGTAGATGCAGATTTCTTACATTTTCCCTCAAAGGTCGGATTATCGACTAGGGAAGTGATTTCCGTGGTGTGTCTCTAATAAATGCATGAGGGAATGGCTGCTAATTGTTTAATCGTCTTGTTCTGTTTGTTCATCTGGTGTCCATCCGTCATGCTATCTGCAATCATCATAACAGCTGTATTTCATCTAGGATGGTGTGACTATTGAAACAACATTCGTTTGGGGTGGACATGCTGAACTGAAAAAAAAAATGCAGCTGTTCAATTTTTAAGCAAACTTTAAAGGAAGAGAAGAAAAAAAAGAGAGATTTTTGTGTGGCTCAGAAAACCAGTACAGAGCTGTACTGTGCCAGTTTAGATGTGTGGTGGTGATGAATACACAGAATTCATTTGAAGTTAATTTGAATGTGTTTTCAGTTCTTGGGCTCCCAAGCCGGTTAGCCCGTTTAATTTCTTGTTTGAATAGTACTGTGCATCTAGGACATGGACTTTGTTATGCAGAATAAAAAGATGGAGTTTTACTCCCATACAGTACTTTACTTTATCACACATACTGTATCACTGTAACATTACAATTCTCCTTATGGTTATTGAACACTGCTTAATGAGGAACAGACAAAATGTTCTGTTTAACAAATGTAAAAAAAACGACACTTTTACTGTAAAGTGTATCTGCCATGACTGATTAGAAGACGGTGGACTATTACTCCAGGAATGCACCGACATCTTTGGTAAATAATCAATTTCATCATCTTTGCTTTTACAGTAAGATGATGAGTAGCGGAATAGTCACAGCAACACTTAAATGAGTATTCTACCTTATGCAGTGGATCACATTTGTGAGGGACCATAACTTATTTTCATGGTTTAAATACTCAGTGGACAACACAATGTGGACCCACCTGTAAATCATTGTTCCATAGTGCAAAATCTCCACAGTGTACCTTTAAGCGAACAATTACACCTCCTATCACCCTTTCAACTTTATATACTACTTTATATTGGACTCCTTCAGTAGAGCTGCATGTTAAAGTAAAAAGAATAGAGAGTCAAGAGTTACGGTTTTAATGATGTTACCTTCACCTTTCATGTGGAAATTATACTTTAAAATGCAGCACACAGAGGACACGGTCTCTGTAGCTCAGGATAGTGAATTACTGAGTAATGTTGGAGCAAAAAAGATCAGGATTAGAGAATCCTGAATGATTCCGTATGTCAATCATTTAAGAAACCAAGTCCCTGTTACATCTGATGCTCTGTGACAGATTAGCCATTCATTTCCACTTTGAAATTCGTTTGACTCGGTTTCCTTTTTCACTGTGGTCTCGGGTTTTAAAGGTGAACACGGGGAGAAACGCATTCATTATGAATAACCTCCCACTCAAAATGTTGTGTCGGCAGACAAAGACATTGTGCTGTAACTGTGAGTAAAAGGGGTGCACAGTGTGCGTGGATAGAGGGAGATTACTGTCTCGTACAATAGAAAATCAGCGGTACTGTACATTAAAGAACTAGTAAGCTCTAATAGTGTTGTACACTCGTGGGTGCTTGTTTGTGTAGACCTGTTTTCAAATTCAAATTGGCACTTATCTGGCGATAGTTTTGTTTATACGGCTATTAAAGTTAATGTTTGTATATTTATTTTAAAACTTTAATCTTCTATGTGTGGTATATACGGTTGTTTCAGTCCTTGGAATGCATTTGCTGCGAGTCACTCTAGATAAGTGTGTCTGTTTAATAACAGAAAAATGTAAATTAAGTATTTATCCATCCTTTGTACATTATCTACATAATGACTGTTTGGCTTATTTGAATACATATGAAATGCTTGATGCTCAGAGTTTTCAAGCTGTAATTGTCTGGGAATATTTTTTGAACTGTAACTATACAGAAGGATGTTGTAGTGAAAAATGAGTAAAATATAAAACTTAGAAGCGCATTAAAATGATGTAGTTGATTGGTTAATGTCTGTAATTTTGTTTCTGGACACAAATCTGCTATGAAAGTCTGCTCTGTCCAGCATCCAGATTGCCAATTAGAAGTTAAAGGCCTGAGAAAAGAAATGCACGAGTATCTTGTAAGTAATGAGTTGCTTTAAGTAAATGTGTAATTAATGCGGTGTGGCAGCGGTTTAGGCAGGGCCTCTGAAACAGAGGAGCGCTTTGAGCTTTGCGTGCCGTAGCAGAGAGAGCATTGTTTCCTCCGAACACAAAAGGCTCCTCAGTTACAACAGCACGCCTGCTAGCTCAGTCGGGGGGGGGGGTGATCACGTAAGGGTTGCTTCACACTGAAATGTCACTTTTCTGCGATGCGCTGGCAAAAAGCTCAGCAGTTCATGACACAGGATGATGACAATATGCACAGTCATCAGTTTCAGTCGGGCGTCACCCCGGTGAATACAACACCACCAGGCTTCTGTACATTTATGTATTCAGTGTATTTGTGTTAGTGTGTCTCCTCTTCACGCTGACATTACAATTCCCGTCAAAGAGCCGGGATAATTCTTGTATGGAAGGGAATAACAATGGGCTGGAAAAAAAAAAAGATAAGTCCCAACGGGAGCCGTCGTCATATTGTTCTGAGCATTTTGTTTCGTCGACTTCCGTCTTGCACGCTCGCGCCTGCTGCTGTCCCTTGTCCTTTTTGTCTGAAACAAACACCTGTCACATAAAATGACGGCGGTACTTGTCAGCTCACTTGCGGCAGCAGCGTCGCCGCAGACGAGCGCGTGCAGCCGTGGTGGTGATGTTCCAGACTGTTAGGCTGCTTGTTTTAATTGGACCGCCGCTCTTCTCCCGGCACCGTGGTGATATGCAGCCAACTGCTGTTTTTAATGACGTGTGTTTTACTCTGACAGGGGAGGACTCACTGTGCTCTTAAGAGCACGGGGAAATTACACTCACACCATGAGCTTTGTCATGTGATTTGTCCAATAAGTATTTACTCATCTCCTCCTTTTTGCATGAGGTTTGTCAGTGATATAAAGTAAATTAATTCAAACACACCATATGTGTTTACAAGCCACCAGCATTGATGATGAGAGGGAGATTTATTTTTTTTTTAGTTGTAAAAATAATTTACGGTTGCTTTTGTTTACTTAACAGTTGCACCTGATGAAATAGCTGTTTATTATTCTGCTTGTTACCGCTTCAACACTTCTTTCGCTATGTGGGTCATCACATCTCATTGTCATGCTTAACATTTTCTCTTCGGCGTCATGAAATCCATAGAGCATGCTTTCTAAAAGGCTTTTCGTCTTCTCGGTGTCACTGTGATTTAACTTGACATGGCATGTTGACTGGAACAGTTGTACGTGTTTGTGTACTATCCAGAGGTTTGATTTGACCTGCAATGATGTGAAGCAATTCTGCATTCAGTAAAGTGGGGAATATGACCAACATGATGAGGATTATCACTTATTTATCTTGATATAAGTGATTCTCTTACCTCTGTAACTCTAAATAATACAAAGTTAGTCATATTGATCCCCTTTACTGTGATTTTCTGAATAATATTCACATTTTTGTCTGTTTTAGTCTTGGAATGCAATCAAAGCACAACCCTTTGTTTGAGACTGTAGTACAAGTCCTGCTAACATTCAGAGCAGAGCATCTGATACAGGCACCTGTAAGCAGAGATTTATTTCCAGGTGTCACATGGGCGTATAGGGAGAGGTGCAACAAAAACCCCTCACGCTTATTGAGAAACACAGCGAGACTTGATGACTACTAACTGGTGTTTCTTGATGTAGGACATGCTTTTTATATGCACAGATAGACAAGTGCCACAGCAAATTCAGTTTTATTGGATTTTACATTCTCATTATTGCTCTCAGCCTCAAAAATGGATTGTTAGTCAATAACCGCCGTACAGCTTTTACCAAACAGGCTTCCATATCCCTTTGTGTAATGGATTCACCTCTTCCTGATAAACCAATAACCTTTTTTATCCGTCAGCGTTTTTGTTGTCATGATGCCAATACACCTACTTCTTTGAGCGTCAGAAGCTGTCTTGTTCCAGTACAAACAAAAACACACAAAAAAAATCCTCCAAAAATACACTTTCTAAAAAAAAAACCCCTGTTGACACATAATAAGCTTCTCACGTATGGAAATCCAAACTCTTATTGTGTCTGCAGACCCTCGTCAAAATCATACATTCAGCTCAGGGACTGTGGATGTACGACAAATAATATGGACACTTAACGCTTGCATGCAATGTGCAGCGTCCCAGCTTTGCCTGGATGAGGATTACTTTCTAAGAATTGCTTTGCCTTTTGTTTGTTGTTATGTCTCTGTCCTCTACAGGCATCATGGACTCGGCCCGAGCAACACAAGGTATTCTAAATGCATGACTTTTTACCTACGCCCAGCTATGTAGTCTAATTACATTCTGGATGGACGCAGATCAACTTTCTTGATCAATTAAGGGTCAGGATGAGCATAAACCCTGACAAAGATGCCAAGGGGGCCCCCGTCTGTCCGTATCTCTTTGTTTTACATGTTTGGTTTACATATAAACTTAACATGCAGTAGTCTACTTGAGCGTGTGTTTTCTCCCTTTCAGACCTTTAACATACCTGCAGGAACATAAGTCAATACAAGACATCTGATTTCTCTTTTCTCCCACCAGCGTCTCCAGCTCTCTCTCCATCTGATGCCAATTCTTGATTTCTAACATTAAGATGTTTTTTTCACCTTAAAAAACTGTTTTTTATAGCTTTACTGTGTTGGACCAAAGATAAATGAATATGTATGCAAGATGTCTTTGTGCAGCTGCTCAGAGTATCAGAGTGAGGCACTGTTCCTGAAAGAAAGTGAAAATTGTCAAAAGAAAGAGCCGCACCAATTGACTTCCCTTTCAAATATGTGTTTTACATACGTGAGAAAATTGGTGAGAAATACCACTTTGTCATTTCTAATATTAGTGCTGAGTGCACCATACTAGAGGACAGTACAGATTCATCACTTGGGCTTTCAAATGAACAGAAATGTTTGCTCTCACGAAGTGTGTCGTCGATGATTAGCTCATCACAGTTTCAGGTGCAAGATCAAATACTGGGCTTGCCATTGTTATTTATACTTTTGTCCCATTTGAAAGGAAATTAATACGTATTTTTAGATCATTTGGTTCCTCAAATAGCCCTGCTATTTTATTTTCAATCTGCAGGAAGCTCTGGACATCAAACAAATTGGTCTTTTCCTTTTTACGCCTCTCTGTAATAGTTTTAGAATGGGTCGTTTTTTTTATATTTGCTGATTCCAACAATCAGTCAGTATTGACATTTTGACATGCACTCAATAATAACACCTATGATTACAAAACGTTTAGAATAAAAAAAATATATCAAGCACGTGCTGACAGTAATGACTAGGTTTGTGTGACGGTTGCAATAACATTTTGTGCATCCGCAGTAGTACGCTGTACAAGGTAGTAACACTCTTACAGAGAAAGGAAGCTGTGCAAAAAGCCCAAATAGTTTATCCTAGTAAGATTCCTAGTTTTCAAAAGCAAGTATCATGCAAGTTATGCCATGCTACTTTAGTTTACGAAGCATATTTTAGTTAACTGTTGCCTCACAAATTATACCTCAGCAGCACATTTGCAGCATATTTGTGTTTTCAGGTTGCAAGTGCATTGGTTTACGTTAATGTATGGCGCAATAATAATTCTCACTTTCTGACATAATGATATGGGAATTAATCCACCAGTGCACTCTGAATTGATCAGTGTGTGTCTCTGCAAGAGATCCCATTACAGCACACAGAGGAGGAGTATGAGCACGGGGCAGTATGAGCATGCTGAGCATGTTTGTTGCAAGTGCGTAGGCAGCTGAGTGTTCATTTGACAAGCCACGGAAGGGAAGGTACATTCAGGGGAGGGCGCATTTGTATGCAGGACCAGTTCAGATTTGGTGAGACACGAGTTTAACATGTCCTCAGTGCATTCTCAATTTTATGCTCTGACGTTCCAGCAGGGTCTCTCTCCTCTGCTGGTAAAGCTGCAGAAGCTGTTTGAGAGCTCTGCTGTCACGTATTAGAGGAGCTTCTGTTTAAAAGTCAGTATTGCTTGGAATTGTATCTATTTCATAAAGATAGTAAAGTCAACAAATAAAGGATGTTTAACTCTTTACCACCTGTAGTTATGAAGGTCCTAGGATGTTTCCTATAGACAACTACTGTGCTGCATTGTGCATTCATACTGAAAATGCATTGTTATAAAACATTAATGAATCACAACATTAAGTTACAGTGAAGATATGATTTTCCTCCGTTAGATGATATTTGTTATGGACTTCAAATGGGGAAAAGAATCGCTGTAAAGAAACTGTCCATGTGTTTTTTTCTGGTTGGTGACATTTTGATGCTACATTCTTTAAAAAGTAGTAGCACACCATTGAAAAGGACTCGATAATGATGCATACTGACGAACTAGGACTTTGAGGTGGTACATAGTGCGGCATGTTGCACAGATGCAGGTGTCTGAAGCAGTGCAACAGGGGTCAAGGGAGAAGGCTTTCTGCACAGGGGTCAGAATAAAAGGCTAGTGTGTTATGTAAGTGTGTCCCCGGTCCCGCTATCCGCTATGCATAATGAATGCCCCAGACATGCTTTGTCTATTGAATTTGAATACAAACTAGCGAGGGATTCTCTTACATGGCTGCCCAGACTGGGCCCTAATTCAATATGTGTAAAAGCATCCGTGTCATTGTTTTGCCTGCAGCTTGGATCAAAGCCATAAAGGCGACCAATAGCGAGGCCTAAATATTCAATTATGTAGCGCCTTGTAAAAAGAACAATCCACAAAAACACCAAAGCTCACTGTATAAAAGAGTACTATACAGAAAATAATGTCCCAAATCCATGAACTAATCTTCAGACTTACCGAGTTTGAATATTGCCATTAGCAGCATTAATAAACACTTGAGGAGAATTAAGGTTGAGAACTTGCATAATACATGTTTTAATTCGTTTTTTATGACGAAATGTTTCTTCAACGGGGGAAATTTGGTCTGAAACTGTACACTCACAGTTTAGTGTCACATGACATCAGCAACCACAACAACACAAGAGTCGTTGACCCTGCGGGTCAGGAAGCCACTTATGGTCGGATGTTGTAACTCTGCATATCGAGTAAATGAAACCAGGTATCTGTAGAGCAGCGAGGTCATTCACACATCTCATTAGCCAGCTGTCTTTTGTTGTTCCCCTGGTTTCGAATGCAATGTGACTCGGCATGTGCCCTTCATCACTGAAACTGGGGCACGTGCTGGTTGTGGGTTCAGAGAGCATTGCAACACACAGTACGATACCAAAAAGAAAACACCACAAGTCATTAACTTAAAGTGTCATTTTACGAAAAAACATCTGATTGTGTGCAGTGACTCTTCAGCCCCAAGTGTCTTCAACATAAAAGCGCGAGTGTGGCATGTAAGGTAATGCACTGCTGGCCAGCCTCATGCATCAGCATATTTCACAAGTTGGTAAGCTCTCCGTGTGAAAGGCTCTGGGTGGTTTCTAGTCCTTCTTTCATCTATTATTGATAAGTTCCCCTGTTCTGTCAACTGTGTCCTTATGTTTCCACGTCTTTACAGAGCAGACTGTGCCTTTTTCATTAGCGTAATGTCTCTTCTGGTCGTTAAAGGCAGGCATTCTTCAGTCGTTTCTTCTTCTTTTCTTTTCAGGTGACACTTCTTTTTGCAGAAATGATCTCTGTGTAAATGTGCAATATGGTAATGGGACAAAACTGATGGGAATGTTTTTTGTTTTGTTTCCTAAACCAAGCTATTTTCTGCTCCCATTTAGAGCCTGGATGGAAATGTAGTGGTGAGGAGTGATGCTCGTGTGT
Organism: Anarrhichthys ocellatus; assembly: GCF_004355925.1. Lineage (NCBI taxonomy): Eukaryota > Metazoa > Chordata > Actinopteri > Perciformes > Anarhichadidae > Anarrhichthys > Anarrhichthys ocellatus. Next base: position 1,223,521 of record NW_022280102.1, on the reverse strand, counting down.
CCTCCCTCACTCTGAAGTATGTCAAGTATACAGACGCGGGTCAGTACCTGTGCACAGCACGCAGTGCCATTGGAGAGGATGATCAGCTGGCAATTCTGGAGGTCCGCTGTGAGTACAGTATTTCCTTCTCTCTTGATGTAAGTGTTTCGGCTTACAAAACAAGTGCCGTAATAAAAGCGACTTGCTAGTCATGCACCCTTTTTAACTGAGCAAAAATAAGTCATTTTTGATCACGTAGAGCACTTTGAATTCACTTTTATTTAAACGGCACATTTTTCAGGCACTGTTAAAACAACAAAACCTTAAACGTTGTGGCAGAATTACATGAATGTCTTCCCCTAGATGCCCCTAAGATTCACGGTGCAGTGGCAGTATACACCTGGGAGGGAAACGCTGTCAATATCAGCTGTGAGGTCAAGGCTCATCCCAGTGATGTGTCTATTGTGTGGCTGAGAGATGGACTGCAGCTCCCCAACTCAAACACCACCAACATTAAGATCTTCAGAAGTCCATCAGCCAGCTACCTGCAGGTACACACACACACACGCGTGCGTTTCAATCCACAAATTACAGTTCACGAAGTAAATGTGCACACGCACGCACAATCACACGCGCGTACCCCTTGCTTCATCAAGATTTCATGAGCATAGACTTGAAGTGAAGAGGTTTTCTTTCAGCTCCATTGTGGGGAAAAAAAAAAATCTGATGAATAATTCAGCAGCAGGAAAGCTCACAGCAACAAATAAAAATAGGCTACTCTAATGGACAAACAAAAAGGTCACCTTCCGAGTGTTTGACACACACATTTGTTCATCTGTTTTGGTACACTGCCCTTCATATATTTTGTTTTTCTCCTCCAGATAACCCCCGAGTCTGAAAATGACTTTGGGAGCTATAACTGCACTGCTTCAAATGAGATCGGCACCGAGTCCAAGGAGTTCCTGCTCATTCAGGCCGGTCAGCGGTGATTCTGTGATTTTGGATTTAATCGTGCTGTTTAAAGGATGACTCATGATATGCAGGGTGTACACTTTCTCTGAATGCTTAAGGACATTGGTTTTTAGTGTTGACAAACACATAATCAGGAGACAATTTCATTGTAGCGCATACACTAAATTACAAGGCTTTTCTTGGTTCCAGGAACAGTTTTGGACCAAAACATCTACCTTATTGTGAGATTACATGGAGCAGTGTTTGTTTACACGGATAATAGATTTAGATGAAAAGGCGATGTAGCCAGCATCTGATGATTTAACGTTCCTTCTCTCCGGATGTTTAGAAACTACTGCGGCTCTGAGGATTTCACTTAGTGTTAAAACAGAATATATTATCGTGCACATCCAAGGGATAGTGGGTGTATTATGAATTAAAAGACAATTTATCAAAGTTACAACATTTCACTGTAACATCAACTCACCACCAGCTGATACCAAAGACTTCAACAACACATTAGACAAATGGTACAGAGAGCAGAGAGATAATGCACTCTTAAGCCTCAAGTAAATGAGTTGAAAACAAGGGCAACCCCGGCAATCACAGTGTGCCGTTTCATTTCCAAGATCAAAGTGAGTCAAAACAGATCTGTGAGAGTTCAGAACAGCTACCAGTCCTCTGAGAGGGCCAATCTCAGGGCTTTAAATGGTCATTTTTCTCTCAAATAGAGAGTTCAGTGGTAGGTAAACCAATGTTTTGATCATTAAACTTGACTTACTTGAAAGTGAATGACTCATCAATCGATTATGTGAACTACAGGCCAGACTTTCTCTCTACAAACACAAACTTTAGGAAGGCATAGTAACCACTAAAGCCTTGATTCTTTTGTCTCCTTCAACACCAATACCGTTATATTGAAACATTACACTGTGCTTAGCTGACTACAAAAAAATCCTTTTTCCAGCTGAAAGGTTCATCATAATCACAATCTCTCAAGGTTTTGCTTTTTTTTAAAGGTCTGTGGTTTTCTTTGTTTAATTATCATCATTTAAGGCGGACTTGAGATCAGCTGCTACTTGTCATAGTAACATTTGGATGTCTTTACTGTTATTTTCTGAGGTAATGTAAAAGAGTTGCAGCATTCGGTGTCTGAGAAATGGCATTCATGTCACAAAGAGTACATGTCTTACAAAGCTGAAGCCTTTTGGACTGTTGGTGAGCTCGGTCTGTTAGTGCGATGGAACAATGGAGTCTGACAGCGTCGGCGTGCTGCAATCTCAGTTTTATTTGCAATCGCTGTACATTTCCTCCCTTTAACCAGAGGTGCCATCGGCTCCATCCATCAGTGAGGTGAGACCTTTCTCCACCACGGCACTGATCCAGTTTGAGGAGCCAGAATCCACCGGAGGTGTTACCGTCCTGAAGTACAGAGCGGAGTGGAGGGCTCCTCAGGAGAGGGGCAGCTGGGTGCAGCACGTCTATGAAGTCCAAGATGGTAAGAACACAAAGCAAATCCAAAAAAGATGGGTTTTTTTAAGCAAATTGTAATGAACAAAATTAGTTATTTAAGGTTTTGTTTTATACGTGTGAAGGTTTTAGTTTCATGTAAAGCGTAACATTTGAACACAGTTCATTGCATGAGATATGTTTCATTTTAAATGTATTTACTTATAGATTTGTTCTGCTGTAGGAAGGGTGTTACATTTGATTTCTATAAAAGTGCAGATCACCCTGAATGAAAGAACTTTTATTCCTAGTGTAACACAAGACAAATAGACAATGACAAGAGGAAAGAAAGTCATCTGTACATCATGATGGTGGCTTTGAAACAGCTGTCAGTTATTTCTGTTTCTGTGTATGCTGTGTTTCGACCTTTTACACCAACGCTAAATAGATTTATCTGTTTAAACATTGTCGGAATGAAACGAGATTTGAGCTAATCGCTGTTTACTCGTGATGGAATTAATTATGCATGTATTGTTTGAACTGGGGGTGTGTTTGTTTCACAACTAATCACAATTATGAAGGTGTTCTCAACAGGGATTGCCCTGCCTCTGATATATTGTAACAGGATACACCAGTGAGGCGACTATCACAGGCCTGAATCCAGAGACCGGCTACGAAGTGAAGCTGTCAGCCATCAACGGCAAGGGTGAAGGTGAAAGCAGCCCTGCTGAGTTCTTCAAGACGCAGCCTGTCCGTAAGTGGCGCATGTTGCTCAGTTTAAAGCACGGTGTAGAGCTTTTCCCCCCCCCCCCCCCTCCCCCGTCTCCACAAACACATTACCTGAAGTCCTCTCTTCTAGGTCTTGGGAGTGGGAAGTGCTTGTCAATCCCATAGCTGATCTATAAAAACTCAATGAAGTGTAGTCAGCTGCTGGACAGCAACACACACACACACACACACACTTTAGCATTGAGACTGTTTCCATCACATAGGCTGCACTTGGATCCGGTCACACAATCATTACAAATCCACACTTTTATAGTATTTTAATAAGCTCATAGCATGCTTGCAAACTATGAATTGGAATATGAAACAGAGAATTATCCCTCAGTCCTTTTAAAAAACAGCCTTGTAGTGAATCCCGAACGCATTGTTTAGTGTTTAGCTCCCTCTGTTGGTTGGGGATAGATGTTTTTGGAAGAGAAACTGCACCACCCGGTTGGCTCCATATTGAATATTTTGGAAATTATTCATTGTTGTCCACACGCTGATCAGCTTCCTCATATGTTCGTTTCATCATTTTAATCATCTATTTTTTCATCCATTTGCTCATCTGTCTGTTGTAAACCATCAGGCTACACTTACAAAAGTAAGTGCTTCATCTCTGTTTGTTCAGTTCTGTGTATGAGGTGGTTTAAAGTGCTGCTCATCAGTATCAAATTGGAGAAATGTCTGAATAAAATAGCTTCTCTGTTAATAATCGACACATCATGATGAATATTTTCACGATTAGTTTATTTTTCATTATTGTGCTTTTAGAGCATTGTCTGGGCTTTGTTTGAACCCAACTGTCTCTCTGGTATTGACATCCAAAGCCATTGCCAAGTCAACCAATCAGTGTCTGTTTTGTATTATTTCTTGACTTAAAATATTTCTGGTTGATGTTTCATTAATTGCTAATTGGGGACTAAAGACAGGAGGCCCAATCAAGTGTTTTTACATTTTGAAATAGCAGCTTCTTACACTGAAGATTGTTTGATGTCCGTTGAATTGATCATTTAAAACTAATTAGAACAGCTGCAGTATCTTTCTTGAAATACAATTTCATGAAAAGAAAAACCCCTTTCACTTGGTTTTGAAGCTGTCTCAGAACAGCCTTTCAGTTTCATGTGTGCAGACTCGTCTCGTTTCTAACCTTAAATGTGGAAATCATTATATGAAATGTTTTGTTTCTCCTTGCTCCTCTGGTGCAGTCTGGCAGGAATGTGTCTCACTAAACTCTCCAGTGAAGTGTTATTACAGAGACACAGGTAGTCATTTGTGCAGACAACTGATTCTGATTGCCTGATATCTTCTCTTTTATGTCCCTAGACGGCACTTTTCCTTTTTTCACTGAAGACACAGGTTTGTTCTGTAGAGAGGATAATAGATGAGTAGTTTTTACTACCTTAGCTGTGTCTGTCCCTGCAGGATAATCCCCTCACCCCGACTGATTAGCTGCATTTATAACGACTTTAAAGCAAAGCACATGTATCTTTTCCTAGAAACTGTGACCTTGTGTGGCCTGATTATAAATGCAAACTCTTCTGTGTCTGTAACCTGGATGCTTTTATCTCACTCACATTCTTTGACTTGACAGCTGAGTTGTCCAAATATGAATATTAATATCATTTTGATTTGCACCTTGTAAATTAATTCACTCAATGCCAATGTTATGACTTAACGCCAAACTCTGCATTTGAAAAGCTGCACGTTTCCCCTCTGGCTCAAGCTATTTGGTGTAATTTGGGAATGTTTACATTTGGATTAGGTCCTTCAGCATTGATCAATCAGTTTCCTTTCAAATGATAAAGTCTCTAAAGTCAAGAGGACAAGGCTGTTAGATGTCTACTGCACTTTTCACATTGAGAACCCAGCAGAGGGATTTTGTCTTTATTAGTAGGAAGAGCTGTGTTGTGACTCCACATCTTTCTCTTTTAGTTTCCAAGTCATTTACGTTTTTTTTTTTGTTGTTCTGTCTTTCATGTCCTCCTTCCTCTTTCAACCTCTCACACGTGTCATTTCATGTTACTGTTATTCGGATCTCATGGTTCTGATGGTCCCACTCCGTTCTGCAGAAGGTAACCTATTGTTGCAGAAGACCCCTCACTTTAGTCGGAGAATCCCACAGTTAAACAACACATTAATTGCTTCTATGCAATCATGTAATATACGTCTCCCTCAATCCCATTAATCAGTCATGTAGACATTTGCCTCAGCAGGATAAATGAGAGAGAGCCAGATCTGTCTTCATGGTAATATATAACAGTCAAGAGTGTTTAATATCAGCATCACTATGATGGTGTTGATAGCACGCTACCTAAAGGGATGTTACCGCTCCTCCTTTTCGGATGTGTTCCTATAAATCAAGTGTGAAACAAACAGCGTTTCCTCTGCTCATAGGAGAATCATTATCAGTGTCTCTACACCACATAGCTGCAGAAATACTGCCTCTTATCAGCAGTTTGTTCTGGTTCTCAATCAAGAGTTTGTAGTATTCATGCTGAGAGCAATAACTACCCTGTGCATCGTATCCTCCATGTTGTTTATCATGTTTAACCTGAGGCTGCATTAAAGGCTAATAACTAACCTGGACTGATTTTACCAGGGTTTTCAAGGCAATCTGACTTTTCAGAGTATGAAGAATAACCATTCAAAACCTCTTTCTTGTTGTCTGTTCGTAATTCATACTTTATTTATGTAGCGTTTTTCTAAGCCAGGGTTCAAAAAGAAAAAGAAAAGATTGTTAAAGAATAATACAAATCAGGGCAAAGAGTGTCTTTTTTTTACTTTTTAAAAATAAGTCTTTAAAGAGTTTGATAATCTGACCGCCAGAAGGAGAGCCACATGGAGCCAAACTGTGAAACACTTTCCAAATAATTGGTAAGATTTTGATTACAGCACTTACCTTAGTTAGTAATAATGTAAACGTATTGTAGACGGGCTACAGCTTCTTGGCTTAAAAAAGAATAAGGTGCATTACAATGGTTGAGACGCGAGCAGACAAACAATGGATGATTCCTTCAAAGTGGAAATAAGAGGCGCCATTCTATGGCAATGTTTGTTTATTTAAACTATAACAAGACTAAATAACTGACTTGATATGTTTCTCAGAGTTCAATTTGGAATGAAAAAATGACCCCCTAAGTCAACCAACTTTTAGTTAGAAGCCTTTAGTAAATGCTGACGCAACATTTCAAGTCTGATTTGGGGCGAGAACTCACTGCAGGTAATGAGGAGACGTCCATGCACTGATCTCATTCAGACAAATTTAGCCAAATTTGAAATATGAAAGTTTCCCAGATTTTACAGATACATAAAGCTGGACATCATTGATCCCTGAGGAACTCCACAAGCCAGATAAGCCCAATCAGACACTCTGTCTGTAGTGGATACAAAAAACGAACGATTAGATCAATTAATCAATTGTCTTACATTTCTATTTGACTTAATTGTTTTGTGTTATTTGTGTTTAAACATTGATTGTGGAAATAAGTTTGAGATGCTGAAAACATTCCACCTTGTGGTTATCTTTATAGATAAATCTCTTTATTGTGCTGTTAAATGCAGATCTTACCCTGAAGCCTTGTATGACACTGGCTGAATGTCACTCAGCAACTTGGACTGAATCAGATAAGCATGTGGCTGTGTGTCATTTGGTAATTAGTCTTAGACTTGAGACATACCATCTTGCGGCTGGCAATTAAGGAAGGGCAAGTGACTTAAATGGATGACAACAAAGAGGCCATTTTCAAAGTTGTGACTTTTATTTCTAATCAAAGTTTTGGTTTTTCTTTGCTATATATTTTAAAGGTGCTGGTGGACTGATAGAATCTTCCTCCAATACAATAACCCTGTCGCTCTCTGCATCTTTTCAGTGAGACTTTAAATAACATCTAACTTGCTCCTGTGTGCCTGTAGGGAATCCCAATCCTCCTAAACTCGAAGGGCTACTTCAACCCAAAGGCAACTCTCTCAGAGTCCGCTGGATCAAGCAGGACGACGGCGGCTCGCCCATTTTACATTATCTGGTCCGCTATAAACCAGTGAGTATTAGTGATTAGAGCCCAAATGATTAGTCCTCATCAACTGAAGCTAATAAAAGGTTTTAAAGCAAAATGCCACTGTATTATGTTTTCGGGTTGTCCGTCCGTGCGTCCCATTTTCCGGTGAACGCGATATCTCAGCAACGCCTGGAATTCTAATGATGGTCCATAGTTCTGACATCTTAAAAAACATTATTTAAAATATAAAAATGTTTTCTAATTCTGTTATGTTCAAGCCTTAATGATAATGCATGTAGAGCTGAAACAATTAGGTGATAAATGAATAGGTGAATTTAACAGAAAATTAATTGGCAACTACTTCGATAATTGATGAATCCATTAAGCCAAACATTTTGATAGCTCAAGCATCACAAATGTGAGAATTTAGAAGCTTTTCCTTTTCTTACATCATAGCAAACTTTGAAAACGTCACAGTGGGATTTAAAATCAATTACTCAAGAGAATAAACTGCCGATGGATCGATAATGAGAATAATCGTTAGTGTCAGCCCTAAAAGCACTGTACATATCTCTGTGTGTCCTTAGATACAGGTGTCGGAGTGGAAACCAGAAATCTGTCTGCCCAGCGGCAGCGACTACGTGGTTCTCAGCGGGTTGGAGTGGGACACAGAGTACAATGTCTTGGTGGTGGCAGAGAATCAGAAGGGCAAGTCCCAGCCAGCTACCATGACCTTCAGGACGACCACAGAGCCCGACGCCATCCCAGGTACCCTCCCTCAGGTCACTCGCACTAAACTGGAACTAAACAGCCAGAACACTGCGGAGCCAAACTCAAAGCTCCAAGCACCAGAGTGTGACATTCTATTTTCAACTCTCTAGCTCTGAAAGGTGAATGGCAACTAAATAAATCTACAGGAAAAATGTGATTTCCTGGACGGCGGGTGAGCCAGAAATGATTTTCCGGCTGAATTTCTACACTTTAAAGTTTTGACAGGCCTTGCTAAAGGAGCTTGAGTTTGCGCTCGCAGAACTGGGACAGGCTCCATCCACGGAGGGTGAAACGACAGTAGTTTCCCTTTAGCTTTCTTTACTGCTAAAATAAGCAGCTAGAGTGGATAGTTTGTCCCTGTGTGGAAGCAGCCTTTAAATTGATCCTCGATAACCACTGATTAACTTGTACCTCGAGGGCTTAACTGCAGCTGAAGGTTCCTACCATTCGCACACAAAAACAAACAAACTCACAGCTTGTCAGATTCCCTTTAGGTGCTAGACACTGCCGAGTGCTTTGCTGAAACATCGCCACAGAGCGTTATGTCTTCCTCTCACTTCTTCTTTTCTAATTCATTTTCCAATCTAAAGCATTTTCCACTCACCCACCGACGAGTCACCATCTAGTCCACACGGTGTAGTTTTCCCCTTCGTGCTGTGCTTTTGCTTTGATGTGTTGCTGTATTTTTTCCCCCTCCCTCAATACAAGAAATCAGTTTCTTTTTTTTCACTTTTGACACATTTTCACTTCTCTTCTTCCTCTTGTTTTCCCCACCCTTCTCTTTTTTCCTCTTTGTTTCCCTTCATTCCCCCCCCTCCTTCTGTCCTGTACTCTCTCTCCCTTTCTCTTTTTTGACCCCCCCTCTCTCAATGTTCCTGCTCTCTTGCCCGGTTCTGGACATTGGTGGGGTGGACCACGTGAACATTTCCGTCTCGCCCTGTGTGCATTATGCTGTGGTCGGGGGTTGTGCTGCCCCCCCCCCTCAGCCAAACAGGGCTGTTCATCTGTGACATCCACTTTGGTATCACTCATCGTGTCCCTCATCACTGTATTCCTGCTCTCATAGTTGTCGTGGAGGGAACTCACTCCATAACTGTAGAGAGCTCGCCTTTCTCTGGCCTGGCTTGTCTCTTTAAACGCTTTCACTCTTAAAAACAGACTTTGTCTATGACAGACGTGTCTCCGTTAACGGTGCCGTTTTGGCTTCAGAACAGACCAGACAGACATGCTGAACCAAAGGCAGTGGAAATCCTCGGCCTCCCACACATTCACCTTGCTCACCATTTGAACAGCTCAGCACTAGACAACAGAGAGGACTGCCAGTTTACAGTAACGAACAATAGTGGAATTGAAATGAGGTTATATTAGAATAAACAGCACTTAGAACAGAATGAAGGCTGAGAGCTGGGCCTGGCCGTTTACATAAATACTATTCTATCCTTTAATCGCTCACAAAATGTACTGTAACGGTTTGTAACATTGATGTTTACATTATTAAAAACAGAAACACTTAACTGAAAAATGTTTGTAATAACAATATTGGAATTATCAAAAGAAAACTGTTATTTTTATGATGTTTACTAAGACAAATGTCCAGATATTTCTCATGCATGTAATTGTATCAAATATAATTCAACAAATACCTGTTTTTATACATTTATATTGGAGGGTGCTTTACTCGGCTGATTAATTATTGGTGTCTAAAGAGTTGTATCTAGAAACAGAGAGGATCTTTTAGAGAGCTGACTTTACACAAACAGTAAAGACGCATCATAGCCTTTTGTGATATTAAGAAAAGCCTCACGTTCATGTTGTCCATGAAATATTCTGTATTTCTGGGTAACTAGCAACGCAGTGTACACTTTGGTTTGCTCTTCTTTCTAATACCAAATAAATTGGATGAATATATATATTTATATATATTTCTTTGTGTGTTTTTAACGCCATAAAATAACACTAGTCATTCAGCACAGTCTACACAAACATCACACTGCATCTAATTGATGCCGAGACAACTAGAAGGTATCGGTGCTCGTAACAGGTGAGTTGTTTCTGTTTTATGGAAGTATTTGTGCTTACAGTAGCATAGCTGCACTTTTATTTATTGAGTTGTTCCTGGCTGTTTCTATGGAACTGCGTCACGCTCCAGTTGTTCAGCTCCCCCTCTTGTCTCTTGTGTGGCAGATCTGGGTGAGGAGGCAGCGCTCTCCATGGGCGTCATGCTCTGGGCAGGGATCCTTGTCGTAGTATTTCTACTCCTGCTGCTAGCTGTGGACGTCACCTGTTACTTTGTCAACAAATGTGGCCTCATCATGTGCCTCTGCGGTAAATCGGGCACGGGGACCAAAGGGCACAACGCGGAGGAGGGCAAGGCAGCCTTCATGTGAGTATCAGTGACAACAGTTTGCGTGCTGATCAATCTATTAAACAGTGACCGTTACCATTGGCCAGATTCAGAGTTCAGTTATACTGGAGGGCACAGTTTTCTTTTTTAATCTCTTTTTAAATGCAATTTATTTTCACAAACTGGCAACTGAGAGGTTGTTAAAGTTGCTGATAACATTTCTTCATTAACAATGGATCAGTTGACTGTGTCATTTGATAAATGGATCAGTTGTAATTACAAACACTGAGAATAATCACCACACTCTGCTGTTCCCCTCAGCTCCACCTCAGGTTTTTTTTTGGTATCGTTCTGATAACTGTTTTGTTTTTGCAGCCCGAAATTTTACTGCATTGTTTCAGTGTAACTGATGTCATCCGCGTGGTTTCCAGTCGCAGCCGGCAGCTGTTTTCAGCAAAAAAAAAAGCTCTCATAAACAAACTGTACGCTAACCTGCCCAGCACCAAACGCCAGACAGACAAAAATAGCAAATACGTGGTGAAAATATTGGAGCATTTAGCAGCTGAAGAGTTAGTGGAGACTGTGGCGACTGTGGCTAAGTGGAGAGCAGGGCCGTCCTTCGATCGGAGGTTCGATCCCCGGCTCCGAGAATCGCATGTCGATGTGTCCTTGAGCAAGACACTTAACCCCAAAAATTGCTCCCGTAGCTGTGCCTACGTGTACGAATGTGATAGAATCTGAATTGTAAGTCGCTTCGGATAAAAGCGTCGGCTAAATGGCTGTAATGTAATGAGACTAAAACACAGCTTTAAGGAGAGTGAACACTGCACCCTGTTTAAACATGGCTGTCCTAATGCACACAGAATGCATTGCTTTTAGAATCAGCAGCGACATTGTGACGGGATCGAAGCCAGCTGGAAATGCAATCTGTTGATCGTGACTGCATTAAGAAATTAATCCACCCTGCACATAATATTTCCAGATAAAGATCATATATTATTAGCAGGTGGAAAAGGGGCGTAAGACTTGTGTTCATTGGGTGTCTAAGTGTCTGCTGGATGTGGAGGCAGCTGTTGGTGTTGTGCTTACAGCTTGTTGCACTGCCCCAAGTAGCCAAAACATCTTAGTTCAAAGTAAAGAAATTCCAGGTTTGAAGAATGACAAAATGTAGATGATTATTGACAGACTTGTGAAAAAACAAAGTGATGCTTTTTGAGCTGTTCTGAGTGACGTTAAATGTATTCCAGGCATTGTTTTTATCAAGTTTTGTTGTTTACATTTTGTCTGCTTCGTCTACTGTACTTCCATTTCAATCAGTGACTTCCTACATTCCCCAGAAGGCCTTTAAGGGCCGACAGTGAAGAAGATGAAGAATCTGAGCTGAAGTTTTTATGTTGAGGCTGATAACGCAAGAGCTAACTGGAGAAGGGTTTTCCATTAAAGAAAAAAACATTGTGCCTCTTGAGCAAAATCAACATCTTGCGACTGCAGTGCATTATGGTCCACTCAATCAGAATCCACAGGAACAGGAAAAAAAACAACCAAATCAAAGAAAAGAGCACATAAATGAGATGACGTTTTAAGAGTGGAGTCCCTCTTTCAGTCAAAATATAGAGGATGCTGGGTTTAAGTGCATTGAACATGTACTCCCTTGTGCACAATAAGGCAGTATAAAATCAATTTGAGTGGAAAGTTTCCCTGTGTATTGATTTGTGCTACATGCAGCACAGCCTCCTGTACTTGTAGCAAACTCGAATATTCAGACTGTGGCTAAGTTGAAAAGATAATCCACTCACAGTCTGTGTTGACATAATTACCGTCTACTTCTTCTCTTGTATCACCTCTTCTCGCTGCTCATTGTGGCGGACATGATGACTGTCCTATGAGGTAATCTGTTGCCATTTAACAGGGTAATGCCTCTCTGTGTCCTGCAGGAAAGATGAGTCCAAGGAGCCAATAGTGGAAGTCAGAACAGAGGACGAGTGCACAGCCAATCACAACGCGGCAGGACCGACGGAACCCAATGAAACCACACCTCTCACAGAGCCAGAGTGAGTAGAAACCGACGTACAGCCCAAAGCCTTTTTACCGCTCAAGTCTCTCTAGCTGTTGTACAATGCACTCCACTTCAAAGAATAATTATCTTATTCAACAGGACAAAATTTGAAACTCTTTAACAAAGTTCAGGTCATTCTTGGGTGGAGTCCACTGAGCCGTGTTGCTTTTCTGTTTTTATTCCCCGTCAGAGGGATCACTGCACTTTGTGTTTCTTCTCCAGCCGTTGGAGATTTTCTGTCTCATTGTATCAAGGTTGAAGCAATACCAGTTAAAGACACAGAAAGGCTCTTTGTCCTCTTCAGTGTGGTCAACTCATATGAAGCCGTTTGACAACCTCAGCAAGCCATCTCTCATTATCAGCAGTCTGGAGGAATTAGATGATACCGTATGAGATTGTCACTGGTACTGTTTAACCCTTTATAGGTGGTACTGCGTGGTTCTGTAGTTTTCGGCAAGAGCATTTTTGTACATTAGTTGTCCGAGTCAGTGTACTCCATGTTGATGTGTGTATGGGATGTAACCTTCGATGTCCACTCACAGCATGACGCCCTCTTTTTCTTTTGTTTCTTTTTCTCGCTGGGCTTAAAAGTTTCTGTTTTTTAGTTGCTTTGTCGATGTACGTGTGAATTTCTAAAGCCGACTAATCCCTCTGCATGCTCTCGTCCGAGGCCACCCTTCCTCTGTCACAGTCACCCTGGTGTCTAGTCTGTGTGTCTCTGTTCTCTCCCTGCTCTCTCAGGCTGGCGGCTTACACTGCTGCTCTGGCACTGGACACCCTCTCCTCCGTAGCCACCAACTCTGACACAGCCACTGCAACAATTGACCCCGCTCAGGACAGCCCCTCTAGCGAGACCACTACCCTCACTTTTAGTCTGTCCACCCCAGCCAACGACCCCTCGCCCACCCTTGTCCTGGCTCCGGCCCCGACTCCAGAGTCGAACACGGCCCCTCCGACTCCCCTCATCTCCACCTCTGCCATCGAAGCTAAAATGGCCCCGTTAGTAGAACAGAGAGGAAGTAACAACCCGGAAGAACCGGAGAAAATACCCGATCCTGCTTGTACCCCTGAAGGGACTACAGCTCAAAAATCTGGGACGCCGATACCACCGAAGCGTAGACACTCTCCTAAATTTGCAGCTCTGAATGCTAAAGGTAGCCCGCCTGTATCTCCACTGGCCGCATCTTCCTCATCATCCTCACCTACACTTGACACCAAGAAACGTGCTCCGAGGCCGCCTGTCAACAAGCTTCCCATACAGCAACACACCGTAGCCTCAGACACCGAGACGCCAGCGCACACTGCCGCCACTCTAGCGACCACTGCCCCTCCAAAAGCAGACCCTGATCCAGATACAACTGCCTCAGACCCGAGTGGGAGTAGCCTAACTGCCTTTGACACTCCAAATAAACCTGCTGAGCAAACTGTTGATGATAACACTGCCAAAGATGCTGCAACTAGCTCTCCTTCAGTGATCCACGGTGCTCTTAAAGCCCTGGATGCTGACGAACCTGCCCCTCTAGTTGCAGACGTCCCCTCTCCGTTACCTGTCGCTCATATTTCTTCTACTCCCTCCAGTGTTGTGGCGCCGGTTTCAAATGATCTCTTCACATCGCTGTCCAACAGGTACAATTTACTAACCCCTGACGTGGGGCCCATAAGCGCAGATGTAGAGTTAGAGCTGACAAACGGGACAGAAAGACCCTCCTCGCCTCCCGCATACCTTATTAGCTTAGAGAGCCTGCCCTCTGCCCCCTCTCTGCCCAATGGAGACGGAGCAGACCTCCCCCCCTCTGGCCCAGTTCTGGAGGCGTCAGAGACTCTGGCCAAGACTGCTCCTCCTGTCAACGATGAGTACGGCTCCCTCTAGAGGTTTATCTGTGTGTTTGTGTGAGTGTGTGCTTGTAACTTGTACGCCCATTCATTCACCACCGCATCTTGCCATTGACCACACAATATGAAATATTGTAATGGTAAACTGTGGTAATGACACTGGGTGAGTTATTAGTAAGATGTTGTGGATCGTGATAGACGAGCGGTATGATGGTTCTGTATTTTTCTGCTTGTGTGTGTAACAGTCTCCGCTTTGTGCAACATTCCCCAGTAGAGTAGCTCGGTCCCTTTCAGACATGCACCTTGTTACATGAATGAGAAGCAATTTTACACGTCTGTCTCAAAGTCACAAAGACACTATTACGAGCCCGGCAACCTTTGACAAGTCTGCATTGAATGTTGTCAGATTAAAGCTGCCAGTGTGCTTCAACACTCTGACAGGCACTTTAGTTCAACAGCTTCAAACCCCCCCCCAAACAGACATCTTTCCGACAAACCAATCGAAACTGACAATCCAACATGCAGAGGGGAGAAAGCAAGCGGGGTTTGAACTTTTTCTCTTTCAACTTGCCTCGCCTTTCAAGCTCACTTTCGTTTGTTACACAACTATCTCTGTCACTTTTTGTCTTTACAAATGTGTGCATCGCTATAAATACCTTCCAGCAGAGACTGGTCTGAAAGTGTGCAGCGATATGATTTATTTGATTATCCCGTCTCGCCCTCAACGAGTGTGACAGAACTACTTCTATTCCAGCGTAGCGCGTTACTGTTGCAGCTGCAAAGTCTAACACGCAGAGAGAAATTAAATGCATATCATTGCTCTCCTGCTCGGTGGTGCCACTACTACCTCTCGTGAGCACCAGATGGCAATATCGCACAAGCTGTGTGTTTTTTCCTTAACACTCCTGTCCTGTCTGAATTAAGCCGTAACGAACACCTATATCTGAAGGATAAAACAGTATCACTTAACCGGGTAGATGAATCCAGTAATGTTTCATTGTTCATGTCTGAAAGGGGCTTCGTTGTCTCAGGCAGTAACTGAATGCCTCTGAGCGTTACCTGAATGGTTACCAGCTCGACTAAAGTTTAGCCGGTGTTTTCCTGCTCTGAACTGCAGAAGAGAGGAAAAGAGCTGCAGGCAGCAGGACCTAGATCCTGAGCTTCACATGGATGTCTCACACCACCAGCACAGGGCTCCTTCACTGTGCCGTCCTAGTCTCTTTGAAGTAGAACTGATAAATAGTTCATATTTGCTCAACACTGTTTTGGATCAGGAAGGGTAGTCGACGATACGGTTACGTCATAATCTGTGTATTTGATTTTATCTGACTGTTGGTGGTGAAGAAATATGTAAGAAGACCTCTAAACACAAACATTGTCTTCTTACATATTGGGTGAAGGTGTCGTCGTTTGCTGATATTTTTTGTTTTCTACCCAGAGGTGACCAGATTTCTAATTTTGCACTCCTACCTTTGTTTCTATTGCAGGAGTATTTTTTCTGATGATAAAGGGAAACTGCAGGAGGCAGACTTATCAAACGCCCTGACGGAGATCGCTGCAGAACACAACAGTGTCATACAGACAAATACCACTGAGAGCAAAGCATGATGGGCCGGGGAAACCCCAACCCGACACAAAACATTTTGCAGCAGCAACGAGCGAGAAACACACTGCAGGAGTTTTGATTTCCGGTGCCCTTAACTACACATTCAAAACAACACATGTATTGATCGGTTAGAGCGCACTTTGACGGTACTTTCAGTTCTGGTTTCATTCATAAAAAATGTTTACTACACCCGAGAAGTTTATCTTTAGATCGAAAGAGGTTTATTTTATTTTTTTATTGTTGTTTTATTTAACCCGTCAGGACGATTAAGGACAATCTCTTATTCTCATGATCGCTTGGTAAATACATGAAATTAGACTCTACTTTCTGTTCCGTGCTTTTAGTTTGAATTGCAGTTGCGCACAAGTTTTGGATTATTATGAGAAATGTGAAAAGAAAAATTAAGAAAAACCCTGACTATATATAGAAATTATTTTTCTTATTTTCATGTTCTACTGTTCAAATGTAAAACTGTTTGCATTTCTTTTAGTTTGGGCTCTTAATTTGCAGGCGTGTCTCATTTAATCGCTTGTTCTGCATGTCTGACCTGCAAGTGGTGGTAAAGTTTAGTTTACAAGGTTTATTGTTTCACTTCGTCTCCTACAGGGATGTTTCATCTCTCACAGATACGCTAGCATTGATTAAAACAGACTTCAATGTTTTGGGCTATAACCATATTTGCTATGGTTGTGAAAGATACAGGATTAACCCACAGCCAGCTGCAGGGGGAAAGAGATGGAGAGAGAATCCCACAACACATCAACAGCATGATCCGATCAGATTTGGCCCATTTTATGATCTAATATACTCCGTCTGTCTCTGCCTTACCACAGTGATGGTATTCATTAATAACATGTATTTAATAAAAGAAAGACAAATTCCTCAAAAAGAACAAACTGCCAGCAGAACTGTTGATTCTCAGCCAAGGGTTGAGGAACCGTGAACCTTCAGATCTTGAGCTACATTTACGACTCTTATTGTTTTGTGGGGGGGGGGAAATGGCTCCGATAGCGACCGTTTCTTCCTCACATTAAAGCAGATCAAAGGTCTGGCTTTCGTACTTTTGAGTTGTGCTTTTGAAGCAGAAAAATGAATGAAAACTCTAAAAAGCATTTTGTACTATTTAAAAACTGCAAAGATTTCTTTTCCATTTCCTGCCTGCAAGCTTGTGCACTGTGCCTGTGTGTGTCGATAGATTGTCTTGTCATCAGTTTCTATGATAACCTGCATAGCTTTGTCGTGAGAGATTTAGCCTATTCTTTTTATTTAATATATTGTATTATTAGAAGAAACGTATGATAAATGGACTAATGTGGTCATTATAACACGTGTAGTGTATGAAACTGTCCGTGTCTGGTCACAGCAGCTATAGTGAAGGAAGATGTTTTGAGCCTTGGCATGAATTCAGTCGGTACTTTATAACGTAAAACTACAAGGCAGATAGACCATTGTTTGTTTGGGGGAAATACTTCTCATATTGATTCAATGAGTGTTACATTTGGGGCTTGTTCCGGCATTATTACACATTGTTTTTTATTTATCTCCCCCCACCCCCCAGTTGTTATTCAAGTGTTCTGTAATGTGGTCTTTGAATTTCTTTTTCTAGTTTTTGTCTTTTTGTACAAAAATCACTCACCGAGAGCAAGTGCTTGACGAGTTCAGGATGAACACTGACAGGAAGCAGGCTGGTCCCACCTGAAACAGGAGATTACACTTGTTTTTGAATTTAAAAAAGCTTTAGATAATAGATGTCGAGAGAAGTGAGGAGCTTTACTCACCTTGTACTCCACTGCTGTTACCTGACCGCCCTGCTCCCTCGTCACTGGACGCTCCTTTTGGTTTTATTGGGTCCAACTCAGAACATATCTGTTGTGTACAGTCTGAGAGATAACCCAATTTACAAAATAAAAAAATGGTTTCCGAATCTAATTTTGTCGTGGCCCATTTTGTCATTAGTTTCAGTCACTTTTTAAGAAACCGTGCCCTTAGATTCAGACGATGGAGCGACGTGTTTTCACCACTAGATGGCGGTGAAGCACTTGGTTTGGAGCCCCTTTTGTTTTCGCCATGTCATGGACGCACAGGACTATTTACAGAAAGGTTACGGTGCAAACAGGTTATGTTGGGCCTGGAAATGTCCCCGGGGCAACTTGTTGAGATAGACGGGGGAACAAATAAACACGTGTTACATAATGCATGTTTGTGCTGGAGTGAAGTTAATACTTCCCGGGTAAGATGTCAAAATACTATGTACCGGTGAGGGCGTGATATTTTCAGCTGTGGCATTTCTCCCCTCGGTACTTCTAATGTGACACGAACCTCCAAACCCCGGTGCGATGTCAACAAGCACAGCGGTCAGCACAGAGCCGGCATCCTGTTACGCTGACCGACTGTCCCCTCTTATTCATATTTCTCGACTGTCCTGTGAAATACAACCTGATTTGACCTGTATACCCGATCTGCATTTGACAGTTTCTGCTTCTTATTCCAGGACAACAAACTGCCCCCCCCCCCCCCAACCTGGCAACCCCGTCAGTAGTTCAGATGCCCTGTAGATGTCTCTGATTGCATCGTTGATGGAGAGACGAGGAGCAGAGGGCGATCGTTCAGAGCCGTGACGTCGTCCCGGCGATGCTTTTTGCAGCCAGGCAAGTCAGCAGTAGGCAGCCGCGAGGATACAGGAAGTCAGGTCATTTTGGCCTTCATAGTAAACGGGGGGGGGGGGGTAAATCTGGTAAAGAGCGACAAGTGGTAGGTTTAGCAATGCAACAGGAGCTGTATCACATGGTGGCACTTTTACAAGAGCATCTATTCATTTTCCTCCAAAGCTGTAGCTACTAATGGAGGTAATATCCTCGGTATGTTGACTGGGTATTTTAGGGAGAAGTATGTAGGTCATTCACACAAACAAAGGAATATACCTTTAGGGCTGTCACAATGTCAGATTTTCACCATAGCCCTTTCACAGGAGTCACGATACTGGTATATTCGGATATACACTCCTAACCAAAATATAGTAATTCTACATTACATGTATTGTTACTTAAGTAAATGTAAATAAGTATGATCAGCGGCCATATATCAACAATAAAAGTAGTCATTATTTATTATGCAAAAAGAATGGACCAGGTGGAACTCATTTTCATATAATCTATAGTTTAATTTATACACAAATAATTGTCTTTGATTTAAAAAAAACAAACAAAAGCGAAAGGTTTTGTATGTAAAATATCTCTCTTCACAGTAAACTATAGCTGTTAAATAACTGCGGTAGAATAAAAGGGTATAAGTACCATTAAATGGCTGTACTCAAGATAAAGTATTTCAAAAGTAGGTCAATGTAGTCAGTTGCATTTCACTACTGCATCCTACAGTTTAGAACTTACACATGATGGGTAACTTATAGGCTTGTTCCAGTAGTTCAGTCTCAATACATTTTCCTGCTTTAGAGTCAACATTAAATAAATAAAAAATAAATAATTCACTGCATTTCCCACCAGGATTTTATTCCTGAAATACCATTCAGACCCTCCTGTTAAGAAAATAGGTTGCAGAGAAATTATTCAAGGTTTAACAAATATTTGAAAAGAGTTGGAGCCTGAAGGGGGATGGGTGTGTATTATTGTGGACTGACATTCTTGACCTCAGTTGACCGCACGGGTCAGCGCCTTAAAGCACTGGGTCACCAGTGTGCCGTATAGTATTTCTAAAATCCACCCATTTTAACCATCTGTTGAAATGTCAAAAATCAAAATAATTGCAGAAGCAGAATTCTGGTTTTAGTTGCAACATTTTAATATTCTCCAAACAGACACATGATTGAGTTATGGCACTCTTGCTACCCTTCCCCCACTTGCTCAACACACTGCTTGCACACTAAAGAAACCCCTCCCACATTTTTGGTTGACTTCAAAGACAACAAGTGAGTTCTCCAAATGTGTCTCTAAACATGTTCAGTCCCTGTATTTTCGACATAGATCTTGTGACCATCCTAACAGAAGAAATGTAGGCTATTAGTGAAACAGGATTTTCCTATTTTTCCATCCTAATATGACTTTGTGTCCACATGAAGGTAAGCAATGCAACATATTAAGGATAAGGTCTGATTTAAAGATTTGACAAGCGTTTGTGTTGAGGCAGACAACACCCACCTTGTTCTACATAATAAACACAATGCAGCGGTTACAATTTTTACTCAGAGGAAGTTGCCGTCATTGTGCATTATTTATTCTTACCTAAAAGATGGGAAATTTCAAATAATGTTACAACTAACAGCTCCCACATTCTACACTATTTTTTTTGCCAGAACACTTCTGGTGTTATTCTACCAGGATTAAGGACACAACCCTTATTTTCTTTTTTCCAACACTAGAAGCAATTACAGCTACTGTACATAACATTATGCTTTCACAATACTATTGTGGATTAACACCATTTGACTCTACACCTTCACTTTATTTTGATAGTCTTAATCTGACTATCAAATTCCCACAAACCAAATTCTTTTAAAAATTCAAAACTAAATCCTCCCGTTTGGTTGCAACCTATTTATGTATCAGCTGGGCATCTCATCAGTTTGATTTCACGGTCCTTTCTTGCTATTCTCAACAAAAACACTGCATGTCATCGTGAAACATTTCAACACGTGGGTCTTCAGACGAGTTTTATTTTGAAGGCTGTACTCGGAAGTGTAGATTTCCCCCCGCTGGTTTCACCGTCGTGGCTGGGTGATGATTTGCTTACTTGGAGCAGGACTGAGTTTGGAGCGGGTACTGTGAAATGTGTAACCATGATGTTGCCTGGGTAATCAGCGGAGGACGTTAGGAGACAGAGGTAAGGACAACTGGGACAGCCGACACTTTTATTTTTTATGCTGATCATTTTAGGCGACTCCGCTCCGATGAACTACTTTCCAATCTCTGACTTATTTTAAGAGTGAATATTTGAAATAATGTCAGTTTTGGAGCGGGTGGTTGTAATATCGCTTTACAGCAGACATGTGTAGAATTGACTCCAAGTTTGACTGCAGCCCGATTTAGCGTTTTTACAAACTTGATTCAGCGCAGCAGTATCGCAGAATGCTCGACACATCAAATTGGACTGTTTTGGATAAACTAGGGTCTTTTATTTGCGCGTTCCCTCAAACACCGCGCTGACAGTAAATACGCGCGTGGAAGAGGGTTCATTTGTCGCAATGTGTTTGAATAATAAAGGTGGATTTGTGCGTGTGCACCTGATGCGCTCTGATGTTGCGGTTAGTTGAGGATGCAGCCTGTCAGCATCGCTCGAGGTGCTGCTCAGTGGTCCGACAACAATCATCATACAGAGTCTTAACCCGCTCAGACAGTCATTTAGGTCTTTAAATGCGGTGAACATACACGTGCTTGTGTGAGGATTGAGCTTCATTACCATGCGTTCATCAATTTGATAGTTTTATAACTTATTTAGGGTTTTTTAACAGAGCGGCGTAATTGCTTTGTATCTAATCATGAACGTGCGCAGCCTAAATGAACTAATCAGCCCCTTCAAGGCGTTTGTTAATAGCGGGTCTACCTGTTGAGGACACGGGCGCGCGCGCGTGTGTGTGTGTGCGCGCGCGTGTGTGAGGAGGTTGATAAATTGAACCGTCACCTCTCAGTATGCAGACGTTATTACAGCGACGTGACCGCTCTCAACGAGACCTCAGACTAATCACCTGCAATGGAAACTGTTGCTTTGTGCGTATCGACCTGTTGTCTGCTTTTGGTTCTTAATTAAAATACATAAACCTGTAGGACGCATGGAATAAAACCCCGGAAGAGATCAAGTGGTGGTTTGAATTTCAAATAATATATCTTTAATTTGGTATTTTTTGATAAATATTTATTCAAAACAAAAATTGATATTGATAGATGATGGATGAAAGTGTACACTGGAGTTTAAATAACAGTCTTTTGCATCACATTCAAAGTGAGACAGCCACTAACGATCCTCTACCCTTCCCCTCCACCAACCACAACCACAGACCTACAACTAGCTGAAGGCAAGTGAAGAAGGCAGGACAGCCACACCTCATGCGTGGGCTCAGCAAAGGTCCGAGTGGATACGGGTCTGACAAATATGGGTGTGCTCCAGCTCCACAATCCCACTCACCCCAGCACGCTTCTGCAGCGTGCCAATCAGATGCGTCTGACCGGCACCTTGTGTGATGTCATCATCACGGTGGACGGCCAGGAGTTCCCGGCGCACCGCACCGTCCTGGCCTGCACCAGCAAAATGTTCGAGATCTTGTTCCACCGCAGCAGCTTACGCTACGCCCTGGACTTCCTGTCCCCCAAGACCTTCCAGCAGATCCTGGAGTACGCCTACACCGCCTCGCTCCAGGCCACAGCCGAGGACCTGGATGACCTGTTGTACGCCGCTGAGATCCTGGAGATCGAGTACCTGGAGGAGCAGTGCCTGAAGGTGCTGGAGACCATCCAGGCGGAAGAGAGCGAGGAAGTGGCGGTGAAGACTCCCACCTCCGGAGACCACAGTGACCACAGCAGGGCCAGGCACTGGAGGCACATGTTGATGTCCAAGAAGCATTCCATACAGGATGGACCCAACCGCATCAGTCCCACCGCTCTACACCACCTGGCGCTCTACCACATGACGGAGGGGAGCTCTCCTGGCTCAGAGCCCAAGACGGCTCCTGAACTGAGCCCCAAGTTGGACACGGAGGTAGACATGGAGAGCTCCCAGCAGCCTCAGCGTGGCAGTTCAGAGTTATCCCAAGCCTCAATCCTGGATCCTGGCAGAAGTATAAAATCAGAGAGCATGCAGGTGGATGATGCCAACGGCTGCGAGGGCAGGTCCTCCAGCACTGGAGAGGGAAGCTGCATGTCAGACCAGCCCAGAGACGAGGGCCCGGGGACGCCCCTGAGAGGCAGCGTGATCACCAGCGCTCGGGAGCTGCACATAGGCCCAGAAGACGGAGGACAAGTGGTGGGGAACTCCCTCGACTGTTTCCCCGGGATCTCTGAGAAACATCTGGCCTCCATATACTCTGTGCCCTCCAACCACGCTGGGGAGGGGATGCTGCCAGTGTCTCTTTCAGTGGCCCCGTCCCTGGGCGTGCCGCTGGACCCGAGGGCCTACAGCGGCCTCCTGCACCAAGGCTTGCTGCACAGGGAGCTCCTCAGCAGGCTGGGCCAGTTTGCAGCAGGGATGAGGCACGAGGGCCAGGCTCAAGGCCAGCAGTGCTGTGGCGAGTGTGGGCTTCAGCTGCACAGCAGGCAGGCCATGGAGCAGCACAGGTAACCTGCACAAAACATCCATCAACACCACATTTGTTTTACACACATTTTTTGCTACACTATATTTTAAATCCATTTTCGCATCTTGAGTAATGGAAAATGAAAGAAAATGAAAATTTGAGTCCAAAATCTAATAGTCACTTGTTAAATCCAAAAGAAAGAGGGCTTAGCTTTAGTCTCAGTGCCATTTTTCATGACACTTCTACACTCACTGCTCAGCGTCTTTACAGACAAACGTCTGTCGCGTGTAATAAAGGTTTTAAAGGAACGTGCAGGTGCATGTGTGCTTGTGCGGCAAGATGAATGTGAGCTGATTATGCTGTTGGGAAAAGCATTGGACACATGTCCCTTGAATTGAACTGCTTCTTGGTCTGCAGGATTTCTCCCCCCCCCACCTCCCCAGCATGTGAAAATACTATGAGAGTTAAAAGCTGGAAGGGGCAACAGCAAATATGTTAATTTATTCTCAGGGACACCTGCTCTCATGTCTTAACAGTGAGACATCTCGGGAAGTTTTGAATCGGCTCTTTGTCAGGGATTTGATATAAGGAAGCCCTGGTGTCGCATAACGCTGTTATTTACAGAGCTTTATTCTCTAGATTCTGTTTGATTATTTGTGCAGAAGCGTGCCCCGCACAACAGGCTGCTTCCCAGGCTATTTGATATGCATTCCTTTGCATCAGTAGAGAGGAGCCTCTCAGCAGGGACCAGACTGGACGCTTCAGCTAGATGATGGATAACTTCTGCTTCACGACCTGCTCTGTTGTTTTTTTTGTTCATTCCTCCTTTATTCCCGAGCTTGTCAGTTCAGATTTTGTCATTGTACGCTAAAACGTTACCCACTATCTCAGTGACAACTCTCATTAACTTGATTGCAGATGTTTATAATTGTGCGTGCTTGGCAGTGTTGTGACTCATCACTAATCATTAGAAACAAGGAAATCTGTGAGCCGAAAGTCCTAATTTCGCAGTTAGCTCATGATTAGGATCACAGCCCTTCCCTGTCCGCGCCCGTGGCTGACATTTCAGCCTCGTGCCGCTCCAGAGTTGTGTTGAAAGCGCCCGGTGAAACAGAGCCTCCTGTGGGATATTTAGTGATGCGCGTTGCTTACTCATGGAGACAGCCGGATGTCCGCAGGTAGAAGGAGTTACATTGGTGGCACTGCTTAAGGATGTAATGAAGTTTTTGTAGGTCTGTAACCAGGTCACTGAGCATACACACCTGGTCTGCAGATTGACATTTTGTAGTTGTGTTGTTGAAGAAGGTTCTCCGTGGACAGTGTTAGTGGGAAAAACTACAGATAATTGACAGATTTGGTTTTGAATGTTTGCTTAATTAGTCCTTGTAGAATAAAGGAACAGAAAATAATGAAATTTAAAAAAAAAAAAAAGGCGATGCCTTCATAACAAAATTAAAACTAGTTTTTCAGTTCATTTTTTAGGGTTATAGGAATATTTAGTGTGAACATAATTCACAGTATTTTGAAAATAATTAGCTTAATTTTTAGGGATTGAAATAATACCACAATTTTTTTTATATATATATATATATATATATATATATATATATATATATATATATATATTTTTGGGGTCTTTTATGTTTTTATTATAGTGGAGTGGAGACAGGAAATAAGACGAGAGAGATGGGAGATGAAATGCAATAAACCTGTCGAGCCGGACCCGAACTGAGAACGTGTGGTTACATGGTCAGCCTGTTAAACCGCTACACTACCAGGACGCTCCGCATTTCTTTTCTTTAAATCATTAACTGCGGAGAGAAAACAGGAAATATATACATCACGGTTAGACGGTTAGACTGCTGGGCCATCAGCATACCCAAAATAAAAATAAATCACATGAATGCTCAAATTATCATCCTTTTGTGCGATCTTTAAAATAACAGTAAAACGCCAAAAACCTGTTAGTGCTCCTGGAGCATGTAGCTCCAAAAATATTCTTTTCCCATAATATGTTCATGTTGATTTCAAGCATGCTAAGTTTTATCTCCAGACTCATTCGTTTTGACCACAGAGTGTATTTAATCGTGGAGTCTTTTTAGGCTGTTAGCAGGGTGATATAAGGATAACAGTACAGATGCCTTGCATGCTTGGATGTGTGTGATATGATATGATAGGTTTTGCTGCCGGCAGAGCTTCAGCGAATCATCGTCTTTTTCTCCTTTTCATTGCAGTTACAGGAGAAGTGTATGTGTGTGTGTGTGCATGTTATGCTCGGGTGTGAGTTTGCGTGCATGTACTTAATGTCTGGTGTGTTCTTGTGTGCATGCCCAGTGTCTTGCAGTGCTGGCGGGTGGAGGCACGCGTATGTCTGCACTCTGAAATTAGCCAGATATCCTATTGTCTGTGTTCTTTTAGCATTCATGCGTTGTGATTCACAACTCCAAGGGCCTCTTACACTAATGATGTTGCATTCAGCGAGGGATTCTTGACGGAATTAAAACATGCTCCTCTTGTTACGAGGACAATGATGCTTCTGGGTTAGGGAGACCTTACGGAAAGAAAAAAAAAAGGCACAGAACCGAGATACTTTTATTATCACAAGTGCGCACTCGCTCTGTTCTCGTCCCTGTTAACACGCTCGCATTTGTGTTTATCTTTCCACAGGAGGCTGCATAACGAGGAGAAAGGCCACGGCTGTGAATACTGTGGCAAACACTTCCAGGACAGCATGCGGCTAAGGATGCACATGCTGTCTCACACAGGTACTTAGTAACTCTTACACTCTCATCTCAGAGTATTCAGTGCTCATGAAGCCTCTCGATAGTGCGGCCTTTCAAATGCACCTGTTCATACTACACGTCCCCCCCCCCCCTCCTCCTCCTACCAGTTAGTGCTGCTCCGAATACTTGGATCATGCTTTCTTTTCCATGCTTAGGTCTACGTACCTCTCCCTCCCTCTCCTCTGCGTCGCTCTCTAGTCTCTCCCTCCGTTTGAATCGTTTCTGTGGTTTCTTTTTTTTTTTTTTTTGGGAGACTCTGGCAGCTCACCAGCTCTGCCCCTTCTGAGTGATGACATCATCAGCTGCCGGCAGGCCTGGGTGTTCTGCCAGTGTTCCGAAGCGTGTGTGATGGCTCGCTCGCAGATGTGTGTCCAGGAACACACTGTACCCAAATGCAGACTTAATCAGACCTGACTGCTCTCCCAGCTACTTTATCCAAAATAGAGAAAGAGGAGTGGAGGGGGGGGCGGGGGGGGGGAGGAGAGGGGATGGGTGAGGAGGGGGGGGATCAGGGACTAAAAATGAAACTAAAACAGAAACAGAAACCTCAGTCGGAATATGTGTATAGACAAGGCGAGGTCCCTGTCCTCTCCAACGTGACATGCTGCTGACAGATGAGAGGGAATCTGCTTCTTTAAACTTCACCTGAGTTGTCCTTTTATACCCTCTGCGTAACCCCAAACACACATATTGTCTTGCAATACCAGCAGATCTACGACAACACGCTTTGATTTTCAGTTCACAGTGACATCCGCAACAGCAGCACCTTTAACCTAATTTGAATTTTTGTATAAACTCTCCGCATCCCGATGTGTCAACCCGTAATACTACAAAAAAAAAAAGAGAGAGAGACGTGGATCTCATTTCTTTGTCACCGTGTATTTCGGTATAGCAGCCTTAGATCCCGCTGGTTGCTAAGGAGCGAGTGCTCCGCTGCTCTAATGGGCTGATTTGGTATTCAGCTCGATGCTGGCTCTTATTTTGGTATGCCAGACAAAGTGTTTTGATGGAGGACGATTGCAGCCGCGTCTGGAGACAGTTTGATGGTTTATGGATGAGAGCACACTCCGTGCCTTTGACTGCACAAGACAATGCACTATGTTCTCTTCTTCCCTTATCACACAATCTCACACAACACAACACACCACACTGGACAGCGTCACACAACATCAGCATCTACAACACTGTTCTGGTATTACTCCTATTCCACTTGGTGGGAAGACTACTTTCCCACCAAGTTTTATTTTTGCACAGTGTAACAAAACGCACCGGTTCCAAAACAGTAACCAGTTTGTTTTCAAAAAATTGTTGTTTTTAGAAATGAACAGATTGGGGCTTTTTTTTTTTCCGTTATTTGTGAGCAGCACTGGGAACAGTGGCACAGTGTCTGTGTATAGAGGCATCGTAACAGTTGAAAGAGGACCACATTTAGGCTGTAGCGATCAGAGTTCCCGAAGCTTGTGGGTGTTTTAATGAGTCATTTTAACTTCATTTAAAGCCAGCTGAGCAGAAAATAGATCAGTGAATGAGCCCTGGGCCAGTATGGATCTGCAACCGATTTACATCTCTGTGAGAGCCAACCCACATCCAAACAGCTGTGTGCGCCCGCGTGTGTGTGTGAGAGAGAGAGCGAGAATGTGTGTGTGTGTGTGTGCATATCTGTCCTATGTGTCTGTCTGTGCAGGTGTGAGGTGAGTGCAGAACGAGGATTGAACATTTCTCCGAGCAGTATGCATACTTGTCTCTTTCATGTCTTCATCAGAAGAGACAAGGGCATTCCAAAGGTGAACTGGGAACTGTAGTTACAGTGCATGCGATGGGATTTGGGGTGTTGACTCTGAAGTGGGTTTTTTTTGATAAAGGGATGTGCCGCAGGCGGGAAGCGTCTGCTGTAGAGAGAACACCCAGTCCTTCTGTGGCCTCTCAGGCAGACAGTCTGCTCACTGTTCAGAGTCTGATAACAGGGCACGGTAAATAAAACTCTCCAGCTTGGCTCTTTTTTTGTCAAGAAGAAGGGCCGTTGCACCCTGTTTGGTGCTTTTGTTTGTCCTGAGTTGTGTTTTCATGGCGCTTTCCTCTACTCCATTGTACTCCGCGCATTTTCTTCCTTATGTTCACACCTGAAAAGCACAAAGTGTGTGACAAGCGGGGGGCTCTTTGGTGACTTTTGAAATGGGGCGCCTTTGTTCCCATCTTGTCCCTTTTCCCCACAGTTCCCTTTAAATGCTAAATTAACTGACTGAACCTACAATTACAAACACACGCGTTTGTGTTTACTGTCTGATCAAGAGACCTCACTATGAATTTGATTCTTTCTACAGCTCCTGCAGAGGCGCTGGTGTGTGATCAGTGTGGAGCGACATTCTCCTCAGAGGATGCTCTGGAAGCCCACAAGCAAACACACACAGGTAATTCACACACACACACACACACACATTACATCAAACCTGGACAGCATGCATTGACCTGTCGAGCAAGCCGTGACTACGGGAATTGCACTCGTGGGTCTAAACTTGCTTGTCATGCTAGCTGGGTTAAACTGTTCCTGTCATGATGCTCCATAATTTATCAACATGGAGGTGGGAGGCCCCTCTCACATATCACCCACTAATATCTCTCGGCATCCAAACCCACTGCATGCCACTTTGCTACAGCCGTGGCTTTAACAGCGCCATCATCACAGTGCCAGTATTACAGTTTCACAGCCATACTATCCTCACCTCTCGCGGTGGAATTAATGACCTTACACTCACACTCGACAACAAGATAAACACCTTCTGTTTATCAACAATATTAATAAAGAAAATGTTTGTATTACAACCTTGTATCGTCCAGTGAATGACTGGCATTAACAGATGAATATAGTTTCTTAATAGTTGTGTTTTTGTTGGCCGAGCGGCTGCACAAACCTGGAAGGTGAGTTGTGATCTTGGATCTTTACAGTTTGGAACAAACTGCCTGAGGAGCTGAAGTCGTTTTCATCTTTTAAATCAATTCTTAAAACCCACATTAATAGACTTCTGTGTTATTAGTAGCAAGCAAGCAGCAACTTATGGCTTTCTAGGGAGAGGAAAAGGGAAACAATGAGATACGGCAATATATGAAACAAGAACAATTAATTCTATAACCTGAAGTCAAGAGCAGATGTTCTTTTAATCAGTCAATTACTATTACTATCATCAAGATTGTTATTATTACTTCTAGTGCCACTTTATTATTATTAATATTTTCTCTATCAACTTCAAATGTGTTATCTGAAAGGGCCTGCCCGGGTCAAACATAAAACACACCGATTTTAACCTAAGATACATAAAACATAATGATAAAACTGCTAAATCTCACCACACACGCTAACATGACACCATTTACATCAGTGTATCAGTTATGGACAATAAAAAAGAGGTGAAGACATTTTGCCGGGTTCGGTTGCTTACATTTTAGCATTCTTTGGTTGTTTTTTATTCTCTGCCAACATGGCTTTCTCAGTATTTATAGCTCTTTGATTGATAAGGGAGGAAACTTCCCTTGAATAGTTTGACTTTAAAACTTTCTGAACAAAAGCTTAAAAAAAAATCAGAGTAGATAAAATATTTTACAATATATATTAATTATTAAAGCTTGTTGGTTTATTTTAAAGTATAGTTTAAAATATTAGTTGATTAACGGATTAGTCGATTGACAGAAAATGATCTTGATAACTGATTAACCGTATTAACCGTAAAGTATTCTTTTCAAGCAAAGTAGGCAAACATGTTTCTGTTTCAGCCTCTCTAAAGTCAATATTTGAGAGTAAAATTAATATCTTTGATATTTTGGCTTGTTGGTTTGACAGAAGCAGCAATTTGAAAACGTCCCCTCTGACTCTGGGACATTTTGATGGATACTTTGAACTATTGTCCAACAGCTAAATGACCAAAAGATTCATTGATAATGAAAATAATGGTGAGTTGCAACCCTTTAGGGAGGACAAAAAAACAACCTATGACCCATTGTTTTCCACACAGTGGTGATAAATACTAAATAACACGATCAGTCCCAAAGCATTGATAACTGGTTTATTTATTACAAGTTTATTTTCATTGATACGATAAAGCCTTAACAAGTAAGCCTCGAAGTGAAGCGGGACTTTACTCTTGAACAATATCCCATTAGCTTAAAGTGAGAAACACGAAGCAACACTTGTTTGACTCTCCAACTGTGAAGAATAAGTCGCATTGTTGTCAGACGATACATATGCCTGACAGTGTCTGAATCCACACCTTTTCTGCTACTGTCAGAGAAAGGCGATAACCCTCGCAGGAGCATTGTCATGTAACTGTAACTCCAGGTGGCACACACAGTATGAATACTTAATGGCTGTGGACATGGAGGGGTGTTAACGATGCCCAGAAGATTCTACCCTCACCTCCCCAAGTTGTAAACATCCAGAGCTCGGTTTCAGCTTGGCAGTGCATCCAGAGCAGGGTACGGGAGGGCATTACTCCCTCATTTTTGACACGATCTCAGCTCGCTCGACTGTGACGCATGACCCTTCATATCTCATTGTTGCTCTCACGGCCTACACCAACATGAGTTACAGGTAATTAAATCAGCTGTGTTAAGGATATGGCCCATTGTGCGGCCTCGGCTTTAATTTGCCGTGCGGCATAACCAGTGAGCTGCATGAGTTTCCTCTTAGCTGATTAACACTTGTCGGACCTCAGCAGCTGCAAAACTGCTGTCCACCTCCTCTGGAAGGTAGATAACGCCGCTTTTGGGAGATCTTACTCTGAAGCAGTTTGGCAGCACTGGCTGGCAACAGTGAAAGTCTCTTTAGCTGTTTTGATATGTCAGAGGTGAATAGCCGTGGGTTGCTGAAGTTAGAGATCAAAGAGGGGGTGGAGGATTTGGGGGCGGAGTGGACTGCGGGAAGGGAAGGGGGTTGGGGGCATGTGAGGACTTCCTGAGGGCAGGAGGATTGCTGCTGGTGTTGGATGCCAGGACTGAGAGGAAAACAACATCATGTGCTGCTATTTACTCCTCACCACCGCACTGTCATCGTCTCCTCTGACCTACTTGTCGGTGCCCAAAATAAAAGAATGGATCTGTCTCCGAATTGCTCTCACAACAAAGGGGTTTGTTTCATCAGAGCAAGTCAAAGGCTCTGGGGCACCCAGTTCTCAATTTTGGAAAACCCAAGACTGTAGCTTATCTACAGCACGCACAGAAATTGACTGTATACAGTGTGCTTCAAGCCATGCTGGCTGACCATTTTGCCACTTTGCCTTCAAGGCAAAGGCCATAAGAGTGCTGCCTTTGTGTACTCACAGCAGCTGCACTGTTTCCAGACATAACAGGCTGCCTCATCAAGTGAATAATATTACCTTCTGTCCGAGCCCTAATTAAACGCTCCTGTAGCTCATTCAGATACAGCCCCGGCTCTATAATGTAGACCTTTTAGCTCCCCTGGTTGTGTGTCCGTCATCGTACTGCACTCTCCTGTTAATACCCAGCTGTAATTCATACAAGCCTTAAACTGATTTGAACTGTGCTCTGTTTGACCATTGCGCCCCCAGTATTTATTTGCCCTCGCTGTCATGATACACAACCTGTCCTTTCGCATCGAGCGAAATATAGTAGATGGAGAAAATATTGTAAACATTCGAGGAATCGAGGCGAATGAAACCCGCGTGTGACCTCAATGAACCGATCCATGGAATGGTGGTTAAACACGAGGAACGTATCTCTTGTTGCATTAATTATTAAGTCGGTTGTTCCTCACTCGGGTAGATTAGCAGTCGGCTGATGAGCGCCCGGGGTTGTTTAAGGTACTGTAGTGTTTGTCTATGCGCTGCCTGCAACTGCACAGGGAGCCGTCTGCATGAACGCATACAGTAGCGAGGTCATGTGAGGTCTATAGCACATAATGTAGCCTGCATAACTGTGTATGTTTTACTGGGGTGATATCAGTGAGAAAGTGAGCTCACTGTGTATGCACTGAGCAGGGCCTTGGGACATAGTTAATAGTGTCTTCACATTGCATACTCCAACTAGAGGACATGATGAGCCCGTGATGCAATATTGTAAATTGCGACATCTGTGTGAAATTCCCTGCCCTCTTGACGGCAGCCGGAGATTTGTTTTCCTTTGACTTGGCTGTCATTCACAACTTAACTGAAACAAATACCCTTAACAGGTCAAATTCTGCGCAAGCATCTCTTTAAATAACGCAGGTCAAATGAAATGTTTTGTTCCTATGTATTCCAGCAAATGTAAAAGACAGATTATTCACAAATCAATCATTAATTGGTGGGCTCGGGACACTGAAGTTTAGATGTACGCAGCAGAAATTATACAGATCTGCGGTCGTCACTGAATACAATCTCTTGTTCAATGTGCAGTGGGTTTACTCCCAGATTCTCAGGGTGGGAAAACTTTTGTTTGCCGCTTGAAAAGAAACAGGCTGCGCTTATTTGTGAATGAAGGGATTAGCTTGA
Source organism: Anarrhichthys ocellatus (assembly GCF_004355925.1). Classification (NCBI taxonomy): domain Eukaryota; kingdom Metazoa; phylum Chordata; class Actinopteri; order Perciformes; family Anarhichadidae; genus Anarrhichthys; species Anarrhichthys ocellatus. Next base: position 1,191,273 of record NW_022280102.1, on the reverse strand, counting down.
ACACTTCACCCCAACAAGGACCATGATCCTATCTGGTTGCCTAGACACATGGTTTTGTTTCTTAGGCAGCGTGAGAGCATGGCTGGCTCCCACCTCGGGTTGGACTGAATAAGTGGCAGATGTGTGAAGGCAGACCATGTTAAGTCACATGAGCATACACATGGCCTTAGTAGAGATATGCTGAAATAGCATAGCAACCTCAGACTGTCCTGAATTACTAACCTAATTGTGCATTAGACAAGCAGCTCAGTCATATAATGCACACAGTCAATGTTTATATTTTCTGCCTCTCAGCAGATTTGCTTGAAAGCAATCATTATTCCCACTGTTAAGGCTCCCTCCCAGTAAACACAATGCTCAGTCAACGCTCCAGCCTTTGAGGAATACCATTGATTACATGGTGTTTACCCCATTCAGGGCCAAAGGTCAGGGGTCATCCTGTGCCTTTAAAAACCCAAATCCTGAGCCCATTGTCCGGTTAAGGGTGAGAAAGCAGGGGGCAATGACCGCCAACTTTAGGGCTTATGCTCTCATAAAGAAGCTCCTCTGCACTTATTACCAAAGCTTACTGGAAAACTCTACAACTGCAAATCCTTCTCCTTTGAAAAGTTAACAGAGCGCAGCGAGGCGAGACGCCGCCACTAACGCATACAAACACTTCCTCGCCTCCGAAAGGTTTTTTGTTTACACTTCAAGATATTATTTTGTTATTTTTATTTTCAGCGTCGCCTGCGCAGAATCAAACCGAAAGCGACTGCTGAGCTGTTGTCACCGTGTGACAACCTGAGATCAAGAGTGAGATTCTTGTGACAGAATGTTTGTCATATTTCTTCACTCAAGTTTCGGTATTATTGGTGACAGAAGGATCAGGTTATACATCTGTGAGAGTCTGCGCGTGTGTCAGGAGTAACGGTTTAACCTCCACAAAGAAACTGGGGAAAAAACTGGTAAACCTTCAGAGCCGACAGAACAAAGTATGCAGGCTGCATTGAAACACGCATTTTCAATATATGCTAGTTAATGAAGAGAGGGTAGAGAGTCTGATTAAAGTAGCTTTGACGTAGCTACAAGGTGTTTAATGTGTTATTCAGCTGTTTGAGGGCTCTGCTCTGCTCAGACTGCAGCTAGGGTATCCTGGATACATCGGAGCAGGAAGCACTCCCCCTGCTGGCTGCAGCAAATATTACAAGAGAAACTGGTCAAAGCGGATCCGCATCTCAGGTCATGCAGAGACTGCAATTCTGTGCCTTTTAAATGCCTTTATCCATTTTTGGATGGATCATTATCCAGGCTCCAGTGTTGCACAGTGTCTAGTGAACTGGCATTAGTTAGGTATGACTCAGACAGAAAGGGAAGCTGGTTGGACGGTGAAAGGATTTCCTGTATGGTCAGCGAATAAGAGGAGTGGAGAAGGGCTCGCAGAGGCGTTGAGAATGGAGGGTCTTTTGTCTTCAACTAAAATATTGTGAGCCACGGGTGAGAAAGAACTTTGGTCATTAGGCGACAGCATAAAGACGGGGATTGTAGGAGTTGCGTGAGGAGCCTATGACTAATGGGCTTGGTCAATGAGGGCCTGAACCTCATTGTGTGCCCTTTGTGCAAAAGTCCACAGGCTAAAGCCTCTGAACAGGTGCAGTTCATTCCACTGGATCGCCTCCCTGCAGGATTGTTTGGATCAGGGAATGTCTTTCATCCTGTCTTTTTTCTCTGTTAATGATTACGAATGATCAGTTCTATTAGTGACGTTTTTTTGGGGTGAAAATTTCAAATACTAGGTTTAAAAAGAAGCCCCGTAATTTCAAGGACGAGGCTTTGTGCCTCTCTGCCAAATTATACCAATACGTGACATGTGGAGTCTGAAAAAGCGTCTTGCTTTGTTTGAGCAAATGGTGACACGTGGATTAGAAAACAATACACAATGAATGTTTCTTATTTTTTCCTTGAAAATGTGAATTTGCTTGATTTGTTTCCTTTTCTTTCTGCTTTCAACAGGCTTGCCTGTTAACTTGATTGAACCTAAAGCAAGTGTCTGACACTCTTCCCTCTTAGTATGAGTGTGCTGTATCCCTTTCCCTGCGTTAATTCCAATTTAATTGCCAGTTGCCTCAAGGCACTTCAATAACAGTAACAAATGATTTGATTTAGTGGACCTCATCAGACTGCATTTTAAATGCGACACAGCAACCCCACTTGAATTCCAATGAAGTGCTGGCACAGTCCTCTGTTTACTAATGATCCACCGCTGGAGATGTCTGATTGAATCTGAGTCAGGAGCAATGGGACCTGCTAGCATTGTAAATGATCTGCAACCTGAGCAGACAGAGAAATAAGGACCTCATAATCTCGCATTAAAGCCTCACTCTCCAGGACATGCACATTATGTCCAATGCAGCTGATTAACCAGTCCCTCTGTCTTACCCGCATGTATGAATTTGCATCGGTGCGAATGCCAGAACGGATTTGAGTGCTGGCGTACGCAGCCCGTAGATCAAGTGTTGACTGTATGACAGCCAATGGATCTTCTTCACATAGCCATTTTGACTTGAGCTACCCTGCCAGCGACTCCCTCTCTGTATTCCTCTCCACACTCTGTGCAACAGGAAAGCAGCCCCAAAGAGATGCCAGGTCACACACAGGATTAAACTGGATTGTGTTTTTTCCTGCAGTCCTGCCTTTAATGGCTTGATATCACTACTTAACATTCTGCACAGAGCGCATGGAGTAGGCATCATTTAGGGTGGAGCTAATATCAGCCGCTCTTTGAGCACAGAGACAGAGGACTTCACAGGCTGGAGCTGACTCCTGATGGGGAATGAAGAGAATAATTACACATCTAACACACCAGGAAGGAGCCATTGATTGTGTGATTGGCATGCTGTGCATTGTGTGGGAAATTCTTAAAGAAAACAATGACTTTCATGGTTTAAAATAGAACGCATAAAGACTCGCAGTTGAAAGTGCCTCTGGGCTTTTAGGGGAGTTAGTTTAGGTAGAGGCGCTTGCTCTTTGAAAGAAGCTTTTCCCTCTGAGGACTCACACAAAGTTGAAGTGACCCAGTTTCCCCACTTACGGCCCTGTCTGTGTATGGTACTGAAATAACTGTGCGTCTGTGTCTTGTGCGTTCTCCAGGGACTGACATGGCGGTGTTCTGTCTGCTGTGTGCAAAGCGCTTCCAGACCCAGAAGGCCCTGCAGCAGCACATGGAGGTCCATGCAGGCATGCACAGCTACATCTGTAGCCACTGCGAGCGCCCCTTCCCCAGCCACACGACCCTCAAAAGACACTTGCGCTCGCACACTGGTAAGAGACGGATCATTTGCACCGTCATCGCCGCCTATAGTGTTATCTCCTGTACTAAAACATACGCATGTGGTGGCAAACGCAATGCATATTTTGAAAAAGAGACAAAGACTGCTGTTTATTTTTGTATATGGGTTCATTTCCTTAGGTTACTGGCTTTGAGGTTTTTTCGACAATTTGCATGCATCCTCTCCCACCCTCCTTTTCCCTTCTCTATGAGATGACTCACCTCTCTGATGACAGAACTGTACCGTTATGGCCGGTGCATATTTTGGGCAATTTCATCCTGTTTATATTTTGGGTTCTTAGACAGCCTTTGGGCTTCTGCAATTCACGGCTGTCAGTTCTAGTGTGGTTCACCCAAAATGATAGAGGGAACCCAAATAAATATTGAAGGAAAAGCAAATGGAAATGACTTGTCTGTGTGTTCTACCGAGGGTGAGTCTTAGTGCCGCAGGAGACTTGAGAGATATTTACTGAAAAGATGTCCCTCTTTCTTCTTTTACCTTAAATAACACTCCCAGCTGTCACGATGGCTTGATGTCTAGACAGGAGAAATACATAATTGATGTGAAGAGACAGAAGTGAAGAGAGTTTTGGCCATGGCAGCGTATCTTGTTTGTATGGCATTCTGCTTGGAAGTAACATTTTGTAAATGTCATCTGCTCCACAGTGGGGTGGGGGGGGGGGGGGGGGGGGGGGGGATTGGGGAGAATCGGCTTGTAATGAGGAGAGCAATGTATCCTCTGACTTGGCTGTTGCTGTGGACACTGAGATAATGAGGCACATAGGTCATTGAAGATGAGTCAAACCCTCAGCCTCGGAGAGAAATAGATTAACTACAGTATAGAGAAGCGAGCAGTGCATGCCTGGAGGACTTTTATTAGCTATTAGCAGACAGCCAAGAGGAGTGTCCTCGTGTCATAACATTAGCAACGTCTGAAAGCACATCATTTCCCTGCTTGATATGCATGTGCAGAACGGGCTTTGTGACTATTTGACCTACGCAGCCACATATGCACCCATATACCATGTCGTGCCGAGGATAAAGCCGTTAATGCTTCTCACGATAATGCACCGTGTTGGTGTTGCGGCTACTGCGGTGACGCAACTGTGTTTTCAGGCGATCACCCGTTTGAGTGTGAATTCTGCGGGAGCTGTTTCAGAGACGACGGCACGCTGAGGGGCCATAAACGCATCCACACAGGAGAGAAGCCTTATGAGTGCAACGGCTGTGGGAAGAGGTTCAGCCTCAAACACCAGCTAGAAACACACTACCGTGTCCATACGGGTGAGAGTTCAGACAGGAAAACACACTCAAACATACAAGTTAGCAAGGTGTTCGGGGGATTTTAGTTCTACTAATGGGGGTGATTATTAAATATCTTCCAATTTAAAACGATAAGGCGAGTGGTCAAGTATTTTGTTTTTGTCAACAAATCCCATAACTGGACCGAAACCAACAATTCATTTGTTATTCATTTGTTATTTTACTGGCAAGTATTGCTTGTGTAGCTTATTTTGTCTTCATTATGATGAACACGGCCTCCATATGTTATTTTTAGAGTAAAAAACAGCATTCAAATCCAATCGAAATTGGGACTAAATACAGTAAAATCTTACAACACATTTTTGATCATCTTGATGGTTTGCAGCTTTCAAAGCTATTTTACAGCTACAGAGCGCTTTTAAATATAATTACGTGATATAAAAAAAACACTACAGAACCACTGATTTAGATCATTAAGATGTGCAACAGGTCTAAATTGTACTCCAGGTTGCAGATTGTACTAACTGCTACCTGATTCTTGCTGAGGTCAGAGAGAAACCTCTGTCGTACTTGCGGTGGATGACTCTGACTGGCCAATAACTAATTAGCAAACCGATATAGCTCTAATCCTACAGCACTAACAGACACAAACACCACACAATACCTCAACAAGTACAGTGGACTGAAATAAGAGGTGAGTCCCGTTTCACCTGGCATTCCCTCCGGCTCCGGGTCGACAAGGTTAATGCTGTATTGTTGAATTTTTCAGGTGAGAAGCCATTCGAGTGTAAGCTGTGTCACCAACGTTCCAGAGACTACTCGGCTATGATCAAGCACCTGCGCACTCACAACGGAGCGTCTCCGTACCAGTGCACCGTCTGCCAGGACTTCTGCCCGAGCCTGGCCTCCATGCAGAAGCACATAAAGGGCCACAAGCCAGAGGATGTGCCAGCGGACTGGAGGATAGAAAAGACTTACCTGTACGTCTGTTACGTCTGAGCAGGACTTAGACCCCCCCCCGCACACACACTGTCACTGTTGGGTGAAAACCTCGTAACTCCAGTGTTGCTGTTTTTTCATGCTGAAAGATTACATGTCTCTCTCTATAGGTTTAAAAAAAATAATATTTCAGACTCTTTTTGGATAAACTGAAAAAAATACATTGTGGTAAGTTGTCATTCTGGGAGATACAAGGTTGTTACCTGACAACTAAGACACGCAAGCACGAATACAAATGTGTGTACACACTAGGGCTCCAACTAATCTTTAGTTTCATTATCAATTAGGTAATTTTTACTACTAAGTGATGAACCGTTTAGTATGAGAAATGTCATAAAAGTAGTCACATTTTGGTGACAAGGGGACGGACATCTTGAAATAACTGCTGTTAGGTCGTCCGACCGACTGTCCAGTCTGAAGAGATTCAGTTTACAATGATACAAAACAGTGAAGAGCAGCGAATTGTCACATTTTGAGAAGCAGGAAACCCTGAATATTTAGCATTTCCCCCCGAGAAATTACTTCAACTCAAAAATTCTTGCCGACTTATTATTTCAGCCCTCGTGCGCATAAACATACACACACTCTCCCTCTCTTCCTCACACACACAGTTTAGCTATTCACTGCGTCTCTAATGGATCCACTGTGGTTTAAAGTGAAAGCCACAATGGCTGTGACTGCTGACCTGTATATGTAGCTGGGGCTTTTCGATTGATTGATTGATTGATTGATTGATTGCTGAACCATCAGGCAACCCGAGTCATCTTCTCTGATTGTGCAGTAGACGAAAATGATTCCATGAAGGCTTGATGGGCTGACATTTGCAACATTAGGCAACTTGCCTAAATTCCTGTGACTTCTAAGTTTTATTTTCTGCTGTTGGATTTTATTTTGGAGTTTTTTATGTTGCATGTACTTGAATGGCTGCCACCTTTTGACCTCATAAGCTTTATCTCTTTAATTGCCTTGTCTTTCTTGCAGTGGGTGTTATTTTTTCTTTTTCGAGATAGCTTGCTGACAATTTGAGTTTCTGTTGCAATGTAATAGGTTTTGCTATTTATATGTTGTTTATTTGTTACCAAATATGTGCTGGTTTTCGTCACAGTCTATGTCATCTTGGTTGGATTTTTAGGAGAGAGAGAGAGAGAGAGAGAGAGAGAGAGAGAGAGAGCTCTACCTCTCCTAACTGTTAAACCTACTGCAAATTATTCAGTCATCAGTAGTTCAAATTTTCTAACAAATCTATTTCAATGGACAAGCAGTGAGTAAAAAAAAAAAACAGCCTCTTTTATGTGTAGGTTTTTATTATTAACTATATATAGATGTCTTATAAGATTACAGAATCTGAATTTCCGAGGAGAAAATTAAAGAGAACGTGAGAAGAAGTTGTTGTTTTTTTTACAAAACCTGAAAAGAAAAATTCTGACATTGAATCACTATGAGCAGGTTATTGTCAGTTGTTGTGTAGCTGTAATGTACAAATTGTCATGGTCTGTTATTCCCTAATGTGAGCCTAACACAGGCCTTATAGATTTAAACATGTTGTATTTTTGTATTACAGTAATTTGCTATCTGTTTACATTTGGTATGATTTGAGAAACATCTTAATGTGTGTGTTTTATAAGTCTCTGATTAAGATCCCTCCCTTGTGCCTCTTTTATAAGTAGAGCATTGATGTGCTTGAGTACATGGGTCTGTGCTACTGGTTGTTGTTTCTGGGTGTTTGTTTATTGTTACTTAATTAAAGATAAGACTGCCATGTACATCCACTTTGTCTGAACATTGCAACTGGAAGAATCATACTGTGATTGTGACTGATCCTCTGAGACGAGTGTGTACTTTTTACATCACAGTCGCTTGAAAACTTGCATCAACTTGTTCCCTTCAAAGTGACAATGGACTGAGATTTCTGGATGAAAACAGTGTGTATAGCAAATCCCGGCGTCTGTGGGTACTTACCGATGCCCGCTTAAGTAGCCGACAACACTCAGTGCCATGAAAACACACATTCACTGTATCTATTCTACATGAACATGCACTATAAATGGATTTCCTTGGTGGACCAAAAGAAACAGAGCACTTTTGTTTGAAAAGGGTTTATTCTTTGATCTTTCTATGTTGTGATAATGCAGATGTCCTTTTATTTGATGTGTCCTAGAAGGATGTGATTAGCATTGTTTAGATTATGTCAATGTCTGTCTACCTCAGGGCCAGATCAAAGCTCGACCTGGTATCCAATCAGGGTTGTTCCTCTTGCCATGTGTGCAGTAAAATCCCTCTTCATTACAGCTTTGTAACACGGTGTGTGAAAGTGTTTTCTCAGTGTGGATTCAGGCACAACTCTGTATGCGTCAGTGTTCGGTGGCATGGTTAAAAAAAAAAAGAATAAAACTATTTACTATTTTATGCACCTTGTCTAATTTGCCAACTTTTTGCTGTCTGCAGGTTTCCCGACACCTTCATCAATATTCCAGAGGTGCTCTATGAGTTATATTTGAACTGGATGTTATTCAGGACAATTCATTACATAAAAGTGGATCATGTTGTGATCATTGTTTCATACAATTGAACTGTTTTTCAGACACAATATATCATAAATGAATATTTTCGACATGCTATTCTATTACGTTTTCGACATGATGTACTATTTCTTTTTTATGACCTTTTTTTGACATACTATGACGTTTCTGTGAATGTTTTCGACATGCTATTCTGACTTTTTCGACATAATATACTCTCAATTCTTATGACTATTTTCAACGTACTATACTATGAGTGTTTTTACAGACTATACTATGACTTTTTTGTGACTTTTTTCGAAAAACTATATTATGACTTTTTAAAGATTTTTTTCAACATGCTCTATACTATGACTTGTTTACATATTAAACTATGACTTTTTATTACTTTTTTAACATGCTATACCATGGTTTTTCAACATACTGTGACTTTTTTAGGAATTTTTTCAACATACTATCCTATGTCTTTATGACTTTTTGATATGCCATACTTTGACTTATTTTTGACATACTATACGATGACTTTTTTGACGTACTACAGTCAGGGCCAAAAGTACTTGGACTGTGACACCATTTTTCAAATTTTACCTCTCAACGATTTGAAGTGAAACAGTCAATATTTCTATATAATATGTGGTGTAGTGTAGACTTTCAGATTTAATTCAATGGATACAACAAAAATATCACATTAACCGTTTGGAAAAACAGCCATTTTTACACAGTCCCCCACATTTTTAGAGCCTCCGAAGTAATTGGACAAACTAACATAATTGTGAATATAAGGATTAGTTTTAATACTTACGTATATAAAACTATATAAAGTTGTCAAGGAGTGCATGAGTGCGGTAGCTGAAACTTTACTTGAGGGGAAGCAAATAGAAGAGTTATGTGAAAAAACCTCAAGCAAATACCTATATCAGCATCATCAGCCACAAAGAAAACTGAAATATTAGGCCAGGATGTACTAGCACAGCTGGATGAAACAATTCATAAAGCACCCTGTGTTGGCTTAGCTGTAGATGAGTCCACTGATGTGTCTGACAATGCCCACCTGAGAAGAAAGTGTTCTGTGAGGACCTGTTGGCTGTTACACCCCTTAACACCAGTACAAGAGGAAAGGGCATCTCTCTGGACATAAAGAAGATGTTAACTAAAGGGGGAATAGACTTGAAACAAGTGGTTTCAATAACCACAGATGGAGCCCCTGCCATGGTAGGGAGAGAGAAAGGCACAGTGGCAAGAATGAAAGAGGACAATCCTGAGCTCATCTCATACCACTGCTTAATTCATCAATCTGTCCTGTGCTCCACCTCGTCAGAAGAATATGCTGAGGTGATGAAGATAATTGATAGTGATTAACTTTCTCAGAGCATCCTCTTACCACCTTCTGCTGCACAACAACGTAAGATGGCTCAGCAAAGGTCGGGTGTTGGAGCGCTTTTGGTCCATTCGAAGGGAAATTGCTGCATTCCTTAAACAGCTGAAGAGCCAGAAGGCAACACAATTTTCTCTCTTTGTAGAAGATGAGAACAATATGCATATCATTGCTTTTCTGGTAGACATTTGAGTGAACTGAACGTAAAGCTGCAGGGCAAAAACAATTCAGTTTGTGACCTGATGACAGCTGTACCCTCCTTCCAGAGGAAACTTGAGGTGTTTAAAGGAAGACCTGCAGGCAGAATGTGCACACTTCCCAACTGTGCACGATCAGGTTGAGGGTGAGCGAGATGTATCTTCTTTTGTTGACTTGTTGACACGCTGATTGTAAACTTCAGCACACGTTTTGAAAACTTCAGCCTTGGACAGCAGCTCACCCTGTTCCTTCAGAACCCATTCCTCATCACAGATGTCAAGGGGGTTCTCAAAGGAAGTCACACAGCACCTCTCCAGATGCAACTGATCGATCTTCAAGCAGATGTAGCCCTGAAAGAGCATTTTGGACGAACTGACTCTGCCACCTTCTGGCTCCAGATGGTCTCATAGACAGCTTGCCCAGGTCGGAGGAAAGTAGGCCTGTACATCTTAACCATGTTCCGCTCCACATACAGCTGCCAGGCAGCTTTTTCCACTATGAACATTATTAAAAGCAAATATCGTTCCAGGATATCCAATGAGCACCGTCACATGTGTGTGAGTCTAGAACTGACACCATTCCAGCCCAGATTTAAAATCCTGGCGGGACAAGCTACCGCCCACTTCTCTCACTGAACAAGAGAAAGTGGGGGAGTGGGATGTAAGAGGGGAAGAAAGAGAAAATGAGGTGTTAAAAGCTGTTCAATTGTTAAAATGTGTTGAGATTGTTTATTGTAAAGTTAACTGAGACTGTTATGATGTGAGATGGAGTTAACAAAAGACAAGCACACTTTACTCCAGCTAAACTCTTTGCTTGATTTTAGAAAAATGAAAGACTTTCTTTTAAGATCCAAGTTTTTCAAAAAGTTCTTTCTTGTGTATTTAATTTTTAGATGAAGTTCTTATTTTACTTGAAATGAGAGAAGAACATTTATTTATGTATTTCTGTGTATTATTAATAATCCATACAGTTCAATTTGAAAACTGACAATAATAATTGTTAATACATCATTTCTGTGTGCTGTCATTATTTGATTTGACAGTTGTTGACTACACAGAGACGTTGATACAACTGCTAGGCTACTTGAATATATATGGCACTAAACAGCACAAGATAGATATTATTGTAGTGTTCCGGACGTTTGCACGAGGATATTTTCTCAATCTGGACCTGTTTAAATTTTAATTGAATACTCCTGTACTATAGTATGACATTTCAATGACTTTTTCGACATATTATACTATGACTTTTTCTGACACACGATTCTTTGACATTTTTCGACATACAATAGTGTTTTTGACATACTGTACAATTACTTGTAATCACTTTTTCAACATACTCTACAATTACTTTTTTTTTAAATACTTTACTATGACTTTTGTATGATTTTTTTGAGACATGGCATACTGTACTACAGCGGTGGGCCGTCAGGGCCAGCTAAGCCTTCTCTGCTGGGCTAAACAGAATCACAAAGTTATAGCTATTTTACAATTTAATATTTTTTCACAAATACACTACATGCATCATAATTTTTTTTCCCATTAGCTTATTTTCTCATTGCACAGCTCCTGTCTTCCTCTGTTGCTCTGCTTCCAGCCTGCAGCGCTGCTTCCAGCACAGCTTGTTTTAAGGAGAGCTTTTATCCAATCAGATGTCACCTCTATGCTGTCTCTATAGGAGAGAGAGGCCCGAGGTCCTCTAGGTAGACTTTGCAGATTAAAGTGAATGGGGACGATATTGTTGATTGTCATAGTCTTCAACCAATCAGATCTTTAGTTTGACATGTTGGGCGTATTCTTTGACGTGCCACTGCTACCCAGGTAGCCTGCTAAGTACGTCTGCATTAACGTGCGCCGTGATTGGTCAGTAGGCCAGAGTGACTTTTGTCAAACAGAAAGCTAGCAGATTTTGGTATTTAGTAAGAGTTCAGGTTGAAACATAGAAGTTATGACTTTTTTAGCGTTTTGCTTGGTGGAGATTCTTTTTTTTTTTTACCTAGCTGTGTTTTTTTAACACTCAATGGCTGAAGGAGGAGGAGAAACCGATTTGGTGGCGGAATTACTGACAAAGCCTCTCTCGAGGAGGACATTTCAGGAAAAGCGTGAAATCGTATCAAAGGGTCGTCTACCCCCACAGCTAGCAGCTTTGACCCAGCAAGTAAAAGGAAAAAGTGGCTCCGCCCGCTCAGCTCGGCAGCTTCTTGACGGGTGCCGAACGAGTGCCGCTCGCTTGCCGCTGTTGTGACACCTGACTGACGCTTGCCACAGACTAGCCAGTGCGGTGCCAGTGCCACAAGGAGGATCTCGGCCTTGCTGCGTCAACTTTACGCACTGGCATGTTACTTATTTTATGACTTTTCAGAGATTTTACTGTGACTATTTTACAACTTTTTTGGACATACATTACTTGGACTTTTTCTCAACATACTATAGTCAGTCTTTTTTGACATACTATACTATTACTTTCAGTAATTTTTTTCAACATACTATAGTATGACTTTTTGAAATAATATAACATATATATACTATGAAATAGTATACTTATTTTAATGATATACAATATTAGGAGTTTTTTAAGTCTCTGGAGATTTTAATAGCATACTATGTAATCACATTTTTGTGAAATTTTACAAAACTCTATACCTTAAATTCTTTATGACATTTTTGTGACATACCATACTTACTATGAGAAAAAAGGCCACAATAGGCCATGGTTTAAAATAATATTAGAACAGCTAATGGCGCATTGTTTTGCAACACCAAAACCTGTCATCAATGCAAGAGCTGTTAGCTAAAGTTAGCCATTTTGGTAGAACTCTTGCGTTTAATGTGGAAGTGTGATAGATTAGATGTTTTGTTTTATGTGTGGCCATTTTCTGTCTGCCCCTCAATCATTTTGCATTAAAAAAAAGTCATCAACAAGGTCATCGTATAGTATGTCATAAAAAGTCATAGTATATTGTGACATTTTTGACATAAAAAATGTCATATTGTAGTTTATCATAGTCGATCATAAAAAATGTCTTTGAAAAAGTCATAGTCTCACTGACACACACAGAGGACCTCAGCCATGGTTCAAATTCTTTGTCATCCAACCATTTGTCCAAAAACTTGCATTTCCCCATTCGCTGGGTAGGTTAGGCGTAAAGGGACCTTTGCGTAACATTATTAAGCAGTCAGTCAGAGGGCCTAGCGAACGTGTTTACGGTCACTTTTCATGAAGTCAAATCTAGAACTACACTGTTAGTGTTCAAGAAAAAGACTGTATAAAATATGGATGTAGCCTCCCTGACTTCACCCAAGCTGATGTGAAACTGTGTTGATTTTTGACACAGCCTAACTCTAGAAATGGGCCAAGAGGTGGATGGTCAGTGGCTCTGAAGCAGGCACGGGTGACACAGCAGAGGAGAAAGCTAGCAGCTAGCTACGCGGTACTTAATATAATTAAAATGGGGGTTATATAAAAAAATAAAACACCCCCCAAATTATCTATAGAGCCCCAAACTGTTTTTACCAGGTACCAGGTTGTAAACAGCTGTAAACACCATTCCTGCTTTAAAGTTGGTTATTTTAACATGGGGGTCTATGGAGAGTGACTCACTTTTGGAGACAGCCTCAGGTGTTCATTCAAAGAACTGCAGTGTTTGGCACTTTGACTTCAATTCACAGCACTGGAAGTTCCCTCTTTGTTGAAGAGCAGAAACCCTAATTTTGCCATTAGTTTTAGCCTCTAATTTGACTATTTATACTTTAAGTTCAAGTGTTACAGCTGATTCCATATATAGGTATGTTTTTTTAATTGTGATTTCTATTTTTCCAATCAATTGAGCTTCAGTCTTTTCATATACACAGTGGCAACAGCAGAAGTACCCCCTAGGGTACACATATCCCTTTGGTAATCACTGATCTGACTCTTCTCTCCACCGTCTCTGTGGTCCAAATTCAACCTGAACATTTTACTTTTACAGCGCGGCTTTGGCCCAGCCCATCATTTGGATAAAGACAATGCTGTTGATCCCTCTTCATGGTTTATTTGCTTCTGACATAAACCTTCCCGGTTTCCAGCTGTTTATAAGTATGTGTCAGCTAGGCGACTTGCAAACAGCTGGAGTCACTCCAGGCTCTGTTGTGACCTCTGATGGCACTCTGCCACAGTCACAGCTGGCCTGTGTTTTATCCCAGATGTGAAAGGTGCTAAGAATCAGCACATCAGGTCTGCCACTGCTTCCTGCACAGCACAGTGAAAGTGAGACCTCTTATTAAATACAAGCACTGGCAGCATTTACTGTACTTTTGATGTTAGGTTTTTATATTCTGCTCATGCTAATGAAATGTTTCTTTGGTTTCCTGTTCTATTGTCTACATTTTATCACAAAGTATCCTCTGAGTACCCTGTGGATGTTTTATTGTGTAATCTATTTTCTAAATTTAATTTCAACCCTGTCAGCCAAATTCCAGGCTGCAATTTCTCCCGAAAAAGATCACGCTCTTGTTTTCTCGTGCTCTCTGTTTTTTGAACTCATTAAATTTGCCGCACACAGGGATAATCTGAGTTTATTTTCAACTACAGTATGAGACTCTATTGACTTCTTTCCACTGGAAAGAAGTTCAGTGGTTTCCAACCTGTGGCTTTGGCACCCCCCAGAGGTCACAAGGTTCGTCTGACAAGTTGCATGATGATTAGAAAGAAAAATATCTGACTTCTGCTACATACAATTATGAAGTATACTTTTTTTATATTTTTAATTGAATAATTTTATCTCTCCTGGTCTCTACAATTTTTCAAGTTTTACAACCTGAAAAATCACTCTTTGCTTACAGAGCTCACAACTTACAGATCAAAGTGTTGCAGCAAGGTGTCGCAAGTTGATTTGCTTTGTTTTTAAAAAGTTCACAAGCCAAAAAGTTTCGGAAACACTGTTAAGTAATAAGTGGTGGGGGATGGAGGGCGCCAAACTCAAACTATACTATACTATACTATACTATACTGTACTATACTAGGCATGATTCACTTCAGCCATCTTCAGAGTTAAAGCTACATGCATCAGCAAGTTCAGCTACCGACGAGAGATGCTCCTAGATATGATATATATAAGCAAAAGTTTTGAAAACACAACAACTCAGAGAATGCTACATTGATGTTAAGAGAGATTTAATGAAAATTAAACAAATTAATTAATTCAAACTGCCATTTCTGAAGAGACTACCCTGTTTTTTCCTTTAATAAATCAGCTATTGTTTTTGCTTTTCATAAAATCTATTATCTATAATCTACTATCTATTTAGGCATTTATTATATTTATTAGTAAGTAGTAGGAGCAGTGTCATATGTGTGGTTATGTGCCTTGCTCAAGGGCATTTAAAGAGTCAACAGCAGTTGGAGAAGCCTTCCGATATTTCGAGTTGATCCAACCATCTGGAATGAAGCATTCTTTTCTCACCTTCCAACAGAGTTCATTTTTTTTTATGAAGAAAATGAATTTAGCTTAAGCAGTAAAAATGTATTTATGACTCTGTAAAACCCCTCCACCTTCAATCTCTTGGTCTTCAGGGCAAGGCCACACTCAGTGGTGGAGCAGATTGAGTGGGAGCCAGTGCTAATGTTATCTCCTCTGTTTAATTAGAGTGAGCGTGGTGGGCAGCTAAACCAAACTACATTACCCACCATCTGGTGGGGAGCAGCTCTGCTCATATACCCACCCTCACTATCATTAGCCTCTACAAGACAAGACACAAACACATACATGACAGCTATTTATTCATCCTGCCACTTTCGATACAGACACAACTGCATACCATTTAGCCGCTATGATGAGGCCATACTCCGTCATGTTTAGACCTGTCATCAATGTATGTTTGTGTTATTACAATATGCCGCACACTGAAACTTCCAAATAGAAAAATGCCAAAGATTATAAAAGCCACAAACTGTCCTACACAGGTTCTCTATAAACGGCTATTTTTCTCAGGCATTTCTGTTCCACGTCTTTTATTATCTGTGACCTCCAACATATTGAAGAAGGAAACAATCTAGATGAACAAGTAATCACCATACATTTAGTTGCCATGAACATGGATTTGCTTAATATTTACACAAAAATAAATCAACCTTCATTTTCACTTCACGTCATGTCACCTCTCAGCAGATCAGTAGATGGAAGTCCTTCATCTACCACAAGAGTGCAGTATGCTACCACAGCACTATTGAAGCACAGAGGAGAGAGTTTGGCACTGTGTGTGTGTGTGTGTGTGTGTTATGAGATAGGGGGGCATAGATTAGAGGTCTCTTCACTCACCCTGTGCTGCATCATGACCTGGCAAAATGATTGTGTCATGCCACTGCACACATGGAGAGCCAACAACCTCAGCCATGCTTTGGCAAAGCTAAACGTCTATTTGGTCATTTTTGACATTTGAGGTAAGGCATATTCACATAATACAAGAATTTGACCCACAGTTGTATGGTTTGGATGTGGAGGATTAAATCTGACCCAAGCCCCCAGGATGGAGCGCCGAGCTTTGAAGCAAATTTTATATAGCCGAATTACGATTTCTGTTAGTCACGTGATGTCATGGGGCCCAAAAATATTTTATAATTTTATATATTTAGCAGCGTTGAAGCAACAGTTTAACATTTAGGGAAAATATGCTTATTTACTTTCTTGTAGATAATCTGTGCATTAAATATGAAGCTGGTGCCAGCAGTCTGTCAGTTTAGATTAGCATTTCAGGTAAAACGACACACCTACATCCCCCATTAAGCCACAAATGTGTCCTTTTCACTTGTGTTTATGTCCAGACTAAACAAACCAGATACAGCAGGTTAAGCTTTATAGGTGCCGGTAAGTAGATTTTGTTCGGTATAGACAGAGGCAGGTTAGCTTATAAACTTATTCAAACTGCTGGCTGACAGTAGCTTCATATTTAATGGACTAATACAAAAGTGGTATAGATCACTCAGCACAAAAGTGAAATGTATTCTCCATAATAATGAACTATTTCTTTGAAAAAGGTAAAAATTGAGTCTAAAATACATTCAGATATACACATTTGGAACATGTGAGGTGGTGTTAAGGTTACTCAAAGTTGTGCGATAGGGCAACTGTGGGAACTCCAACCCTTAATGGCAGCCTCTGCTGAGAGGTCACGGTCAACAGCATCAATGGCACAACTCTCTTGAAAGCCCACACATCAATGAGTCAGTGATAAATGCCTTGGTGGGCTGGACTTTGTCAAAAAATGTGTTGAGGCAAACGCTGTCCAAACTTTAAAAAAAGAAGCTTCCTTCTTTTCTGCTCAGTTAGAGTCTACTGTGGGATTTCCAAGCATGTAGAGACCGCACCTGATGTTGAAGGTTTGGACACTCAGAGACAAATGTACTAATGGCTGAGATAAGAGTGAAGCTGATCAAATCTCACTGCACGAAACAGGGAGAGTGATTCACCCTCTGAGCAGAGAGGTGTCCAACTCCAAACTGGGCTGCAGCCAGCCTCTCCACAGTGCACTGTGGTACATGAACACATTGCATGTATGACGTCCACACTGGGCCTCTGTCACTCTGTAACACCAAGGTGACTGTTATTATCGGAAATTTTTTATCAAAAGATTAACATTAAAATAATGGCTTGTGTTATATCGTTTGTCTGGACAATTACTCATTAAGATACTGAAGTAATAGTTAACTGGCCTAGTTGTGGTTGTTTCTTATAACATCAAGTGAAGTATATTTGATAACCTACACGTTTTTATTCTATAACTCAAAACAATTCAACAGCACCACGAACTCGAAAGCTTCAACAAAAACTTAACATTATAACCTTGATGAAGTCAGGATGTATTACAGGACTGTTGCAAAAGACAGTTTAAGCTCAGTGTACCTATTAAACTACCACATGATTGTAAAATACCTGCTGTATATCATAGGCACCACCTTTCCAGTACTGTTCACCAGCAAACAGGAGTTTGCCTCTAAAATCATGAAGCAACACTGCGGAAGAACAAAGGAGGAAAACACAACATTCATACAGTTTAAAGAGAATAAGAATAATTTAAAAAACTTGGCCAGGGCAAGTTTTTCCATATCCGGTACTTCATATTACGCTACAAAACAAGGATGCATGAGGGATAAATAACCATTATGGAGGAACTGATGCAGGTACATGCTGATCCCCGAATGAAAATTGATTTATCCACGGTGCAAATGTTTTCTAACAAACTGAAAGGCAGCTCTGTAAATCCCTGTTGACTTGGCTGTCTGAGAAAACAAGTTTCACCAGCAGAGGGAGACATCAAATCCCTGTTAAAAATGACCAAACAGCTGCTATGTTCTCCTTGCTCCTCTGTTTGCCTATTAAAAAGAACAATTATGCACAATGCTAACATTACCAAACATTATTAACCTCACAACCCTAGTGATATGTATTTTGGTCGTTGCTCCATCACATGCAATCTGCAGTGCTCATTACTCTGTGTTTGATTTCCAAATAATTCCGTATGGCTCTTATTAGATGAGACAAATAGATCTGAGCCATTTCTTGGATTCGGCCTCGACAGTCGGACGAGGAGGAATTTTCTTCCTGGCAGTTGCTCCCTTCACCTGGACTCTGACAAATCCCACGCCACGCATATGGGAGATACATATACAACCTTTGTATCATATATTATTTTACCAACAAGGATCAAATTATGAATTTCTTTCCAATTGAATCAGCTATGTTTTGTCTGAGAGGTGATGTGAAGACAGGCTTTGATCGCTCTCAAACAATTTGCTCACCATTTTCAACCAGCACATCTGAGTTATTAATTATTCTTACTATTCATAGACTTAATTATTCCATTAATTATTCAATTTTAAAGCCTTAAAATGAAGACGATATTTCTAATAGAGAAAAATACTATAGATAGAAACTGATTATGATTATTATGAGCTGGTTAAAAGGGTGAGCAGAGAGGAGAAAGTTTCATCTGTCATCAGGCAGACAGAACAGACTTAATTTTGTTCTTGAGTGTTGAGAGACGGTAGCTTTGGATTCCAAATGATGGGGATTGACATGATATGAGGCTTTTCAACAATCTGCAATAATGACCTTTTCACAGAATCTACAAACTGTCAGGTAATAACAAGTCTCAGGTGAAAATGGACAATCTTTTGGCACAAGTAAAAAGTGTTACCTAGCAACACCTGGTGTCCTATCAATAGTCAGCTTGGAGGTATCTCTGGAGATGCTCCCCCCCTACAAAGACCTGGTTCAGCTTGCTTCAACAGGCCCCATGACCCCCCTGGACAAACAACAGTCTCATTCTCTGCACTGCTGCTGACCTCATTGTCTCTTTGTGAAGGGAAAATCCAGAGTTGCATTCTGTTAAATGGCAAATGGTGCATCAACTGCAAGCAGGACGGACCTCTCTGCCTCCAGCACGGGCCTACAGATGAGCACGGACACCGCTGCTTTTTCCTCAGGACTGTACCCAAGGAAAACATGGTAAGAAAGACCAAATATTCACGACACCTTGTTCCATCGGTGGAACGTATGCAATCCTGACAACACCTCTCTCACAGCGTCACCTGCACCGTCACAAATTACAGGAACTGCTGTTACACCTGTAGCTTTCACTTCAGAACTGTATCACACTTGTTTCTGTCACATTTACTCATGCTTTTTTTTTTCATGTGCATCAAATGACCTGTGCTGCACAGCTGTTGTGAAATTCTTAAGTGCTCTTGCACTATATGCAACTCATGCTCATTCTTTCTCCAGAAGCACATGCTTAGCTACACTCAAGTGCCACAGTAATACAAGACAGCAGATGCTTTGCCATTTATTTAGATGGATTTTGTACTGTAATTGTATGAAATGTGTTGTACAAGACGCAAAACAGACTTTAATTTGCTCATTGTACCTTGCACACTTAAGAGATGTACAACACACACACCTGTGCACATCTACTGCTCTGACTCCATACATCAGACAGTCAGTGGTGGTTAATATTCTAGATTACAGTGTTACTAATTCAATCTGACAGAGCCTGACAGGTGCACTGCTGTTTAGGGGCAGCAGGTAGTTTTTGTCACAAGTAAGCAAACTTGCCAAGATTCTAACAAATAGGAACAAGCTGTAAATGAGGCCTGACGTGCTAACCGTACTTCTTATAGAGTCTTGATGAAGACACATTGTCAGTGATTGAGAACCCGGTGGCTGTCAGCCATCCCTTACACTCAGAGAAAACAGCAGGAGTTGCAGGGACCAGGGGAGTCTGGAGATGCTTAAAAGGGATTCACTCTACGAGTCACGGTAAGCTTCTGTGGTGCACCACCCAATGGGCACAACAGTACAACAGCAATCTTGCATCACGAGTGCAAAAAAACCTGAAAGCTGTTAAAATAGGCTACCCTAAATATAAAGGGCAAGTCTAATTAAAACCAAACCATCTACAGTTCAGAAAAATATTACGTGCTTTTTTTTATAAATGTCACTGTGTAGATTTGCTTTTCAACTCTTTAGTGTTATGTATGTATCGCATATAGCTGCCTCTGTCTCGGTGCGGTGTGTTAATGTACTATGCATGTAACAGTTGACATGTAATTATTCTTCTCAGCTCATATCTGGGATCCGGAGGCATTAACTCCATTCTTAATTGTTGCTTTAGCTCACAGGCTGGTGAGGCTGCTGGCAGCAGTGTGTGCAGTTGGACTACTGGGAGGCTTAGCTGTAGGTGTCTGGTTTCTAGGTGAGTCATTGTGTTGAGACAGAATCAGTGAATTAGCTTAACTGTAACCAGGAACAGTGGAGACGAATGTTCAAAATGTCTCGTTACAGCTACTCAGGCTTCTGTACTTTTTCAGGTCACAGCAGAGCCCGACGGATGAGGGCAATATAGTATCAGCTTTTGTAAGGCTTAAAAAAAAAAATGTTATTGGGCTATAACATGTCATTGTCATTATTGCTTGATTTATCTGACCAACTCTCAAACAAACAAAATAAACATTTTACATATATTTATCGAAGGCGGATCAGCCCATTTTCCTATTTGAGAAGCTTTTGCAACAGGCACAAATAAAACAAGATTGTGCAGAGTATTGTTTTCGTGAACCTTTTTACTAAACACCAGAACTCCTCGGTTTGAACATATTTCGTGCATCCTTCTCTGCAGAGTGCAGTTTTATTGCTCTGCCAGACAGGGCTTGTGTGTTCTGGGTACTAATTCAGATAATCTGGCAACATTTAATAAAAACAAACACATTTCTGCTGCTTATCTCCCTGGCTAATTAAAAGACGGATGAACTTCATCTTTATCTACATATAGTGAAACTTCTGCTGAGGCCTTCTTACTCCCAAAGTCCAGTGGGACTCGGGGACACAAAGGAGACGCCTTTCTGCAACGTGACAGAAGATATCTCTACCTCTGACCCCAGGAAAGGTCTGTGTTTCCTCATGTCTTTGTTTGTTAGGAGGCAGGCATTTGTTTCGCTGATTTATGAATTAACAGTGCATGACTGTGTGGTTGCACATTATTATGCGATTCATCATACTGGGTCATGGCTCACCCTTGAAGTGATTTTTAGTTGAACAGTAGCAGAATTACCATTCAACAGCTGCTTCTTGTTGCCTTTTGTTCACTTGCGAGAGATGCTCATTGACTGACATGACAACATCACACATAATGATCTGTTTGTATTGACTACATCAGCATAGATGCTTGTGTTTTTCCTAATCATGCTCCACTCATAGAAGAAGCTTGTTCATTACTGTTGACTGAAAGCTTGTCTCTGGAGGGATTTTCAATCAATCAGGTTCAGTGTTTTACAGAATCAGCCCAGAGAACTCCCTCCTAGAGATTCAGCTGGGAAAGCTGCCCACCTGGCTGCCAGTGTGCTACGAGCGGTGGAACTCTTCAGTGGGAACGCTGGTCTGCAGACAGCTTGGTTCTTTGAGGTTTGCATTCCTGACAGGATCACACACTACCTCAGCCCTTTTACGCTGATTGAGACTGGAGTACCCGCTCACTAACTTTTAGTTTCATCTTAGCCTGCTTTACCAAGGTTGAAGGCTCAGCTGATTTATGATTTGCTAATACCTCCTTTACAATCTTGCTTCACACGTTACGAGTCTGAATTATCTTCACACTCACTGTCCCCCATTTTGCATATTTTCTCTTCCCAGACTGACCGAGCATAAAGGAGTGAATCTAACTGATATTGGGCCAAATTATACTGATGGCTTCATACAAATTACCTCAGAACACAAGAGCAATCTGGAAAATATGTGGCAAGTCAGGTAAGGCACTTTGTCGGACGTCACACTCGTAATGATGCAAAGAAAATGATTTATTCATTTTGCATCAGAGTGACACAATTTATTTTCATTTAGGGGGAACTGTATCACAGGGAAGGTTATCGCTTTGCAATGTTTTGGTGAGCGAATTAAACTTTTTGTTTGACTTTGCATCTAACACCAAGCCCTGCAGCTCCATACAAATACTTCACAAAAAAGCTTGACATCAGCATCGGACAGAGACTATGATGCTGTTTGCTACAGCACTTTCTGACCAATCCATATCCTTTTTGATGAATGTATCTCTGAGTAGAGTGTGGGACACGAGCGAAGCTGCCCAGGATAATCGGGGGAGTCGAAGCCACGCTGGGCAGGTGGCCCTGGCAGGTCAGCCTCTACTACAGCAACCGTCACACCTGCGGAGGCTCCATCATCACCAGTCAATGGGTAGTCACAGCTGCCCATTGTGTGCACAAGTAAGACAGCTGACCTTACACTAAAAGGTCTGGGGCTACACGCTCGAAGGAGAATAATCAGCCATTAATAGCTGCACCAAACTGGACACATAACAATTCTCTCTTATCAGCATCTGCCTCTTCTTCTCTTTTGTCAAATGTCAGCTACAGGCTACCTCAGGTATCCAGCTGGGTGGTCTACGCTGGTATTGTCACACGTAGCTCGGCTAAAATGGCTCAGCACATAGGATACGCTGTGGAGAAGATCATTTACAATAAGAACTATAACCACAGGAGCCATGACAGTGATATAGCCCTGATGAAACTGCGGAGCCCGCTCAATTTCTCAGGTCAGTATGGAAGGCTCATTACAAGCTTTGCACACAAAACAGATAGCAGCTTCGCAAAAACACAACACAATGGGAATACTACGGCCTCAATTTACCGTTTTATTTCATTATGCTGACACATTACAGCAAACAAACCTCCATCAGACCACCACAAAAGTGATATCCTTCTCTTTTAATAACGAATAAGCAATCATTGCAAATGTCAAGATATCTCCTACTTTCCTAAAAAAAACAATTCTCAGTTGGAGGTTTCACATCACATGCATTATTATGCATTGCATATTGGACCAAAATCCACTTACATGTCATGAAATAACAATGACTTGTGAATCCATACATAGCACAAGGTTAACGTGAGGGAGCCCATTACAAGACAAAACCATAACAGAGGGAAATATGTAATAAAATGAAAGTCATACAATCGTGTATCCAACCTGTCAGAGCTATTATGTAAATGTCCCCTCTAACTAGACACAATTAGGCCCATTTGCTTGCCTCCGTACGACTATGATCTTCCAGGGGGTACACAGTGCTGGATCTCTGGATGGGGATACACACAGCCTGATGGTGGTAAGACCCTACAGCACTGCTCTTGAACACATTTACATCCACTGCAAGTCTAATTCACACATGATGACAGAGTGTATTGAAAGAGCAGCAATAATTGCATGTCTTCTCACTCAGTTCACTCACCTGACACTCTGAAAGAAGCGCCAGTTCCCATAATAAGCACAAAGAAGTGTAACAGCTCCTGCATGTACAATGGAGAGATCACGCCTCGGATGCTTTGTGCAGGATACACAGAAGGGAAAGTGGATGCATGCCAGGTCAGATATATGTTTTGAAAAACTACCTTGCAGGGCGTTTTAAAGATTCTCTCTTGTGTAATTTGTTCATGGTAAAAACAATGGCATAATGAAGCCTGGGTGAGTCTGAACAGTGAACAGTGTTTTTTGCCTACCTCTCTAGGGGGACAGTGGGGGTCCTCTGGTTTGCCAGGATGAAAATGTGTGGAGGCTGGTAGGGGTCGTCAGCTGGGGGACAGGCTGTGCTGAGCCCAACCATCCAGGAGTTTACACCAAAGTGGCCGAATTCTTGGGCTGGATCTATGACATGATTGAGGTAAAAAGGACTTTTTACACTTTGTAGATGAAGATATGACATACAAAACATATGATCATCTTGTAAAATATGATGCATTATGGATTAGACTAGGACTGCAACTAAAAACTGCTTTCATGAGTGATTAACCTGCAGATCATTTTATTGATTGAAGGATTTGTCCAGAAAATGGGGAAAAAAAGCCCCTCACAGTTTCCCAGAGCCCACATCCTTAAAATGCTTGTTTTGACCATCTAGCACTCCAAAACCCAAAGATATTCAGGTTACTATCATAAGGCAAAGAAAATCAGCAAGGCTTTTATTTAAGAAGCTGGAACCATCAAATGATCTTACATGAAATTGAATAATAGTTCATGACAAATTTTCTTTCAATTGACTTAAGATAGATTACAGTTCTAAAAAAAAAAGAGTACCCAACAGTGAGAATGCATCCAAAAATAAAGACAACCCAATATATAACATTGATGGGGGTCATTCTGCTGCCGTATCAGTACTTTTAGTTTTGTTATTTTGCAGATAATGCAGCTGTTCTTCTGATTAAGAAACCTTTTGAATGCAGGGTTTTTACAAATAATGCAGTGCTTTTACATTGCTATCTTATTTTACTTGAGTAAAAGATGACAATATTTCTCACTTCACTGCAGACTTATCAAAGAGTCTAAATACATTTCATACACATAACAATGACTATTATCAGCAACAGGAATGATTTGGAAACTACCCTACAATAGATTATAAGTCGATTTTACACTGCTTGCTAATGATGTCTGTTTCTCTTCGCAGAGTTACTGAGGGCCCATGAAGCACAACAAGATGCTCCTGATATTACTGTAACCGAACGACAAACATGAGACAGTCTGTTACATTACTGTTTGAAACATTTGAATCATCGTTGATATTTTTACTCTACATGTCCGTTAAAGAATGTACACATAAAGACAGGCTGAAGACGTCAATATGCATTTTTACGTTATATTTTTCATGTATTTAATATAAATTATGGCTTATATAAAAAACTGTGTCCGGTGTTTTTCTTGTCAGGTGGCTTCTGTGTGTGCACGTGTCCTCTCATCAAGTTTCCATAGCAACTGACAAACATTAGCCAAGCTAGCGAAAGCTGTTAGCTAGTTAGCTAGTAGTCAGAAAGCTTGTTGTGTTTTACTTTTAGAGCCTATTTCAACAACAAAATCCATTTTGTAACCCTTTAGACAAGCTGATTTTCTAACTCCTCCTCACTATAGCATTAAGTAGCTAACGCTAGTAGCTTGTGTGTCACATTAAGATGTTCTCCACTGGCAGCACAGGGGACGTGTTTCAGCAAGTGGACCAGTTCTGGTCCATCCTGGATGATCTTTCTCAAGATGACCCTGCAGCCTACCGCAAGTTCATGGAGAAACAACTGAAGGAAGGAGCTGAGTTCTGTGCACCGCCTGAGCTCGACTCTTGTTTGTGCACTGAAATACTGGTGAGTTAGCTTTCAATAAATGGCTGTAGTCAGCAATTTGCTTTAGCTGTGAATAAATTACTCCTCACGACAAACAGTTGACTTCAAAGCAGGGACAGCACAGGTGTGTCTCATAATGACTCATAGAAAACGCCTGGCATCGACACAAACATGACATGCAGCCATTATTAATTATATTATAACGGTACATTATGTTTTATTAGCGTAAGTGAATATGAGTTGATTTTTAATGAATATTATTATCATAATCTCTAGCGTTGTGCTGGAGGTTTCTGCCTGTTAAAAGCAAGTTATCGCTGATGTTGGGAAATAATATTGTAGAGTGTGGTCTTTATGAAAAGATGACTTCTGTTATGATTTGGCGCTATATAAATACAACTTTGTGACAAAGGTCTATCAGGTTAATGTAAGTACTATCCACCTGTCAGTTAAATAAAGTTTCAACTGAAGAATATTTTACGTATGAGTCGCATTTTTTGGCAATATGGTTATTAATCTAAGTATTATTTTCTCGAGCAAAGTTTCTAAAACATTTCAAGATGTCTTATTCTGTCCAACCAACAGTATAACACCCAGAAATATTCAGTTAAGTGTCACAGAACAGTGAGAAAACCCCAAAATATTCACTAATCAGAAGCTAAACCCAGTAGTTCTTTGTCATTTTTGCTAAAAAAAAATCCAACAACAAGCATCTACCCCTTAATACAAAAGTTGTCACACCTGTGTGGGTTTATAGTTTAGAGATTGGGTGTGTTTTGACAGACGGCTGATCTGTGTCCTCAGCAGGAGCCCAAGAAAGGGTCGCTGTACATCAACATATGCAGCTGGAAACGTGTGCCTGCGCCTCAAGATCCCAGCATGCCTTTACCAGTTTGTGCAGGAACACTGGAAACAGACACACATGAAGGTCAAAGTAAATGACAAAGCTGTGCTGCATCACAAGTTGTTACATCAGAAAAAGAAAATGTGTTGTGTTTTTCCTCCGCAGGCTGGTACTCTGTGTTGGATGTGGCATTAAACCCTGCAGTGCTACAGGCAAGTAAGAAAGACAAAACAGAAGTATACATGCTGGCCCTGAGCTTTGCCCAGCAGCAGCATGGGATGAGTTTATCTCAGCAGTACACAGTCGTCAGCTGTAGCCCAAAAAGCAGCCCAGATGACGTGCACCGCCGGCTTGGGTTTCGGCAGTGGCCCAACACCTCCAGACAACCAGACACAGGTAGAGCAATAAGTTTTACACCTCGATAAGCTGCTACAAGCCCTTTAAGATGGAACTATTTCCCTTTTCTGCTGTAGGTGTATCATCTTTAACCTTCTACCATAGTCTTTTATAATCCATAGTGTTCCTTTTACAGCTAGTCAGAACCCTGCTGCCCTTCTGCAGCAAATCTCCTCTCTACGGTCTGAGAAACAACACAAGGAGCCGGCAGCCCAAATTATCTCCAGACCCGCAGAGCACAAAAAGAAGGATTTGATCCAGGTCATCTCAACTACATTTGTGCAGCCTCAGAAGCCAGAGTATCAACTTGAGGTGAAGACCGATACAGTAGGAGTTGCTCAGAGCATGGAGCTGACAGTGGATCTGCCAAAGGTTTGCTCCATGTCAGAGTGCCAGCTGAGAATCTCCAAGGTTAGCTGTTACACACTCCCTCGAACAGTTATAATGAACCACTTTAGGATCCAATGTGTGTCATTGCGTAGTTGGATGTCATAAAAAATACACAAGCTTCTTTCTACATTTATGAGTCAAACAGTGTGCTGTGTGTATCTTTCTCTACAGGACGACGTCTTACTGGAAGTGGAGGATGTCTACTATTTGCTTTTGGAACTCCCCAAAACTGTGATTGAAGACACTGCGTACGCCATTTTTAATAAGAAAACACGAAGGCTTACTCTGAGAGTGGATGTTTTCTAACTATTAGCCTATATAGAGAAACAAATTAACACAGAGGTTATCGGTTGTGCTGGGAATACCTCAAAGTAAATAACCGAAATAAACTTAATTCCTGCTATGTAATGTAAAAAGTCTTGTGAACACATTACACTACATATCGACTCATGCTCTGCCTCAAAACTCCAGCAAACATTAAACTGATCTGCTCCCAAATCCAAAATGATGTTTTTACTGAAACGAATATTCCACTGTGTCCCTTTGTGCTGTGTGGGTTGATCTGCAACAGCAAATGTAATTTCTCAACCCAAAAAATAATTGACATAAATGACAATCTGTGGGGTTTGTTTATAAATGTGTGGGTGTATGAGTGGAGGTGTATAATGGCTAGGGGCTGGTGTACAGTGTCATTACTGTACGCCCGGGGAATAATTGACAACAAAATGATCCATGCGATAATTCGGTTTAATAAAACATCAAAATTGATGCAGAACAACATCAGTATTTGGCAATCTGGAACGTGTGACAAATGTCACTAAACACTTTTATTTCAAGGTTTGCATACTATGAACTGGTAACAGATTTTTAGAGCACAACTTAAAACATGATATTTACTGTAAATCGCAATTTCTTTCATTTTCAGCTTCCAGTATCGCATTACTGACCATTAATTGGTAGTTTAACAAATTCATTTAGAGCTGCACACAATACCCCTCAAAAAAAAAGTGGCACTCCAATGTCAAGTCAAATTCTTCACATGAAACATTCACTTTTAAAACATTGTTTTGTAACAAAATGGTGTTTATCCATTGGTCCCGGTTAGTAGCATTATACTTTTCTATTATGGCATCACAAGTATTTTCAGTGAAATCCTGGTCCAGTGAGAACAACTGAGGTTTGTAGTGGTGATCTGTGGTATTTGGGCTCTACCTCCTCTCTCCGTGGTCCTCCTCCACCCACGCTACAATCTTCCCTTCCCAGCCAGGCACGACTGCACCATCCTGGAATACCTGAACAGCCAACATCCAACATTTACATATCTAAGAACCACTCTCATCTACAACGTACAAAGGTCTGGACAGAAACTGAAAATGACTACTCGGTCCTCCTGCAGTGTTTTGAAGTACAGCAC
Source organism: Anarrhichthys ocellatus (assembly GCF_004355925.1). Classification (NCBI taxonomy): domain Eukaryota; kingdom Metazoa; phylum Chordata; class Actinopteri; order Perciformes; family Anarhichadidae; genus Anarrhichthys; species Anarrhichthys ocellatus. The sequence continues at coordinate 1,162,926 of NW_022280102.1, read as the reverse complement.
AGCCTAGGCTATTATTAGCATATCTTACTCCAGAACTGCCATTTTATATTTGCCTGCTGGAGTTGAAAGAAGTAGTGGCTATAATTTTACTCCCACGCCTACCTCCTCTTTCACTGTGCCAAACTCTGGGTCGAGGGCCTTGAAGTGGTATCTGAAACTGCCTTGTCTATCCACAGCGGCCTTGAAGTCTCGCAGTGTCACCTCACCCAGCCTGTAAGAGCACACCATCAGTTATGATATATGCACACATACACCCACAGAGACATTAAGCCTTTCCAGAATAAACATTTAACCAGCACAAATACTGAATCTATATGAAGCTCAGTTCATGCCAGAATCAAGCCATGTGTGGTCTGCATGCAGCTCCAACCAAAACAGCAATTTGCTTAAAATGAATGCACTCTACAGTGAGGGAACAAACAATACCACTGTTATATAAAGTGTCTTTATTTTCACCTTTTTGGGATGTTAATCAGAAATGGAGTGAGCGAGCGATCAGTGAAGTAGAGCACTTTAGTGGAGATGGTGCTGTCCAGTCCCGGGCTGCTGAGTGAGTGCGCCATTTCTGGAAATAATCACAGAAAACAACAAACACTGTTATTCACAACCAGTGTGTGTAAACTGGCTCTATAGCCTCAGAACCAATAATGCCCCCTCCATACATAGCAGTGTAATAGTACGGCACAATTGGATTTAACAGCCAGGGTTGAGATGTTGCAGAGGATGACAAATCCTAAACAAACAACAAGGATTTTGTTTGTCTCACTTGAGCTCTGCGGCCAGGAGTCGCGGTCTGTCGGGTTGGCTCTGCGTCCTGGTGATTTGAATTCCTCCTAGAGGAAGAAACCATTACTCATGGTAAACAGTTGCATGCGCATTTGTAGTTGACTCACTCATCAGGTAACAGATGTGTTGCTACTTTTTAAGATTTATTCACACTAAATGGTTGTGTGTGTGTGTGTCTGTGTGTGTGTGTGTGTGAGAGTGCATACCCCTCTGTCCTGTCTGCGTTGGCTGTCCACAGTGTGTAATCGGTCCATGAGACTGGCCATGCCCTGCTCCAAGGTGTCTAGGGTGTGATGTTGGGGGTCATGGCCAGAAAAGCTATCCCTCAAACTGCGCAGTGCCTCCCTGACCAGCTGCAGCTCTTCCCCCTGGGACAAACAGCTTCTATAAATGTAGTCCTTTTTTTACATTAAAAGGCAAGAACTATGGAAGCCCATTTTCCCACAAGACAATAAAAATATACATAAAAATTGAAGGTTTGATAAAAATACTCATGGAGGGTCAAAATTAAGAGATTCACTAATTCAAAGTTATAATACTTTAAATGTTAAATGTATAGACACGATAAACAGCAGTTGATAGTATTGATTAAAGACTGAAATATAAAAGCCTACGTACTGGTGCACTGTGTTGGAATGCTGCAGGAGATGTTGAAGCCACCGAGTTACTGTAACCACCGCTTTCACTCCTGAATGACTGCAAAATGGAGCACAATACATTTGAATATGTAAATAAGGCGGATGATGCCGGTGTTATTCTATAGCTATGTTATTATCAACAAATGACTTGTCTGTTTGTGCAAAGTTTGCTAAAAAACAACAGTGCCTAGCTGTTTTGGGAAATTGCGGAGAAAATAACAAAAATGCAGAATACAATCAACCTTATCCATTAAATCTCCTTTTAAAATGTACTTTTATTGAAGAGTTTTTACATGATTGTCTTTATTTGAATCACCTCTTTATTTCTGTTATCTTATATTACTATGTATGGTGAACCTTGTAACCTTGGTTCTAAATGTTATAAAATTAACTAATTTCAATATTACATGTATCATTTACATCCAAACGTACATTACACTGTTGAAGCCCTTGAAACGTATCATGATCCCTACCCGTCCAAAGCTGACCTCATGTGCTTTATGTTGAGCATCATCAAGCTTTTGCTGCTGTTGCTGCAGTATTCTGTCCTTCCTCCCGAGCTGCTGCTATTGTCACAAGAAAGATGGCTGAAATAAGTCTGCATATATACACATGCATGTATCCAAAGAAGGCCTGATGTATAAAAAAAATAAAAGACGATACCTCATATTCACCAAGTAATTTGTTCCGTTCACTCAGCCTGTGTTTGAGCTCTACCTGCGAACAGACATATCGGCTTATGATATATGAGTGTTATATTGCTCTCTGCATCCACAGGTCAAGCAAGTCAAATATCTTATTGTGTCAAACGGAAATCTCACATTTTCCCCTTCCAGCTGATCTTTGGCCATGTTGCACCTCAGTAGTTCCTGCTTTAGCTGCAGCACAGCATCCTCCTGCACTGCCAGGCGCTGCTGTAAAGCATCCTAATGAGAAAGAGAGGGAGATCAAAGAAATGTCCAGAGAAGACCTGCATGCAGATACGCTACATCCTCCTGTATCTCATTGACGGCATTCACCCTCCTCTAAACTTTATTATCATTATAAAAAATGGGGAAAAAAAATCCATACATACATACGTATATACATAGTGTGCCATAGTATCATCATTTTGGGATAGATAGTGCAAGAGTGGAATAGATTGAATTATATCCTTTAATCCGTTTCAATCCACACACAAAGGAACAAAATTCGAGTAAGAGGTTTACCTTGATGGCCTGAAGGTGGCGTGCCTCCTGTTTGTTCCTCAGGAGTTCCCTCTAAGAGCCACACAAATGAAAAGAGGCATTAGAGGAGGGGATTCTTTGCTTGTAAGGCAGCTCATCTATATTAAACCTAATTACATTTATCAACTGTACCTTGAGATCAAGGGCTTCCTCCGTGCTTTGGTCCAGACGACTGCGGAAGAGAACCTTCAAAGGAAGAGGGAATAAGCGGCGTGATTATTAACGGAAAAATGTCGGAGCGAATGAGAGGAGCGATGGCTGCAAACATCGTCACAACAGAAGGGCTGATTCTGACACTTCACACAGAGTAACGAGCAAGTGTTGGTTTCTCGAGTTAGCAGAGAGAGGGCACCGTACCAGCTGCTGTTCGGCGTTCGCCCGGTTATCTCCGAAGCTCACAGATCCATCCTGGTCCTCTTCGGGGAGGGAGCCATGGAGTAGCAACGCCTGAGGACAAAATACACACACACACACATACATATATAGACACACAGAGTGAAGGCCTGTAAGCAGCCATAATTAAATAAACATGGCAGAGAAGCCTGATTTATTTATGTATTTATATTTATAAATCCAGCCGTTTGGGATATTCATACTTGGCTGCGCTATAAGGTTCCCATCTCAGCTAATAAAGTCAGTAAATTTAACTTGTCTAAACTGCAATAAATTGAAATAATATTGAATAGCCTGCAGGAGTACACACATAATTCAGCCTATCACCTGCTCAGCAGTGATAAACAGATCAACAGTACACAGCTACATACACAAATTGCACCTTGATAATCAGACTGAATAATCAAAATTGGTGATGGGTTTTCTTATCATCTTTTATTATTTTCTTCTTCTTAATGTGTTGCATTTACTCAGAGTTTGGTATCAATTACTTGACACCAAGCATCACTGTTTATTTACTGTTTATTTTGCTTAACTTCATCCATTTTAATTACTGAATGAATACGAGCTACGAGTGGTGATTCAGAGGTACGGATCAACAGACGTTAGGATCGAATATATAAAATCACACACGTGTTTAACTAATTTGGACCCCAGGAAGACAAATAGTAAGACATCCCTGGTCACATTAGCATAAGCATTGCATTGGTTTTGGACATTACATGACGAACAGTAGTGTGTAGTGGGAAGGAAAGGTTATTTGAGTAAAGTCACCTCCCACGTCTATTTGTAAATACTGCACAGTGTTGCTTTAGTTGCACCACCAACATGACAAAATATGACTGAAAACAAGGAACGACTCCATACATGCCAAAATACTCTCATTGTCTATTAATTTGTATTTAGATATACTGTATGGTGATCATATGGACAATATAATAATAATAATAATATATAATAGTAATAATAAAGGCACCATATACTTTTATATAAGTATTATTTCACAGACACATATTCATATTGGTAATATTGATTTAACAGTGGAATCAAAGAGATTAGATTGTCAGTCCGACCAGCAGTTTATAAATAGTGTCAAATTAAAATAGACAAATAAAGGTCTCGTGAGTACATCTGGTGATCACCGAATGCCTTGATGTACCCCAAGTAGAAATTTTGACAGGGATGTAACATGTCTTTTCTCTGCCAATTCAGGTCAGTCTGGTGTTGATTTGTTTCTTCGTTATTTGAATATACTTTTAGCATTTTATTGAATCTATTTAAACCGTGTGCTATATTTGAGCTGTTACCTCCCTCTGGTACATCTGCAGTCTCTGTGCCTTCTGTCAGCGTGCTCATATTAAAGATGCAGTGGTTGGGTTTTTAAGTGTCATCACCAGGACGTACCTGTAGGCGGAACACCATCCTCCTGGCCTCCTGCATCTCCTTCTCCAGCTGCTCCTGGTGGGCATCCAGCTGCTCCTCCCAGGACTTCTCTTCCTCCTGCACATTGTACCCGAGGGAGGGACACAATCCACACAGAGACACATCCTCTGAAAGGAAGAGAGGTACAGGGGAGATGAAGCAAGGGAGCTTCTTTTTTTTCTTTGTAGGGATTCATTGCATTGTATCTTGCTCTATAAGAGTTGATGTGCAGCCAACCAACCTGTGACAGATTTCTTCTCTGTCAGCTCAGATTTGTCATCCCCCTGGTCGTCACACTGATCGTGGAGTGTTTCTTCTTTTGGGGCGTCAGCGGAATGGGTGATAACATACTCCTCTTTGGGGGAGTGAGCAGGGCTGGCTGAGCTGAGGCTGAAACAGATGGTGGGCACAGGCAGGAATGAGTGTGTGTGTGTGTGTGTGTGTGTGCTTGCAGCCTTGCCAAATGGCAATAAATAAACCCAGTAACATAAAATGGATATATATACGCTTTAATAACTCCCCAAAGAGCATACAAAATCTGAATTAATCACATCTGGGCGAAGGATTTTTAACCATACTGGTTTTTAAACACACAATGCCTATAATAAACAGTGTATCACAGACACTTAATGAAAACACACGACAGAACAGGATAGAGACCTGTTTAGAAGATACACAGAAGAAGCATGAATACATGCAACTGTGTCATTTATCCCACAGGAAATTCTTCACATAGTTTGCTCCCCCTTTGGCAATCATTTCAAAACATAATGCTCCTATGATTTCTGAGTGGCTGGGTCCTTGTGTTTTTTTGAGAGCATCTCCTGCTGCCTGAGGTAGAGGCCGGCTGTCATCTTCACTCTGCAGTGTTTGTAGAAATTAGATACAGCTACTTTGACCTGTGACCTATGGTATTATGCATGGTCCTTTAACGTGGGATTCCTTCTGTTTCCCTTCTGTGTCTGCATGGGAAAACAACAACAAGCCTGCCTCTGCGGAAATGGATCTAAACTCCTTGCTAGAGAAGGAATAGAGAAGCATCACAATTCATCACCCTGCTCCCGAGGCCTAAAAAACTAAGAGGGAAAAAAATAACTGTGGACTTAACTGTGGGATAAAACTGTGTTTAGAAACCAAAGAATGTCCTGAGGGATCGCATTTGCTCGGTTAGACATGTTGTTCCCATACATTTGCAGTGAGATTTAGATGGTAGCGGATGAGATTTTCAGCTTATCTAATAGCATTAGCTCAAGTAAATATCACAACAGACAGTTAACCGTAACACTTGTATTTTTCCCTCACCCTTTAGAGTTCACGTTGCTTATTTATGGAATAATTGTAGTATAGTTCTGTCTCCCAGCTACCCACAAAATATGGAAACGAGGCTAGGAGTCTACAGCCGTGCTAGCAGCTTTGTGAGGCACAACTTAGTTTAGTCCGTTAGCATGATAATACCCAAACACAAAGTGCAGGTGAGGCTGATGGGAATGTTTTGCAGGTATTTGGTCATAAAATACCAGTAAAATTGGACCAGTAAAAAATTGGACTTGATGACACTAGATGTAAAGTTAAAGGAACACCAAAGTTATTTCAATTCACCCAGAGAGGAAAGTCTAAACCAAATTTCATGACAATCCATCCAATAGCTGTTGAAACATTTCAAGAAAAAACCCAAATGTCAACCTTGAGGTGGAACTACGAAGTTATATTGATTGATCATCTGGGGACCATGGATATCTGTTCCACATTTCACCGCAATTTATCTAGTTGTTGAGATATTTTAGTCTGAACCTACATTAAGTGGTGATCCGACTGACAGACTGACATTGCTATCCTGCTGCTATCACGGCGAAATTAGCAAGTATAAAGATATCATTTAAGATTTTAAATTAAGAGAGTTTATTCACATGAAACATAAACACCACACTGAGAAACTTCTGATAGTTTTGTTCTTCCAGCTTCTTCTTTTTCAGAAAGATCAATTGCACCAGGTCACATAAAAACCTGAAGTGAGTGTCTTATCGGATGCTGCTGTGATTATCTCTGAGTGTTTCAGGAAAGGGGATCAAAGCAGCTGCCTTCAACTAATCTTGTCACTGCAGACAATGACATTATCAAGATACCCTCTATCATTGTCTCAGCGTGCAGCAGTTCAATAAACTAACAAATTCATTTTAGATGCTCCCTGCTATCTGTTGCACCAAAAGAACAGGCAGATTAGGAAAATATGGGTTAAACCAAAGATTAAGCACTAGGATTTGAGATGAGCCTCAGTGCAACAGATTACCATAGCTTCATCAGCAGTGGTGGAAAGTTACAAGTACATTTACTATAGTAACGTGTTTAATTGCAGGTTTGAGGTACTTTACTTGTTTCTATTTCTATTCTATGCTGCATTATACTTCTGCTTCTCTACACTTCAGAGGGAAATATTGTACTTTTTACTCCACTACATTTATCTAACAGCTGTAGTTTTTTTGTAGGTTAATTCTCAGATCAAGATTTTACATTAAAAAACAGATGATAACTTATAAAATACCATGCTTTGTTAAAGATTAAACTCATGCTTACGGCGACTCCTTATATCTAAAAAGCAGTGTCTGCTCGGGGCCTCTTGTCATGTTTCAGATGTCTCTGAATTGTTAGCAGTTCTGTTAAAGAGAGATTTACCCTCTAAACTTCTCAGATGGTTTCATTTCAATAACTTTGTGAGTATCAAAGAGGTTTATTGGAGGTAATATCCTCTTATCTCTCTGGATTACTTTCTCTCCTTTACCACATCGGATTTTTACATCATTACTCCTCAACTCCTTACAAGTGACTGGAATGTGTCTCGAGATGACTTCTGTTGTGATTTGACGCTGTATAAAATTGACTCATTGGGGCCTAATGGGACATTCAGTGCAATATCATGGACATAATAATAAACATCTAACCATGTACTCTTACACTACTTATACTTCTGATCTGATATTGTACATACGTATATCGATATGCAACCCCACCAGACTGATCCCTACCGTGTGATCCATACTGTTAACATCATTTAAATGTTAGCATCGTATATAATGTATATGTTTTAGATTACACATCATTTGCATCATATTGTTATTGTTATCTTGACTTTTTTTATCCTGACATGTAAGCTGGGAAGCACACGCTAAAATACTGAACTACATATAAAGTGTTTAAAACTAGCTCCACCTGGGCCAGCTACAAGTGTAACATGTTGGTTACCCATTAAAGCATCAGTATCAATAACCTTGTAATGTTTCCTAAAATAATATATCATTGACAACCTGTGATACATAAAGTACATTTGGCTGATAATACTTATGTACTTTTGTTTAAGTAGGATTTTAAATGCAGGACGTTTACATGTAATTGAGTATTTTTACATTATGGTTAAGTACTTTTACTGAAGTGTCTTCGTGTACTTCTTCTGCATGACCATTTAATACATTAACCAGTTAGAGGCTGATTTAAAGGACTAGTTCATTATAGTAGCTGACAGATAGCTTAAATGCTACCAAATCTAGACAAAAATTACGACTTTTTAAAATATGTTCACAGTCCAAAAGCGAGCCCCATTTAAGTGTAGAAAAAAATCATCTTGTATTTGTTATAATATAATTTGAAATGTATGATCTTCATGCAAATCATGGCAACAAGAGCCAGTAATGGAAGTTAGACAGTGGTTGCTAGGCAATAGCAGCTCAGCTCACACAGACAGGGACACACCCACACCTACTGCACTGTAAACACTGTGGACAATAACCTGCACGGTTAGGGTATAAAGCCATATTCTTACAGTGAAATGCATTACTACAGTAGACTGAGACCAACATCTAGATGATTAGGATGAAGTATAGTCTCCTGCATTTATATATATGCCACTGATGCACTCAGATAGCAGCCTGGATTGACATACTGTTAATATATTAACATAAAATAAACAGCCACACATAAACTTACCATTTCATCTGCTTGGCTCCCATGCTGGTGTTTACAAGCTTAACCCCCCCATACAGCCGTAGCCCCGCATCTGGGTGATGCTCTGCAGCTCAGTCAGGACCATAGCCCAAACAATGCCAGAGACAGCAAGGAGGGGAGTAGCCCTGAAAGCAGCAACCGGAGGCGTCTCCACGTCGCACACTGTGTTCAATCACAAATAACAGCACGTTCAAATCCTCTCCAGCAGCATATTCCTAAAAACGTAAAGCTCCAAATCTTAATCAAAAGCCTTAAACCGGTCCCCTAAATCATACCAAGGCTCAGTCCTAGCTGGCAGAGAGTGACAGAGAGAGTGACAGAGAGAGAGACAGAGGGAGAGAGGATTGGTGCTCAGCAGCACCAGCGACCAAATTCTGCCTGGTTTCTCATTGCACTCGCCTTGTGCTTGAGCTCACCAGCTTCCATTCACAAACACAATGTTTTTTGTTCCCTGCGGAGGAGAACTGATGCAGCTCTTGTGCACCCTTTTTTCCTCTGCCGGTCTTTTTGCATTTATTCCCTCTGCCCTCCCTCCTTCCCCCCTTTTCTCTTCTGCTCGGACGCACTGGCTCTGTAGCAGCAGTCCTTCCTTTTTTTCAGTGAGCGTGGTTGTCAGACATGGCTCTGTCTGGCTGTGTTTACCCTCCCCCTCTTCTTCATTCCTCCTGCCTTCTTTCCTTACTGCTCTCTCCTTTCACAAGAAGGAGGGGATGGGAGATTTTCTCCTTGTCTCCCCCTTCCCTTTGCTTTTTTTGTGTGCTGTGTGTCACTGCAGCTACAATCAGAACCAACATGTGGATTGACAGAGAGACCTGAAAATCTGTTTGTTTTCTTTTTCACAAAATCTCAGGCTTGCATACCAACATACCATGCAAGCCAAAACGTGTCCGAATTTAATGATAGATTCACACAGGAAGTGTAGAGTTACTTGGAAATAAGCAAACAGAAATGGTATTTATAGACTGTATACATGAGCCTACAATTACAGCTCTTTCGGTATTGTTACTGCAATTGTGACAGAAAGCCTTAAAAAAAAGTTATAGAGAGAATGCCCTGACACATTAGAGCCATCAGATTAAACCAAAATGTAAAAAGTGTCAGATTTATAATTTGAGCAGCAGGCAACAGAAACAAAAGGTTTTCTATGACATGCGCTGCTTGTGTTAAGTACTCTTTTGAAAGGCGTGTTGGCTGAGCACACTGCCATTAAGCTGTTAGAAATGTTGCTGGTGTCATCAGTAAGAATGTGAAATAGGTCTCTCAGGAGGAGCTTGCAGTTCTGCCCAGAAGAGAATGACAGTCTTAAATTTGTATGAGCACCATCAACATATGCTTTAATGAGCTATACTTTACCGTGGAGCGATATTACAAAGCCATTGGTATGTATATCGACCATCAGACGAACGCAGCATTAGATTTAAACTGTATGAAGATCAAAAAGCATAGGCAAGAATGGTTAGATGATTTAATAATACGCCTCACATTAGGGTCACTAGTTTTATTCAATGGATGAAAGGACACAAATTGTTTAAAAGCTAAGAAGAAGAATGAATAGTCTATCTATGCGTTGTATTCCTACCCTATTTTGTCAGCGCACTTAGTGAAATAGGACTGCCAAAATAATGTAAATACAAACACGTTTAATGGAATAACAGTGAAAATAATATGTTTTGCTTTAGTGGCTGAGATATAACATGTACATGCGGTATTTATGATCTATAATACAATTAAAAACGATTATACATTATTAATAACCTAAACTATTACAGGATGTTGTTATGTGTTAGTTTCAAATCCTGTTGATGTTTTTATGACATCACAATAATAAGCAGTGCTTATAGGCTATATAATTGTCACTTATATTAACAATACTCTTCACATCAGGATCACTGTAACTTTACAGCTTTTTTCCTGTGCGGGCAAAACAAAACAAAAATGTCTGACAATGCATGTGAATCAAAGTACATCTATGTATTTTATGGAAGGAGGATTACATAGCTAAATTCAAAGGAGCTTTATCCAAACACTAAAGAAAAACAAGTCCGTTTATGTTACCAAAGACTAAGGAATATTGGGCAGACGGAGCTGCTAGTAAAGTGTTACTGTAATATCAGTTTGGCAAATTCAATCTTGAAAAACCTTTCCCAAAACAGCCTTCAAATTGCAACTGTTTCTTTTGCACTCATTTCTATTCTTTGGATGTTTTTGCTCAAATTTTAAAGAGACAAGGACAAACTCAGGTACAGGACAGGCAGATGAAGAAGATTTAGCAGACCAAGATGTGACTGAGGGAATTGAGGGAAACAAAGTGGTTTTTGGACAGACAATATTCTATTCATGCGTGGATGATGAGGATTGACTTTGCTGTTCAAAGTGTGGCGGGAAAGTCACTCTACCACTGGGGATCCAGGTGGTGAGAAGAAAGCCAGTTTACCACAAGGGCAGCATGCAATCGGCAAATTTGTAAATCAAATGAGAGCAGCTAAAATAGAACAGATTGTTTGCATGGTCACCATGGATTCTGATTGGAAATTGTGACATCTATGAAACAAGATTTACCCATCTTTTTTTTTCAGTGACCTTCAGACAGATGTGCATGAAGCACCACAGTCCACAGACTGATAAGATTCTGTCCCTGAGAATTACATCCATACATATTTGATGTCAAATGCAATTTAGAAAAGAAGTCTGTGGCTGTTTAGGTTTATTGTTGGGAGATAACACTGGAGAGAGTGGAAGATGATTGAAATCTAGTCGCTGTCATTATAAATCAGCCTTTGTCCAAACATATTTGTGCATTACGCACCAAATCCCCGAACCAAATTCCTTGTGTAACGTTTGGCAATAAACAGTTTCTGATTCTGATTTTGATTAAATAGTTGCCATTGTGAAAGTAACTAATCTGCTCTACAATTATCTTATTAAGCACTCAGAGGTCATATTCTGACAAGGTTGCATAACCTCCGACATTTTAATATCATAACATCTTAACATCTTAACAGAAAATGTTTGGAAAAGTTGCAACATCATGTGAACATGACTTTTTGTTTGAGTTAGTTAAGTATAATAATTAATAGAAAAAAATAAATCAAGAATGCCCTATATTATATTAATCCTGGATCCACTTGGTCTCAGATCTAAATACAAATACTTCCACCAAATTCCATTGATATCTGTCAACAAATATTTAATATATCTTGCTTTAATTGCTCACTAACAACCACAAAATATTTGATTAAAAATACACTCAAAGGTAATAAATGCCAGTGGTGGAAGAAGTATTCAGCAGCAATAACAATATAAAACAACTTCTCAGCAAATCGATCCTTCTTGAAATTAAAAGTAAAAGTATGAACTATGCAGTAAAAAAAGCGGCTGTTGGTGTTCTTCCCTTGTGAATAACTAACATTAAAATGTTGTAGAACTGTCAAGTCACAGAAATTAGAAATCTCATGAACATCAAAGTACCTCAAAACTGTGCTTATGTACAGTACTTGGTATGAAGTTGATCACTTTAAATCACTGATTAATGGACTCTTCTGCAGCTTTAATATACAAGAATTGTCACGCTTGTTGTTACAGTAAATGTTGACCGTTGTTTTCTGCTTCAAATCTGGTTTGACTTGTGTGAATCAACAAAGACTAAAAGGGATCCATTCGTGAAGTTTGAACCAATTATCTATTTTGAGAGAAAATAACTTTAAAAAGATACTTCCTCCCTAAAAAAGGGAACGTTTTTAAGTTGATCAGTCGTCTATGATTTGTTGTCTACAGTGGTGTCAGAATTTGAACCATCCAAAGTAAGCATCAAATGTCTTGGGGGGGGGGGGGGGGGGGAATGCACACAGCTGAGAAGAAACAAACTAAATCCAACAAGGTTTTCAGTTCAAAAACACGCCTGTTTCTGTCAGCGTGATATTGTGGCTCAAGCAGCTCCGTCTGGTGAAATGCTGTAGCTTACTTGTGCGGATGAGCAGCAGCTTTAATAAAGTGTAATCTGCCTATAAAGGCATTCTGTATCCACTATAAGTTAGGCATAAAGTTGATGGGCCGTTATCTAAAATTAGGTCTAATATACACATAAGAAAAGATGAAACTTAAATTCCCAACGGGTAATGTTGGGAGCACAAAGTCATCTCAGTAAGTGGCAGACTGGAGCAGCTTCATACCCAATACACTACTTATTACCTCTAATTAGGCAACCACTTAAGCACCTTACTCTTCAACACATTTTTCCTTTTCAATATTGGCTTGTAACTGCCTTGGTTTGTATATTAGTTGTTACAAAGTGATTCATCTCTCTATATGTATGTGCATATTACCAGAACTGTTGATCACCAGTTAATGGCTGGTCTTGCAGCTAGAGCCTGCTGTAAGTAGCATCCTGTACGCTCGTCTGAGGACTTTACATTAGTGCAGCTGGGTTTCATGGGGTGGGGCTACTTTTAGATGTAGCATGTTTTAATTTGGGTCAGATATAAGTCAAGCCAGGTCACTTAACACATGGCAGCCTTTGGTAGCCTTTTGATATTTTTTGATGTTAAAAGTTTTGCACAAAGATCTGAGAATTTCTTCCATCACTGACTATTATGTCCTGGAGAAATGTGGTGAGCTTTATCTAATGTGTGTCAATAAAATTGCATTTAAAAGAGAATAAAACTAAATATCCCCAAAACATGTGACCAAACATAAACCAAGATTATAATTATTATAATTATAATAATTGTGAAGAGAGGTTTGAATTAAACTTTAAGCTCTTGGGCTTCAGCAGAGAATTACTTTCAATATTGGCACATCTATAAATTATTCAATTAATAGATTTATTCCATGAAATGTAAGAAACTAATGAGAAAGTGCCAAACACAATTTCCCAGAGCTCAATGCGACATCCTTATTGCAAATTCATTATTTTATCCGACTGACATGAAAATATGAAAATCCGACGATATTTCATTTAAAATGGCATAAAACTGAGAAATAAATATAGACAGCCTTGAAACTAATTGTAAATTGGTTCTTATTGTTTATTTTCATTCAAATATTATCTCCCCCTGCATAATGAGTGTAGAATTCAAAGACACAGTTGTGTATACTTACACATCTGGCAGGTATGAGCGTGGTCTTCCCTCTCTTGTTCTTCCTTGACAACACTTCATCTGCCAACAGAAAGAAAAGGAAAATATCTGTCAACTATCTTTTTTGCTTGCTTGATATTTGACTTTCTTTATCAGTCACTCCTTCATTGCATTGCTTTGTTTGGTGACGTTACGTAAATATCTATAGCTGAGCAGCTGCATACTGGAGTGTTGACTCTCAGTGGGACCATCAGCACTACCCCCTTTCATATTACATTGAGCCATTTAATGGCCTATTTTTTTTGCAGCCTATTCAATATTCAAAATGTAGTTTTTTTTTCTTGAATCCAATGGTGAAAATAATGTGTCATTAAGAGTTGTTTATCGTTTTAAAGATTCATATTTCAAAAAACAATGTCCATGTATTGCTAAATGTGCATGTTGTTGAACGTCCACGAGCTGGACCGGTTCACATGATTGACGGACAATTGGACCAATAACAGTTCAGTATTTCCAACGTCCAGTGACGTAGAGTGTGCGACAACGTGACGTATGTCAGTAAGGCGGAAGTACCGGGTAGAGGCTGTAAACTTCTTTATAAATCCATGCTGTAAACAAGAGTGTGTTCTTCCCGAATGCGACTCGTTTTGGAAAGGTACAGTTTGTACATCTTTGTGAAATGACGGTGAAAGTGTGTTAGTCGTCGTTTACGCAGATTTTGAACAGATTCATTAGTTATTACTGTATCTGAACAACCAGCCGTGTTAGCTAGCGAGCTAGGCTAACAGGTGACGTTCATGTAGCGTAGAGACAGCATTCATATATTAGGAAGATTAACCTGTTCACACTAATCGCTTATCTTTTAGGTTAATTAACCAAAGATGGCTTACGTTTGTCTCGTGTCAGGTGTGATCATGTCGAAGCAGCCGTTGGGGAAGACGTTGCTGAGGAATGTGATCCGACACACAGATGCTCACAATAAGGTGCGTTTGAGTTCACGTGTGTGTCCCACAAGTCGGAAACATACATAGTTTATTCGGGACAGCCAGCTAAAACTAATGTAGCGTAATACAACAGCCTGGAAAAGAAGTCCTCTGTTTGTTTGGGTTGAAATAGTTTCGGAGATTTGTTGATTCGTTTTAATAAACAATTTGGGGGCAGTAGTTCGGTATAGCGTTGAATTGTGTTGCGTTATACTGATGCTTATTGATTGATATGACTATCAAATTAGTTAATTTAGAAGTATCTAAATTAACTGGCAACGGTAGACTATAGACTTCTTATAGACAGTCAATGGACTGGACTGAGAATGCAGGAATACCTCCCCAAGTATAACCTTCACTTTGAAGGTGTTTAAATCTGATCAACACTTAAAATCTGTTTTAGAGCTGGAACTATTATTTTCATTCACGAGTCAATGGATCAATTGTTTGTTTTATAAAATCTCCTTAAGCCCAAAGTGACGGTCCTCAGATTGCTTGTGTAAGACAAAAACATGCAGCACATCGTCACATTTCAGAGGCTGGAAATAGGTAAAGTTTGGTATTAATGTGAAGCTGGAAAAAATAAAAAAATATAGGCATATATAACCTCTGCAAGCATTTTAATACTGTATGCCTGTTGGGTGTCCAAAAACAGCATTCCCAATGCGAGTGTATGAAAGTTAGTACGGTATGTGTGGCTGGGCAGTCTGCAATGTACTTACTCTTGTTGACCCACTGCAGATCCAGGAGGAGACAGAGATGTGGAAAATGCGAGGCTGGGAGGTCCACAAACATTTGCCAGATACAAAGAATGCGAGGTGAGAACAGTAAATGTCCCTATTTAATTTGAGCCACCGTAACCCAAGTGACACCAAAGCTACTTTGGGAGTGTGTTTCATGATGTAACTCTCAGTTTAGAGAGATGTTACTGTATGTTGCAATTTGATTGTGGTTGTTTTCCAGGGGGCAAATGCACTGTGATCGAGTGTCGGATCAGCCTAGAGACCTGAGTCGAAGCAGAGAGCGAGTCTCAGAACATGATGACCGAGATGCCCGGTATTGGAGTCGCAAACTGTATGAATTTAAGGCCAGTGATCCCGACAGGTACAGCATATAAAGAAGCCTTCATATAAGTATGTTTAAGTTTGGTGAAAATCTCAGAATGGCTTATTTTTGTAAGGTGAAAAGGAAGAAAGTGAATTGGTTTTCTTATTTGTAATTTAAACTTTGTTAATTTTTCCACACTACAGTGTAAATATAAGGGAGTTAAACATGGTTGACAAATCTTCATATGATGTGTTGACGTCACAGGTGGGGACATAGTGGCTTCAAGGAGCTTTATCCCGAGGAGTTTGAAAGCGACAGGTAAGCAAACATGCAACACGGCATCAAATAAGTAAGAGATATGGCACTGTACTTCCATAAAGTTGGGGCTCATGTGAGATACAACATAAATTATTTTCATTGACTCATATCACCTTGTGACAGTCGTTTTATGTAATTAAACTTAGATTTAATGGATGCAGTGTAATGTTATCAACACACTGTTTTAGTCCTCACACAACCAGCGCTGTAATCAAAATTATTTTGATGACATGAACCATCGCAGGTCGTTGACTTGAAAATCGTTTTGTTGAAACCAAGCTGTGTGTTAAAACATTCCGGTCTTCAAGCCAAAGGTGAGATAACCCTGATGACATCGTGAAGGGTTCATTTTTTCATACTTGAGAAAGCTCCTCCCGAAGAGATTATACAACAGTTTTCAATAGCCGAGTTGTGACATATAAACTAATATTGATGTGTAAAATTGGTGGATTGCCCCTATAAAGACTTATGGCATACCTACTATACCTGTCCTAAATTTATTTTCTTTCATTTATCTTTTTTTTAGTGAAAAAAGCAGGTCCACAAGAAAGGTCGGGCGCCACAAAATGAAAAAGTCCAAGTCTGACATGGAAGCAAGCCTATCAAAACGATCAAAAAAATCCTCTCGAAAGAAGAAAAAGAAAAAGAAGAAAGAGGAGGAGGAGAAGCGTAAGAAAGAGGAGTGCTCAAGCAGCGACAGCAGCAGCGATGACAGCAGTGCTACTAAAGACAAGCAGCAGAGGAAAAAGACCAAAAGTCGACATAAAAACAAGAAAACAGAAAGAAACAGAGGGAGAGACGACGACGGCAGCTCGGGCGACAGTGATGGCGAAGAAGAAAGGGAGAGAAGGACTCACAGGCGCAAAAAGCGAAAGCAGGACTCCCATAAAGACTCAAACTAAAAAAAAAAGAAGACAATAAAAGCTGGAAAGCAGCAGGTGAGGAGAGCTTGGGTGATAGTTCTGGAGACTGAAAGACATGGACAGACACACGGCTCAGCTAACCACTGCAGATTCCTTTGTTCGTCACTTCACAAAGGGCTTTTCTCCGCAGGGCCGTTCTGTATTGTCCTTTGGTAGACATCAACAAACCTGTGCTGTCAGCCTTCTCTGTGTAGTGATGCCTCATCCACCTCCGCAGCAGCTTGAAGCACACTGTACGGCGGTGCATGCAGCATGAAGAGACACCACCTGCCTCATCACGGATTCTGTCAGCTGCAGGATCATTGATTGATCATAGACTCTCTCCTCAAACTGTCTGCCTCATGCGGGGGACCGTCTGTCCTGAATTGACCACCGGTTTTTTTTTTTATTGCACATTTTATTTAAGAAACCAGACAAATTAAGACGCTCTCCTCACCAATTATGGAAGAATGTGCATTTGCTTTTATGCATTTTTATTTGTGGAAATGTGCATGCAGGAAATTGTCATAGTTAAAAAATAAACATCTATTTTGCTGTTTTTAATAAAATGTCGGAATATCATTTTTTAAAACTATATGTCTGGTGATTTTCTTTGTCAACAAAACCAATAATGACTTTATCTGACTAACAAGTATTTTCTGAGTAGCCAATGCTTCATTTGCTTTGGTACTGCACAACAAATATTGGTGGGGATTTTTTTCTTCAGATCAAAGAAAACATTAATAAGCCCAGGGAGGGTCTCATTCTTTTCATAATCTTAATTTTCATTAAGTTTTTTCATAAATGACTGAGTGCTATATAAACTGGTGCAATAGACCACTTTGTTGAGAATAAAATATAAGCACAAATATAGAATATTTCCAGCTTTTTGTTTTAACAGGTATTGTGATTTATGTGGAAGTATGTTTCAGGGATTTGACATTTTCATCTAGATTCCTAAACATGTCGTATAAATGTAATAACACAGTTTCCGCCCATCTGTCAAGATAACATTTGTTCAAAGCCAAACACAGAAATGTAATAAGATGGAAGTTTAAATGTAGATAAGTGAGTTCATAAGTCACACAATGCTTTGAAATAACATCCGGCATAAGAAAAATGAAATCTTTCGATTTAAGGTCTTGTGATTTATTTTGATCCGTCGGGCTGTTTGTAAAGAAATACACAGAGGGCGGCTTCCTCTCTCCAGAGGATCAAAGACCGCAGTCCTGTACCAGTCTGTTTATGATGCAGGAGATGTGTACCTTAATAGAATGCTATTCACAAACAAAATGGATTCATTTAGGGATTCTTCGCTCCATGTTGAAGAGCAGTAAGGCCTTATTGCTTAGGTAAGGTAGTACTGTGGGTGAATGTAATGCCTGAGAAAAATATTCAATAACTCAACACAAAAATGTAACGACACTCATAAACAACACTATTCATACCATATTAACATCACGTCCATATGCCGCTGGTCAGTTTCTTCCTACCACAGTATTTGTCAGATTAAATCTGTATTAAAAAAAAACCTGTTAACAAGTAGTAGGCCTGTGCCTTCTGGGTGTTTTTAGATAATCTGATGCTGAAGGAAGTGTTGGTAAAAGTGTGCGAACTGGAGGAGCCTGAAGCACTTTACTGAGTCTGCGTCAATAGGCTAAGTGTTCTCTCTAAGCAGCAGTGTGGGGGCTGGGTTGAGCTTGGCTGCAACTGCCCAAATCTTGGAAATGGAAAAAAAAAGCTAAATGAAATTCAGCTGGTCAAATCAGTGTTAACGGAGGTTTTTAAAACACATTGTAAGGTTAATAAGCATTTGGCAAGAGGGCAACCACCTAAATTGAGCGTGTTTTATAGCTGCATGTATTTACTTATTCATAAAATAATTACCTAGAAAACTCCTACCAATAAAAAGCATTTATGTTCTTGCTACGTTACAAATAATGATAAACATTTGTAGATGTAGATGTACAAAACCTTACGTTTCTAATGTCTGTTACCGCAGGTCTTCACAAATAATTTACTTGGCAGAAGTAAGGGTGTCGTTTCCACAGTTTGCGGCAGTTTGTAAGAGATCGGTAGAAGCTATCTTTGCAGTTCAAATTGCAAAAGGACAAACGTTTCAAACGCAGTTTGATTCGAAAAATCATCCCCTGGGGAGATCTAGATGCCAAAATCAAGAAAACTGTCTTGACTGCAAATATGAGGGTTTATTTAAGGAGTATAACATCAGTAGGCTATGAGCTGTAGGTGGGTGATTCCAACAATATGTCCCAGGGAAAAATACATTGAACATTTAACCGAAGGACAAAAAATAAACATTTTGGAGAATATACAATCTTTGACAGTTCTCCTTGAGGTGTCGTATTAAGATGATCTGGAGGTTCCCATGAAACATAAGACCCTGGGGCCGTAGATGCGCCTCCCCTGGATGGATTGGCACAACAATCTGTACTGGCATTTGTGGTTCCCTGAGGATGTATCCTGTCTCAGTGACTATCTGATGGATTGTCATGAACATTTCTAAAGACATTCATGTCGCTCTCAGGATGAATTGTAATAACTTTGGGGATCCTCTGACTCAAGTGCTAATTAGTAAATGTTAGCATGCTGACACGCTAAGCGATGATGGTTAACATGGTACACATTACCTGCTTAACATCTGTGCCCCCCCCCCCCGACCCCCCTGGCTGTGTCCTCAACAGCTACATTGTGTCCTGTGCTGGAGACTAGACAGACAGCTCTGTTTTGAAAGTATCTATGTGTTCAGCTCTCAGTGGTATTGTGGCTTCTATCTGAATCCTTGTGGTTTAACTCCTGCGTTCCTGTTTGTCCTTTCAGATATACTACTGTTTACTGACCACTTTCAGACCTATATTAGCTGTGTCAACTTACTGCTGATGCAAATCAAATCTTTCCTGCTGTTGCTGCTTCACACTAAAAGCATTCCTCTGGCGAACCCGCGGGATGCTTTTATCGGGATTCTGCACTATTTGGTCAGCAGATCAGTTTAACATATTGCAGAGAGGAGCAGTACAAACAGCTAGTGAGCTAAAAATGGCTGCAGGCGACAGGCTCTTACTGTGACTAGCAGCAGCAAGGTCAGACATCTCTACCTTGCTGTGCTGTGCAGTTCATGGCATGGTCCTCCAGTATGGAAAATCCCTAATTGTGAGCATGTTGGCAGGTTGATGTTAGTATATTGCTCAAAGCAGTGCAGCATCATAGAACCGTTAGTATGGCTGTAGACTTCTTCTTTAGAAATAAATGCAAATAAATACATTCTACATAATAAATAATGAAATATGTGTTGCTCCCCAAAAAAACCCATTCCTCGCTATTCAGCGCGACTTTTTATCAATGTCTATAACTGAAATTCTCCTCAAATGGTGGAGATGGTAGCAAGTTTAGAAAACGGCTGTTAACACAAAATGAATCTTTGAATTGATACAAATGCCTCTCCACAGAAACTGTGAGTAAAGTGTCCGGGTTTTTAGATAGAAATGGTACGTCAATTATTTGAAATGTGAAGTTAAGAACGAGTGTAGTTATGCAAAGGTTCAAGGCTACCGGGAAACCAACAAGAAAAGGATCCAATTGGAATCGAAACATTGCAGATTGGAGTCAATGACAATGAATGATGAAGAAAAAAAACGATAACATTTCAGCACAGTTAGAATATGGTATATGGTATGAAGTTATCCAGCATGGTAAGCACAGAGGACTTTATATGCTAAAACCTACAAACCATGTTGAGATTGGACGTTTCAAACACTCATTACCATGAATTATATATGAAAAACTCTCACGGAGTCGAGGCACAACTGCTGAGGAGACATTACACGCTTTGCCGTACCCCGAGTGTTCACTAGTTTAGCTGCCATGGCCAATTTTGAAGACTGGGTGAAGTCTCAGCCTCCTCCTGCCTAAGCAGGTTTTGTGTGGAACACTTCTCCTGTTGTGAGAAATGGTCAGCAGCACATTTCCACAATGGAAACCATCAGTAGTTATGGAGGAGACGGACAGGGGTTGAAACAATGTCAGCACCACAAATTGACAGCTGAGCATTTAAACCCTAAATTTAAGTCTTCTTCTAGCGCAAAAACAAGATTTCAGGCTAAAAATGTGAATGTTTTTTGACAGAAAATGTGTTAAGAACGAAGACGGAAAAGGATGGGATCACAACGTTCTTAGACTCCATCGTCTCCGTCACTGAGGATGCAAATAGGAGATTCGAGAGGATTGAAAACCTCCAGTGTGGCTTATCTCTCTGCTCCATATTTTATCTCTTTGCTTGTCCACGCAGCTCAGTTTCATCTCAGCCTGTGCTAAGGAGCTGTAATCAGGGGGAGAGGGTGGCAGCAAACAAATATCCCTCATGCACTGTGATCTTATCTTTTCCCACTGGCAGGCCTTTTTCTGTAACGCCTTATTTCACCCCCTGTATTATATGCAATATAAACAATTATAAGTGGTTTACAACACATGATGATTTAGCTGTAAGCAGATATAAGTACACTTGAAAGTGTTTATGAGTCGATTTGTCTACGACTCCTTTTATGACGCATTTGTAACTGGCTTATAAACAATGATTGATTCACAATAACAGTTTTAATCAGACAAAAATGTCCTCAAATATTCGTAAATATTTTTTCAATGGCTTATTTAGCTATTCATAAACATGCCTTCTTCACTCTCCATGACAACTGGACAAACAGTGAAGGCCATGAGATGCAGTTGAAAGCTCAAAATGTCTTCGAGAGTTTTCATACAACATATTCATAAACTGTTTTAATCCTGCTGGTAAGTGATTGTTTTGTCATTACCATACATTTTTGTAATACACTGTGAGTATTTGTGCATGTGTGTTATCGCTTATCATTTAATGTGATTACAGCGGTGTACTATTAATCATCCATTGTCTGTTCATAAACCAGTTACAGATGCTTCACAAAAGGAGTTCTAGATATAGACAAACGCATTAATAAAGATTTCCTTATCTCTGCTTGCACTACATCATAATAATAAAGCCATTAGTTTACTGTGTACATACAGTACTGCTTATATGTGATAAATAGGTGGGGTTTAAGTGAAGTGTTACTTCCTTTTCAAGATCTAAGCTTTATCCAGAATAAGAGAAAACTGAATGTACTAGCAGGATGCTACTCAGGCTTTCTGCTAATAACGATTATTATATCGTCTTCCCTGCATACTGCAAGGTATTGGGAACTTTACAGAGCCTCGTCTCCCCCTAGTGGGATGCGAGTGATCTTACACCCTTGTTAATACCAACTGGCTGCATTTGAATTCAGCATCACGTTCGGTTATCCCTCGTCGTCCCACACCCCACTCTGCTTCCGTGGTCGTTGTGCAGCTTTCACAGAGGCCTTATAAATAGTACTCTGGAATCAAATATTTATCATCTCGATTTGTGTGTCCCGCCCTGCAGCGGACACACACTGCTGCTCCTGAAGCAAAAAGAACAACCTGATACAATTAACCCACACAAAAAATTTAATACCCTTCGTGAGGGGATAAATGGTCCAAACTTTGACATACTAAATAGGGAGCGGTGTCATGACACAGGTTTTTAATGTAAAAACTTGCAGCCAACACCCAAATGCTTTGTAAAAAGTCATGTGACATGACTTACTTACTTACATAGTTAGTACAGATACACCAATGTTTTAATATATTTATATATGTCTTTTTTGTTTGTTGTCTTTTTATCTAGGCCAGCCAGATACAGTACTGATTAATATACAGCCACATCTGGAACAATACCTATTTAACATCATACAGTCCGACCGTCATAGAGGAATCAACGGTTGGTTTCCAGGTCCATCCTCTCTATGCTAACATTAGAAATCGGCATGTGTAAAATCCTGTTCTTCTTTTTAATTATTATTATTGTATAGACTGGTGGTGTTACCTGTCCTTGTATTTCGTGTCTTCTGTGCAAAAGTCTTTTTTTGTTGTTGTTGAAAGAACCCAAAACATGATTGACATAACAGGATACCTGGCTGTTCACTTTACAGTTATGATGGAAGTTTTTTTTTTTTTTTTTTTTTTTTTTTTTTTTTTAACAATTAAACAGTCACATCCAAACGCCACACTCTCCTTGGCATGTCACAGAAAAAAATGAGAAAATTAAAATCCAAAGAAATGCCTCCCATCATCAGGGTGGGAGGCAATGATGGGACGGTTCATGACTACAGTGAGCAGCATCCTCCATTCGTACATTTTTCAGAGTAAGGCACTGCTGCATGAAGAAACGACATGGCCAACAAACCTCTCTGGGAGTATGATGAGGGAGGCAGGACAAAGACTGAGACTGTGATCTTCTCCAGCAACTCACAGAAAGTTTGCATGTGTAAGTACATGTGCTTGTGTTCGTCATTTGCTGTGTGCAGCAACAATGTGTGTGTTATATGGCATGTAGAGATACTTGTGTTTGAACATGTGTGTGTCTGTGTGTTGCAGAGCCGTTTTTTTGTTTTTCCCCGGCTACATCGCTTTCCTCAGACTGTGCTCTCAAGCATCCACTCAGTGCTGCTGAACGTAACTCTCCTGTTGGCAAGCGGCGAGGACTCCATGTCGAGCTGGTTGGTGGACTTGTGCCACCTCGTCCTCGCTCTGCGTGGGTAACTATGACTCTGAAAAATGGAGTAATCCCCTCCGTCAAAAGAGAATCTGTGCCTAGTTCGTGCCAGCTCATTAGGGAGCAATCCCATGTTGGCCAGAGCACTTTTCTTGTCCTTGAGCCTGGGAGCCTCCTTGGTGCCAGCGTTGGGGCCTATGAGACACAGGGACATGGTGGAGCCCGTCAGGCTACTGTCCGTCTGTGTGTCCTCAGATGGGGGGCCAGAGCACTGTGCATCCAGGCTGGTTCTTCTATTCATCCTGTCTACAGTCATGGGCGGCAGCTCCACCTCCAAGATGGCAGTGGTGGCTGCTGGATTCTCTTTCTTGTCATTGTTCACCCTCAGCACCAGCGCCATGCACTCTTTGGGCGCGTGAGCTTCACGCTGGCCCTCATCAGACGGTTGCTTGGAGGTGGAGCGCTGAAGACGCTGCTGGCTGCCATTGGTCTGCGAGTGCATGCTGGAGCTGACCTTGTTCTTGCTGTCTTCTGGGCCGCTGTAGGCCTTGTAACGGATCATCAGGATGATAATGAACACCAGCACGGAAGCAACAATTATACCACCAATAATGATGATCATAGTGCCTCCCAGAAACTGGCTGTGCATGAAGCGGCACTGGCTGATCTCACTGGCCGTGTGGAACTGCACACAGCCAACCACACGTGTGGCCGTTAATGATGTGATGCCGTCGTCGTAAACCGCCAGCACGCAAAGGTCATACTCTCGTCCTGCGGCCAGATCATTGATTAAGAAGTTCTTGCTGGTAGATGGGATCATTCTGTAGAGAAGAGAAATATAGTGCAGTGGTGAAGATGTAGATACTTAATCATTGGAATTACAACGCCCACATTTACTGATTTGCATAAGGTGTATTAAATCACACATAAGGTGTCAGCTCCACACAGCAAAAAGACAACAGGGCCATCACAGCTCCAGCATTGAATATCACTCATTCTGGTAGACCAAGATGAAATGCACAACACTTTGTTACAGTTGACTTATTGGAGAATATGTTATATCATAAAATAGTGAGAAGTTGCTCTATTGGGTTTGTGTATGAAATGACAGCAAGGGTAAACAGCAAGGTGATAAACAAGGCAGAGGAGGCTTGTTGCCTAAAAAATATACCAGCTGCAGATTGCAGGACAAGTGACACATGATGTGAAGGCAGTTATGATGTGTGAGTACCTAAGGTCACATTTTGTCAGCAACGGCAAGATTACACGACTCTAAATACGATGGAGAAAAGCATTGTCTTCAGGTCAATATTGGTGTGAATATAATTAGAAGCGTGTTCCTTTTCCCTAAAGGGGACTTTGATGGTTATCATTTGTAGGTAATAATGTACCTCCCAAAGACAAAACAACACTCAGCTCCATGCCTAAACTGGATGAGAAAATTATACAGGAGAGCGACTCATTATATCTGATAAAACCTAAAAAAAAAAAAGAGAAAAAACAAGAAAAGAAAGTCGATGGCTATTATTAACTCGCTCTATGAATACATAAATCCTAAAGTACTCTCTGTATACCAGGTTCAGCTCATGTGCATTACATATTGCATAATAAACACATCAGACTTATAATCATATTTAAGACTATTTTAAGAAGGTTTGCAAATGCTTACACTCGCTATTTAAAAAGAGTGTAGCTCAGGCTTATTGATTTTGCCATTGTTCTATATGTGCACTTTATATATTACACATTGCAACTTAACTTGATTCTATTGGTTGCAGTGACTCAAGTACTGTGCTTCAGTACAATTTTTTTATGTATTTTGCAGACCAAGTACTTGTACTTTGAATACTTTAAATACATTTTAGAATTTTGAATGCAGGACTTTTACTTGTGATTAATTCTTTTTTTACAGTGTAGTATTGCAACTTAATCTATATTAAGTAAATGATCTAAATACTTCTTCCACGGCTGCAATCAAGCCTATCATTACACAACCACATCTAACCACACTCTGTGTTTAAACCAATTAATGCAGGCACTTGCTAATGATACAAACAGTTATATGCAGTGAAATAGTTGGATATCATGTTGTTGTTTATTGTCATATTACATTTTAATGATGCTGACAGGGTCCTTTAGTCCTTAGACTGCTGGACTCCACAATCTCTTCAGCTGATTGCAACAAGCTACTCAAACATCAGAGACTGAAAATAGTTTCCTGGATCTGTAAATATCTTAAGTAACTGTACATTTTATGCATATTATTATTTCAATGCATTTGCATGCATTCTAATTTATGGGAAAATGTTCCTTCTCCATTCATCCCCCAGACAACACTATAGGGGTTTTACTTATTTCTGGACATGCTTAATCAGTTTGCATCTTTGGGATCTGTCAATCTGCCATAATGAACCGTTGTGTCATTTAGCAGATGGTAACTCCAGATGTCTCACCTTTCCTCATGTCCCTGCTCTACCACCCTCCCCTCTCTCCATCCATCCACCCCCTCCACCATGGCTTACCTGTACACCAAAGTATCATCTGCCGTGCTGTTGTACTGAATCTGGTACATCCTGATGCCGGGGATGTGGCGCTCAGAAGGCCAACGGATCACAGCGGAGGAGGAGGTCAGCTCGGTGACCATCACCCTCCTGTCCAGCTTGTCGTAGCCCTTGGTGTCGTTGCCAGATTTGGAGGAGGTGGTGATGTCTGAGAGGCCGGGGTCCTCCCGCATGTGGCCTGTGTTGTTAACAAACAAGGGTAAGGGGATCATGTTGATCTCAACAGCAGCTGTGGTGATGCCTGCGGCATTGGACGCCACACAATTAAATGCGCCGCTGTCCTTCAGCGTGGTGATGAGAATATCAAGGGTCCCATTATCATACAGAATGGTGCGGGAGTTATTATGCACCAGCTTGCCATCTGGTGACCGCCAGTGAATATCTGGATCCGGATCACCCACTGCTTTGCATTTAAGAGTCACACCCTGCCCTTCCATCACGTAGGGCTTAGTAGAAAGATGCTTGGTGATCAGCGGAGGCTCACAGATAAACTCCTCCTCTTGGATGGACCAGAAATACTTATCCATGAGGTGGTCTGGCGAGGCACAGGTCTCCAGATCATCCTCCCTTGTCAGCCTGCGCAGCCACAGCAGCTCACAGTTACAGTGAAGAGGGTTTCCACCAAAGCTCACTGCCAGTGTGGAGGAGCTGAAATCCTTGATGTCAGATAGGACCTCTGCTTGCTGGAATAGGCTGTCTGGCGGCAGTTTCTGCAGCCTGTTAGAGGTCATGTCCAGGCGGACCAGTTTGGTGAGCAACGTGAAAGTCCCCGCTTCAATGTGGTCAATCAGGTTGTGGTCCAGTGTGAGCGTGTTAATGTTAGTCATTCTGGCTATGGCTTCCCAGGGGAGGCCGCGCAGGTTGTTACTGGAAATATCCAAGTCCTCTATAGTTGAAACAAACTCATCAAAGGCGGTGGGGGCCACCTGGTGGATCTGATTGTTTCCGAGGATGAGGTGCCGCAGGTTGATGAGGCCTTTAAAGTGGTCAGTCTTTATCACACTGAGGCGGTTTCCATCCATGTGGAGAGCCCGCAGGGATCGCAGGCCGACAAAGGACAGCGGCGTGATCTGGCTGATGGTGTTTCGGGACAAGGTGAGGTGGACCAAACTAGTCATGTTGAAAAAGTCTTTCCTGCGGATGATGGTGATGAAGTTGTCTGTGAGTCGCAGCTCTACGGTCTTGCGGTCGATGCCGGGTGGTACAAACAACAGACCCGTCTTAGCACAGAGCAAAGTCAGAGTGGGGGAGAGGTGCTGACAGATGCAGCGGCCGGGGCAGCTGTATCCCTTCACCAGAACTGCACTCAGCAGCACGCAAAGAACCAGACGGTCCATCGTTGATCAGTTTCCAGGTCCTTTGTGTGAGACAGACAAAGAAAAATAGGACAGAGATTGAGTCACAAAATAGAGATCTTTCAATTAATAAATAGCAGCATAGCCTTTATGAGAGCCTGCTGCAAAAAAAATCAAGAGTGTGACCAAGATTGCAGACACTGCCAGCAAGGTATCAATCACAAAATGGAATGGAGCTTTTCTGAAATAATGGCACCTGGGATGGGATGATGAAAGGCTGCACCAACGCTGTCAGAAGCACATGTCTCTGTAGCCTTATAATGGAAATAACAGAATGTTTTTTTGTGCCACCAGGCTGCATCACTAGGCTGTCTCACCACCAGCCATCAATTTCCCTGTATTGGGTAACTATATGCTGTGTGCATTTCCATCATACAACAAGGCTTGTTTGTCCTTTTCTGCTCAGAATTCCACATCAGGAGGGAGAATTAAGGGTAGAAGAGGGCGCTTGTCAGCAGCGCTCAAGGATTTTCATGACCTTTTCATGGTCTCTGCTCTCCCTATGCTACTGAAATGCACTGCAAAATTGGACAGAAACCTGTCATGTAAATCACGACAACAAAAAGTAAAGGTGAATACGATGGAAATACAGCTTGTTTTCGAGTCCGTCTGATGGAGGCCTTGAAGACGTTTTGATTCTCTGATTCCCTTTTAGAGGTATCGATTTCAGTCTTGGAGAGAACACGCCTGTGGTGACGGGAGTAAAAAGTGATCCTTGGCTGTGATAACCATAACAGACCCCAGCGGAACACAAACGGTAATGTGCTGATGCCACATGATGTCAGTGGTTGTACCCTCTTTGGCATCCATCTTGCTTGTTAACGCTTTAAGCTTCACAGATGATGAGAGAGCCTGTTAATGCTGATAAAATAACAGGATGACAACTGACTTCTTTTCTAGGTTTAGAGAATTACATTTTGGTTTGCTACGGCCCAACACCCCACCCAACCCCACAGGGTGACACGTTTGATCCACCCCCCCTTCATTTGTTTAAGGGGGCCAGCATAAATCTTTTAATTCACTCGGGAGAAGCTGGCTGAGGATCTTAAACACAAATGTCTGTTTTCAACCTTTTTTGATGCTTCATCAAATTTGTCATGACTAATTTTAGAGACTCTTTATCTCCATCCCACCATGGTGAGGTGGCGCTGACGTCCTTAACACCACTGATTTTGTCCCATTGTGCACAAAGCAAAAGCATCTCATGCTCACAGTACCGATAACCCTAAATTGAAATTGATATAAAAACGCTGGCGGTGACATCCATGGAATATTTTAAATGTCACTTGTCAAATTTCATAGCAGAAATGAAGCACAAGCCAAGCTCTCTTCCTCCATCTCTCAAGCTCTGCTTTATTCATAATCTTTGCACACTCTGTTGTCACTTGTGTCTTAAACTAAATAAACTCTCTGATGAGAGTTGTTATGCAGGTTCAAGATAGTGAGAGAAGTGAATAATTACAAATGCATTTAGTTTTACATCAACCTGCCTTGCATTTATGCCAGCCAGCAATGAAAATTCCTA
This sequence comes from Anarrhichthys ocellatus, assembly GCF_004355925.1. Lineage (NCBI taxonomy): Eukaryota > Metazoa > Chordata > Actinopteri > Perciformes > Anarhichadidae > Anarrhichthys > Anarrhichthys ocellatus. The sequence goes on along the minus strand of NW_022280102.1, from coordinate 1,134,104 downwards.
AATGTTTTTCCTTTTCGCTCTCTCTTGCACAGACACTCACACTGCTGTCTGGCTTCTGTCTGACAGACAACAGGGCCTCTCATTAACTCTGAAATACGGCTGTCCAATCAGAGCTCTCATTAAAAGGTGTCCTTTTCCGGGGGAAGTAGGACAGCTTGAAGCACAGGTTCAAAACAGTGGGTTTCTCGAAGCAAAACACCAACTGTTGTATTTCTTCTATGTTATACTGTATTTAGGAAAGAAATTGGACCCAAACCTTTACTTGGTTTGTGTTTACACGTCTCTTCTTATTTTGTTATGAATCTACAGGCGTAGCTATCACTCCATCTCTCAAAGACATCCACCTTAACTGTTTGAAATTGAAAAAAAAAAACTTTTCTCCTGTGCAATTTATTCAACAAAGAATATACAAACAAGATAACAATTCAAACCCCCCCCTGAGAGAATTTATTTATTTAGCGATGCTCCTTTATAGTTGGCAGCACAGTGCGCCTGCCTTGTCTAAATTAATTCCCCAAATATCCTTTCTTTTTAATGCTGGGAAAGCTAAAACAATAAAGTAGGCTGCAGCATGGCAGATCATACTTCCTGTTAAAATAGACTCCTATTTAAAAGCTATAGATGGGTGACATCATTTCAACAGTGTTATAATCTTTAGTTCAGATTTAATCTTTATATTGTTGCCCAAGTTTATATAATTCCAATATAATACTGATCTTGCTCGATTGTGTTAGTTTTCCGACGGTAACTAGGCCACAAAGCTCATGGTTTCTCAGAGGACGATCTGTACCAGAGCATTTCCTGCCACACCGTCGAGGATACTCTATTGATCTTTCAGCATCTCGGGGTAGGGGTGGGGGCTTTGTTGCCACGGCAACTCTGGTCTAGAATGTAGGTCTTTGAATCACATTAAGACGATGTCGAGCTGCCCGAAATGCGAGGGCCTAATAGTAATGGGTACTGAGAAAGTAAGTAGGGACGTGAACAGATGTATGAATGGCCGAGTGAATTAAAAGAAAAGGGCAGCTCCGCCTCACATTTCTATTTCTGTCTTATTGCTTAATATCAGTGGCGGTCACCAAATCAATAACACAGGGTGGAGTTTTTTGTGTCCAGTCATGCAAGAGCACAACCTTTCACAGGGGATTCCTCTGACACTTGGACACATATATTTTTCTTAAGAAAAGCTTTTAGTCACATTCTTACATATTTAGAAATTGAATCAACTGAATTAACAATAAACAAAATCAAATATTAACATACACCCAGAATTGTCGCTTGGGCTGCGCGAAGTGTGTGACCGACCAGAGTCTCGCGTCTCCAGGGCTTTGCGGCTGGCCTGCAATGTTTCCATTTTGTTTTTTTATATATATTATGACTGTTTTTTGAAATTAGGGCTGAAGTTCTATTTACAACCGCTGCAAGAAGCAGGCTGAGACACCGTGTTCTGTCTGTCTATCTCCTTCGCTCCGTTTCAGTACCACGGACAGCACTGCACCTACAGACCAACAAACAGCGCTCTCCATGGTTACAAAGCGACAGTGTAGTGAAAGTCACAAATATCTCAGCCAATAATGTTGTTTTTGCTATTTCTTTTTTTGTTATTTTCTATAGATACATGCATCTTAAACAGAGGGGACAAACACAACTGACGACTGGAATAATTAAGTGCAATAGAACTAGAATAGCCATGTGCTTGCGATGCATGTCAAAGAGCAGGACTTGCACTGCACCCATGCATATAGTACCCACAATTCACATGCATATACATCTTATGCATGCATACCAATGGGGTAGAGGTCAAATTTCATGTATGAATATGAACATTTTAATAAAGTTTAAGTTTGTTTTTAATCTCCTGCCGTTGGCTACAATATGTTGAATCACTTCGACTCTTAATGGTAAAAAAACAACAACCTGCAGACCTTCAGAGACAACCTAAGTATGAGATCTGAGCAGCATAAGATATGAAACCGTTAGTTAAAATAAGCATTAATGAAGGGCCACACCCTCTTTTATTGTTTTTATCACCTAATCTATCTATCTATCAATTATATTAAGCATCTGCCAATGCAAAGTCCAACTTTAGTTTTGTTTATATCATGTTTAGATTTTACTTTGCCTCCATGACACAGCCAACAATGCATATGAGAATAACTAAAGAAATTTAGAGGTGTATTTGACTGGGTGGGAAAACAAGCATGAATAAAAAATATTTAAAAAATGTAAATGCTGAAAGGTTGTGTGAGATGAAAAGCTGCTTTTTTTCATGGCAGTGGCAGCGGCAGTGGGAGCTATTTGCAACTTTTAATGTTGCCGTCAGTGAAGACAGCTAACTACATAGGGGAGGTGCTCTTTTGCAAGGAGATCAGATACATCCTTTTGGTGAGAAATTATAATTGTATACCGTTTGTGCAATGTCTTGACTCTCTTGTGCTGGTTTAGATATCAGTGTGTGGTCATTTACGGGCTTATTCAGAGGCTATGCTATTGGCCCGTTGTCCACTCTCCAGCTGGTGGGAGTGACCTCCCTTCGGTGTTCAGAGAGAGACTACTTATGGATAACAGTGCATTTTCAATCTGAGCTTTAGTGTGACCAGTGGGTGTGTGCAGAGAAATAATTCTTGGTTTTGAGGTCCCACTATAAGAGTGGAAGCTATTCTTTGTGTAGGGGTTCTCTGACCCATGGTGCCCACTCAGACCTTGAATGACTTGTTTATCTTGAATAAAGGTTGTATATTTTTCTACTAAACATCTGACTGTGACGGCGTTTGTCCTCTTGCCTCTCACACCGGACCGAACTGGATAAAAAAGGCTAGAGACAACTACAGCATATTTTTGTAAATAGAATATTTGGAGGTTTTAGGCCGTTATCGGACAAAGCAAGTAACTGAAGGTATCAACTCAGATACTCAGATAACTCAGATTTTTTTTTTGAAATTAATAAATAATTTAAATAATCTTTAGTTGCAGCCCTAATGGTAACATTTTGCTTCTCTGGAAGTTCTTGCAGTGTTCCTTTTTCATAGGGTCTTATAGGGTTCTTGAAACTGACGAATCAGAGCAAACACAGGATCTGACATGGATCATGGCTTTAAAGAGTAGCTGATGATTAAACTGTCTATGTACATCTACACACTAAGACAAACGTTCTGAACAAAAAAATATAGAGAGCAAAAAAAAGGAACTCGTAATTGTGCAGTTTCTACAATAATCAGCTGCTCAATTAGACTAAAAGTAAGAGGTTTAAGTCCGTCATAAACAATGCAGTAGGAGTCAAATGAAAGCTGAAAGATCCCGTCTCAAACAGCTCGTCCTATTTCTGACTGTGAAACACCTTCCTGCTGCTGCATTGTTAACACATAGCATCCAGATAACACATTAAACATAACAAGCAGCTGCAACGATGATGAGGCATCTTTGCAACATCTGAGAGAGTCATGGAATACATAAAAACAGCAGTCCGTTCTTTGTAAACCAGAAGAAAAGAACACCTGCTTCACCTGCTCAGTTACATCCACATTGTGTAACTCCAACACGGCTCTGTTGGGAATTATAATTAGGGCATGCATGAATTCACCAAGATATTCTCATAATTAAATAACCAGAAAGAAGTAAGGGCTTTTAAAAATTCAACAATTATTCAAATCAACTCAGAGTATCTCATAAATCACAGAGCTGTCACATGAGCCAAACACACACCCTCGTTTCAAAAAGATTAAACACACCAATCAAATAGTGTCTTTTAAATAATTGTCCTCTGTGAGAATAACCTACATGAGTGTTAACTACCATCATTAAACTGTACAGGAATGTGCAATTAGCTGCCATCTTATATTCACTCAGAATAAAATACGGCCTCCTTGATGTGATCTCGACATCGTAACGCGGTGACGATAGCTTCCTTTCGGAGGGCAGCTTTCCCACCACTGGCCATTAACATCCTCATTCATAGGAAATGAGATTACAGTAGAGCTGAAATGATCAGCAATTATTTTGACAATTGATTATTCATTTGAGTCATTGTTTTTGTAAAGATGTAGAATATTACTTGATTCAATTGTGAGGACTTGCTGCCTTTCTTGCCTAGTGTGAGAGTGAAAGATGTTTGTTTTGTGCTGTTAGTCAGACAAAACAAGCAATTTGAAGACGCCATCATGGGTTTTAGGAGCTTAGTGAGACATTTTGCACATTGTTTTGAATTGTTATAGACAACTTACTTATCGAGTTAGTCTTTTTTTTTCGGTCAAAATGCTTTTAGTTCTTTAAAATATGAATTGACAAAACTTTTTGTCATTGGTTTTATGAGGTATTATTAGGTATATTTCATTATTTCTGGCATTTTGCCTTTTTCCAAAGGTAAAGGCAATGAGAGGAGAGATGGGGAAGGAATGACATTCAACAAAGGTCCCGGGCCAGGAAAGTAATCAATGTTGCAATCACAGTATAGGATCTGTTTCAATAACTACGCCACCATGACGCCGCTGTTAAAGTAATTCCTCAAGGCAAAATGAAAAAGAATTTAAAGATTTTCTGCTTAGTTATTTGTGGCGGTGAACTGAATATTTTTGGAGTTTTGGACTGTTGGTCAGATAAAACAAGCAATATGAATACGTCAACTAAGGTTCTGGTAAATTATGATGGACAGTTCTTTTTTATGATTTTTTTAAAGACCAAATAATTATTGAATAATCAAAAACATAATCAGCAGTTTCATTGAAAATAAAAGTAATTGTTAGTGGCAGCCTGGATTAAAGTCACTACTACTACTACTTATACTACTACTACTACCACTAATAATGCTACTCATAATCATAATAACGTTATTTGTTAAAAAGCTTTCATACAAGAAATGCAGCACAAAGTGATTCATGATACAAAAAGCAGACATAGAGAGAACATAAAAACAGGAATAGAATTTCATAATCAATGTGAAATAAGATGGAAAATAAAACACACTTGATAAAATAATGAAACTAAATAAATAAAATGGAATGGAATAAAGACAATGCCTAACAAGTTAGTTAAAGCATATTTTGAAAGTGACATTGAAAACAGTGATTGAATATAAACAATGCCTGAGTCTGCCCGTACCCTCGAAAACATCTGCCCCGAGGCGGTGCATTGTAAGGATGTTTTTTGGACATGACTTTGACAGGACCTGTAAATGCCAATTAGGAGTTGCAGGCAGTGGACTGCTAGCTGCCCTTATGTGACTCTTGTCAGGATGCGGGCATAATTATTGACAGCTCGAGTTCATTGGAGTCAGCTCCATACCAACCAGTGGACACCGAAATGGAGGCTCCACAGCCCCAGGGATTTCTGGTCGCATCTCATCAAGGGGGATGTGGGGTATCGTTGTAAACAGGAGGAGCATTTGCATATTGTAATCATGTATGCATGCAAAGATGGTCTTCTCAATTACATCCCATTTAAAACTTCCAATGAGGAAGAATTGAGAAGCACAAACTATTGCAGCTCCATAAACTTTAATTGTAAGAGCTTTTCGAAACAAGATAGAGAAAATGAGTCACTTGTTGATTGAAAACACAAATGATTATTACACCTTTACCTGCTTTTTAATATGAATACCTCCCCTCACAGACATAGTCAACCATCAATAGGTGCTGCTAAAGTTATAAATGACTTAATATATATTGTGAAACGCTTTTAAAGTTCAAATAACATTAAAAACCAAACTAATCGTTCAGGTATGGTAACTCATTTTTGTGTCGCCTTAACGATTATCTGCTGAATGATGAATAATAAGTATTCACATATAAAAAATAAATAACATGGGAGGGATTGGAGGACATATCTGTGATTAATGTTAGCTTCACCTAATAGGTGTATTCTAACATCTGGTGTACAGTTTTAAAGAAGGAAATCTGTCAAACCTGGGCAAATTTACTCTTCCAATTACTTCATTGACTAATCAATCAATTGTTCAGTCTGTAAAATATCAGACAACAGTGACACATTTCTCAGGGCCTTAAGTTGACTTTTTAAGTGTATCGTTTCTGCTGAAACCACTGAAAATGTGTTTGATTCAAACGACAGTGACAGTTTGTTTAAGATGATTTCTTTACATCAGACCATCCTCACAAATAATTATGCTGTGCAACGCTCCCTAAATATGTCAGACCACTTAAATAATCAAAAGGGGACATTATCTTGACTTACATGAATGACTTACGATTGCTTTCCCATGTGAAGTGATTTGTTTCCGGCTTTTTTAATCTAACCACACTACGATTCTGCACAGAATCCTGATTAATGTACATACGCTGGATTGTTCACTGAAATAATCTAACTAATCACAAGCACCATGCGATGCATAATACAATTATTAGATATGGCTTTGTTCCAGTCGATCCACTTTATGCACAAATTGCTTCCACAACTGAGCCCAAAAAACCCTAAACCTGTGACTGCAGTCCATCTGTTAGCCGTCACAATTAATAGAATACATAGGACAATGCACTGCCCTCTGGTTTACAGTGGTCATTTGCCAATTTTAGATTTGCTGTGAGAGGTTTTACAGCAAACACTCACACTCAGAGAGGAAGCCGGCCTTTTTGAAGTTCACACTTTGAATTGAGCACACTGCAGCAATTATGATAAAGATGAACTACAAGGTTTCATGTTTAATGATATCAGAGTATACAGATCTTTGAAGAAAAGTAGCAATGACACAATTAAAATACACAAATAAAAGTAACATTCGCAAGCTCACCCAACTAAAGTATTATTGGAAAAATGTACTTAAAAGTATAAAAGTTTATGTACTCTGTCAGTGTTTCATCATCCTATACAATATCATACTATTAGATTATCATCATTGATGCAGTAACATCTTTCTTAAATTGACATAAACATGCATTCCATTTCATATGCTGCAATGTAATCAGTAACTAATGCTAATGCTAATACTAGTGCTGCTAATGACGTGTAATATTTTCTACTCTCCAAAGAACTGAATCTGTATCTTTAAAAAATAAGGAACGATTCGTGATTGCAAGGACTCAGCCTGAATTTGTTTGTTTTTTTGGAGTAATTTCTAGGAGGTACCATGTTCTAACGGCAAACCTTCTAAGAGCTCGCTGAAGTACAGTCAAAATTGTCAAAAAGAAGAAGAAAAAGCACAGACAAAACAAACAAGCCATGGTAAAAAAGGAGCTGCTACACAACCATATGCGGACAGACGGTGATTCTGAATGACATCCAGCTTATGGGATTTCTATTTCAAGGTTTAGTTATTTTGAAAACCAGTGACAAGAATGTATGATTTACAAACACTGTAGCAGTCGCGATTGTCTCCTCTATATATAGTTGTGTTGCATATGTCCCCACGTGGTGACGGTTTTTCCCTTATTGTTTGTCCCCTACATCATATTATCCCCCAACTTGCTGTTTCACTTTGTTCTTGTGTTCTTGTTCCTCGGCATAACGGCTCCATGGCTTCCTCGCTCTGTGCAGACGAGCTGAATAGACCCGCTGAATTGGTGCCTTGTGGTGCCGCTTTGTGCTACAGCGAATGCTGAGGAATCCACACTCGGTCTCAAATCCTCCTCCCAAGGCTCCTATACCACATTGATCCTGCTCTGTATGTACCCTTGCAAGGTATTATGCATGCCCGTCATGTGCTCCGCTGCCACAGACGACTGGAGCGAAGAGCCAATTTACAGAAGAGAGAAAATGACCAAAACCAATGAGATTCGCACCAGCCCCAGCTGCATGCTAACAGGCTAAGATGGTAAACATTATACCAGATAAATAACAGCATGTTAACATTGTAAGGATATTAACATGCTGATGTTAGCACTTCGCTCATAGCACCGCTGTGACTAAGTTACCAGCTTGGCTGTAGACTCTAATCTTGTTAAACTAGTGCATTGTGTGCCTTTCCAACCAGACCCATCTAAATGCACATGACCCCATTCATCATTTGGTTTCTTAAGTCAAATACAAAGTAAATACCCAGTGTGCACCTTCTCCTTTATGACTATGATATCATTTAATTAACAACAACAATTGAGATTTATTACCAACAGAATCCACATGAATACATCTACAGTAAGGACTGGACGCATTAATGAAAAAAACTCACACAGCTCTAATTGATATAGAAGACAGTGGCCCAAATTCACTCAAGGCTGTAATGCTCATGAGTGTGTGCTACAACCTCAGAGCGAGGCAGCTATGACTGCATGCGATGCACTCAGTGCACACTAATAATGGACCGCACAGCTTCAATTTGACACACTTCATGGGAAAGCTTGTGCAAAGCAGGTTTAGGTAGAACTTTGGTCAAACACACAGTATCGTAGGTATTAAATTCATATATAGACTACGGGGCATTTGAGCTTCACTAATCCCGAATATAGCACCTTGCATTGTATACACAGTGGCAGTGGGGCAGTAAATATACATCAGGTGTGGATTTATCTACAGTTGGCTTTGTACCAAGAGAATGAAGTGAATTAAAGTGAACACCAGCTGCTTTCAACAGCATCATTTTATCAATAAGAACGTTCATACCAGCCCCTTTTCTGTTTACTGTGACTCTGCTAAGAAAGAAACAAAAACAAACACAAGTATATTTTGTAAAACTGTTGCTTTTGAAGAAGCTTTTGCATGAGTGCATTTGTTTATTTTCATGTTTTGTATCATCCTGATCTTGTTTTATGAGGACGTTTTTTATATTCTCTAAATGTAACCCTCAGAGGATGATTCCTGTTTATTCAACCTGCCGTATTTCCCATAAACGAGGCTATTGAGGCTCTGCGGGTCGTGCTAACTTTGCACTCACAACCTATATTGTAGAGATTCAGGTAAACAAGGTTTCAAATGTATCTCGGACAAGGTACAGGAGCCTCCTACAGTTTTTGAAATAAACATCTCCAAGTTAGATTGAAATTAAATACAGAAAGCAGACACCTGGAGCATCCTTTATGGCTAATTGCAGAGGGATCTAAATCTAGGGCAACTTGCTGGCTGGCCAGCAATAACCCTGCATATTAATCTGCGCAAGCGGGTTTGTTTACATGTGTGAGGCTGACTTTATCTGCGGTTTACAGTCTTCTAAAGAAACTCAAAAAGCTAAATGCAATGGCCGTTCCAAAAGACGTACTGCGGGAAATTGGTGTTGTTCCTGTAGTCGCTGCTCTTCTATGCTTACTGAGGAGGAAGGTATTTGTTGCAAAGATGCAAGACTTGTAAAACTGATGAGAGTGATCACAGCTGTGGAACTACAATGTCTGAATTTACAATTCATTAAAATTGTTGTCCTGGAGACATCTTTCCAAAATGAACTGGAACAGAAAAGTGATCACAAACTGTAATGCAACACGTTTAGTGAGAGATTTGCTAAAAAATTACAATGGCAACTAAGATGATTGGCCTCAGGTAAAAAAAGAAATATCCAAAGTGGCGTCTTGGTCCATTTGCAGAGAAATTTGCCACAACTGGAAGCTGTATGGGCCAGCAGTAACGTAAGATAATGAAAACTGCAAGTTCGTATCTCGTTTGCTCCTACTTCTCCGACAGGAACACACACTAAATGGACAGTGATATGTACATGTGAACAAATCAATGTGCAAGTAGGTCTGGATGTAGATCCCTACGCAATGAGCCACGAAGACCATTCCCGGTGTCTACTTTCTGTGTTTAATTCCCGTCAGACTGAGAGACAAGTGTTTGAAATGATTCATGTAAAAATCATCTTTATTTACAAAGTTGTTGTGGGAGACGTGCAGAACCTCCGCCGATATATGTTGCTTGTGTGAGTCCTTGTTTCCATGAATCTCTACAACGGAGCTGGTGAGTGCAAAGGTAGCATGACCCATAGAGCCACAACAGCCATATTTATGGGAAATATGGCAAGTTGAAATAAACCACAATTATCCTTTTACTACATTCAAGTAAAAGTAACCCTGCAGAGGTTTTTTTTTGTAAACAGTTATGCTTTCAGTCAGCGGTTTTCACCAAAACAATATATCTGTCAAGCTTAATAAACATATCAAAAATATTTAATTTAAAAAATATATTTTTTCCTTCCTAATAAAGCATTTTCAGAGCTGATTTCCGTGCGTCCTTGTGCACGAACATAATATAGTAACAAAATGGTGACTCACTGTTAGAAACATTTCTTCTTGGTGCCACTAGTGGTTTAAATCTTTTAAATTGAGCCGACCTTTCTGTAAGTTTCCCAACGGCACTCCCTAATGGCACCAATGATCTTAACTAAAGAAATGGCTCCTTACAACCTGATACTGTGATAACAATCAATTGTTTTCAATGTGTAAAGAAAATATCCAATGATGACCCAGTTCCTTTTTTTTATTCATCAAGCCATGCCTGCCAGGTTCAAACAGAAGTCATGTTTAAAAAGTTTGACGAGCATGATTTTCTGAGTAAATTAGCTCCTTATTTGCTATTTCTGCCTCCAATTACATTTTTTTTAGGGAAATCAGGTCAACACATTCAATGAATGACATATCACTATAATTAGTAATTATGTGACTGCAGACAAGCTCATCCTACACTTCGTAAGCCTCTAGTCACAAACCTGTCAGGCCTGTTATTTGAGACTAAAAGGCATTTTTAGCTTCCTCTAATCTGTCACCTAATTATTTTTTTATCTATATTAATTTGTTCATAGCTGTGCACAAAGTTAATACAACTGAATCCTGGTAATTTCACTTTCTCTATAATGGAAAGTCAGTGTTACAAAAAATGGATGAACTGCTGTGTGAAATTGTTGACATCTTACAAACTTGTCTAAAGATGAAAAACAGATTAAAACTGGTCTGACATTTGAACCTCCATCCCTTCATAATAATTAAGCTTGACTCTATTTCAATTGTACAGTTTTTAAACTTTGAAATACTGTAAATGTACTGTAACTACAATATAACAAAAAAAGTTAAGTTTATTCACCAAAATAGGTGCACTGGCTGATGTTAATGGACAGGAAACATTAAGTGCTGCATGTAGTGACTTTACCACCAAGTTCATTATGGGTCATTGTGCTTGTCGCTGTGCCATAAATAATTAGTTCATAAACTATTTGTTTTAGTTGGTACCATCAGAAATTTCTCTTTATTTGCAATCTCTAGTTAATTAGTACATTTGATCAATTAGCCACTGGACCAAATTGCTAAGTGAGTGAGTAACAAATTAAGCTTGAAAATTGAGGACATTAGAGAATATTCAGTTAGATTGAGCAGGAAAGTGCTGGTTTGGTTTTGTTCCTTTTTATTGAGAGAAGACGTGAATTTAATTCAAAGATCTTACATCAAGAGGTTTCTACACACTCAACTCTTCCCAAATGAGTGCTCCTTCCATACTGAATGCTGCTGCGTTCACTTGAGAAAAAGGTTTGTAAATAAAGCCGCTGCCTTGGGTTTGAAAGGCCATTTGTATGTTCACTTCCCAGGTTTGATGCATGATGCGAAACAGAAAGGGCAGCTCAGTATCTCGTGTGTTTTTGTCTTTTGTTTGATGCTCGGCCATGGCCCTCTCTCATGTTGCTTATTTTGTCAGTGTTTGCGTGCCGTGACCTTTCATCTAAATTAATTACAGCGAATGAACATATCACTTCCTAATTAGAGGAATGCGTAACAAAGTGTACGGTCTTTAGATGTTTAATTTGTTTTATGTATTCTGACTGATCATTTTGATGTGCTGCTGGTGACGGGCATGGAGAATGAACTGAGAATAATGCAACTATGCCACACAGCACACCAATACTAAATGTGACTGCGATCATTCCAAACAATACATTTCTATAATTTACTTCAAGCACGAACACAATCAATAATCTTGGACAGCAGGGCAACCTGCTCAAAGCCATTATTGCACTTTAATATAGCTCTCCCCATGCTACTTGTACATAATGCTTTACCAAGGCAAGCTCATTGTGCTGCCAGCACCACTTACAACATCCCTGCCTCATGTGCAGCTCCTCCTCCTCCTCCTCACTCTCCTCTGCCTATGAGCCAATGCAAATTACAGTAACAGCTTGGACGTGAGTATAATCTCAAGTGGTGCGAGCTGGGCTCCATGGCGAGGCATGCAGGCAGATGGAAGCAGAGACTGCCAGGCCTCTTTAGGGGCTCCCACTCTTTCTCCGGCATGCTAGACAATGGAGAAGCTGTGGCTCATAACCAGCAACTCGTCTGCCACTATCGTGCAGCCTTCTCCCAAACGCTGTAGTTGGTAAGTGATATAAAAGGAAGGTGGTCCTGTGTCATGGCGGAGTTTCGAGCAATGCCCAGATGGACACCAATACTGGCCACTTTATATCATGAGCCAAGGGGCTTCACATTTATGATGAAAGAGCAGTCAGGGGAGCGCAGTAGGTGCATTTCTGTACGTGTCTCTGCACAATGGGTGGTAGAGGATTTTCCTTTGAGTTAAGGTAGATATCTCAAAATATCCCTTTAAATAAACATCATTTTCTATTTGCATAAAATATCATATCTGTATTCAGTGACAATTTATTTTAGCACCTTAAGAGAAAAGCTGTTATACTCTAATTAAAAAACGAGGCAGAATAAATTGCAGTGAGTACACCAAAAATGTAAATTTGTGTCTGAACATACAGTATATCAGCCATACAATAGTCGTGCAATATACACAACAAAGCATGATTAACTTGATCCTAGTTAAGATATGTTGTGGGTCTGGGTTGCCTCAGAGACTAAATGTACTAAATAGGTTTAGTTTCTGTCTGTGTCACTGAACTTGTACCTCTAAGTTCACTAAATTCAGTCTCCATGCCGGAAACGAGATAGAAAAGTTTGTCCTGCTCTGTACTTTGTGATGCCCTGCTGATTTCTGCAGCAGTGAATCAAATGATACATTTATAAAGGAGAGTGGAAACATTTTCAGTGATTATGGATACCTTTTTAGGTTAAGAGCCTGCCTCTTTGGATTCAAGCACTGCAGTAAAAGTTGCATCAAAAATGCAATGCGCCGTTTATTTTGAATGAATGAGCTCCAGGCTTTACACTTGCATGACAACACAGATGAAGGGTTCGCTGTTTTACCACTCCGGGAGAGAGAGAGAGAGAGAGAGAGAGAGAGAGAGAGGCTTGTTTATGCTCACAAACACTGATTGTGCTATTCTCAGCTATTAATGTAAGTGGATTCTTAAACTCAGTTGTGTTTCTGGTAACTAATGAGCATTACGCAATAAGGTTGCACCTCCATGTGCGATTAAACACAGGTCTACATTTTTAATCATGTGATGTAGCTCCGAGACAAGCATATGTGCCTCGGAGGAGTTCAAACAACGCCCTTCCTGCCTGAATACATAGGCTGCATAACAACAAACAGTACGAAAGAATATGAAATCAATAGACTGTGAGTCAGCTGTGTGTCAAGACGAGGCTGTTTAAGTGACTCAGCCTTCGATGTGTTTGCCAACCCTGAGTGCATCTGCACTAACAAAAAGATATTTGACTGAGAGAGAGAAAAAGGGAGAACGTTCCCAGACGCTGAGCACAACTCCCCTGGAGCTACGCATCATTGTATCTGACTTGTGCTTGCACGCATGCAGGTGTGTTTGATTTTACCATATTTTCCTCCAATATCATTTGAAATAGCTTCAGCTACGGCATTTCAAATTCACAAAGCTCTTGTTATTCGGAGATGTGGATGACACGGAGCGTATAGCTTAATTTCTGGGGATGATTAGAGCTGCAGAAAGAAGAATCGGGAGCAGAGATGTTATCTGAACACGGTAACGTGTGCCGTACACCTCGAGAACACCCTGAGCTGCTGCTCGACACCTCCTGTCATCGCCTTCAATACTTGGTATTCCAGGAAACACTGACTGCAAGACTCAGATTACTTTGACAAGAGAAGCAGACCACAGACCACCTGACAGGGGAGGGGATGCACACAGTGCCGCCACTGGAATTTTGAATATGTGAGGATAATAACTTGACCTCCTCCTCACTCTCCCCTCGATCCCTGATTAAAAACATGAATTCACTACCAACTTACAGAGCACCATTTTCTCAGTTGTAGTACCATCATTTTGAACGCGCAGAGATGAACTGGTGGGGAATCCTTTTGTTACGCCTCTTATCGACCTCAAACTTGACAGTCAGGATTAAACTACACTCCAAGGAACAGCTGGGCGAAAATGTCGAAAGAATACATGTGGGCTAGAACTGCTGCACTTTCACAAAACAAATTACTTAACAGGAAAGGGTGAATTCAATTCTCTTAAAAAAGGATTAATCTAACTATTTGAATTATTTTCTTTTTTAGGACAGCATGAGAACAGGATGTCTCACGGTGCACAAAATATGCAGAGTTATGCAGGGTGCATGACTGTTGTAGACGCTGCTTGTTTGGCGTACGATGAGGGGGAGGGGGAACACTGAAGGGAACAGCAGTTATGTTCAATTCAGTAACACAAGCTGGCTAATTAGCATTGCCCTGCCATTCCCTTTGAACCAGAGGAGGACAAGTGGGAGCCATCATATTTCTTTGTTCTCAGCACTGTGCGAGTCCCCCCTGACCGCAGAAACCACAGGGGTCCGTGACCACAGTGGGTCAGAGGTAGGTAAAATAACATCAACTCCAACCCCTTCCTTACTGAACTGCCCCAGGGGAATTACCCAGACCTTTTCCCAGAACTATGCCCTCAGTAAAGTACAGCTACTGCCAGAAAGGCTGCATCGGATATAGTGCCTAGATGTAATGCCGATGACATTTTCAGGATGCAAACCTACTTCGAGTACACCAGACAGATGTTAAGGGGATACAGGTACCTACTGCACTTCCGATGCACACAATTATTCTCGGCTGACTGCCCTCTGAAGACGCAGCACAGATCATTAACTCTATCCTCTCATGTACCGTGTTTTAATTAATAGTTTCATGCTACTGTATATAATGTACGATTGCAATGTGAAACTGCATTTATGTACTGCCGCAGCGTTCTGAAGAGTGTTTTATGGCCCGTTTCAGGTTGGTTAGAGATGCCGTCAATTGCACTACGACTCCAGGTAGAACCTTTTTGTGCCACACATGGGTCAAATAATTTGGAATACTTGGCAAAGTTAGTCAAGTCACGAGGTGCTAGATGGGTAGGGGTTTGCCTTTTAGTCCATGTTGAGGTAGTGTTTGTTCATCGAAGGGTATTACTGTAGCCTCCTTATATTTTCTTTCTAAAATGTCTCTGAATAATATACACGTACTGTCCAGTTGTCAAAATCTCGATGAAAGAATAGAAGAGACGATCAAAATGGTGATACACTCAAAGCAGTGGGGAACCACTCACTGATCCCCCGCTCACAGCCTTAAGGCACTTGCTCTGTTTTGTCTTTCAGGTTAGATATTTGTTCCCCTAGTTTATTGAGGAGAGCCTGTGTGAACTGTAAGAGAAGGACTGCAAGCAATACCTAAGGCTGAAACAAGACTTGGTCGAAACCTAGTGTATGACCGTGTCTGGCCAATGTACTAAGTTGTGGCCAAATTGTAACAGGGATAGTCCCCTGTGTCTGTATGTAATGTAAATACAGAGATTAAATGTTCATCTTCAATTTCATGAAGTGGTCCAAGTAATCTTTCTTTCTAAAGTCTACATGGTTAAGCTAAATTTGAGCCAAATAATCTCAAATGTAGGACTGCTTTAACTCAAATAATCGTGCTTTTTTCAACAATTTGTTGTTCTGGATTCCTCCTCAAAGGTGTTATTGTGTAACTACTTTGTTAAACAAACCAGACCTAGACAACTGTGAACATATCCACAGCCTCAAATGTTGGTCTTAAGAAAAACAGAGCAAGACAAATTTCCTGCTTCCACTACTGTCACCACTTGATGACTTCAGGTCGAGCATTTTGGGGGGGGGGGGGGGGAGTTACAAACAAAAGCCATGTATGTAATGAGGAAGTGGATCAGCTGATTGATTCCTGAGGCAAAGACCTCACCATCGGGAACAAGAACCTCTGCCATCATTGTGTTCCCGCACTTTTAAAACCAAACGTACACAGTTTCTTCACATCACTCTCATGAACAGTTAAATTAGACGTGTGCTGGCAGGAAACAATTCCAGTACAACAACACTGTAATACCAAAACAATGTACTGTAATGTACTTAAAAGTAATATACTTGACAGTGATATATGCATATTGTGCTATAAAATGTACATATGATCCATTATTGTCAAAATAAAGCTCAGAGGCTGTATTCACTGTCCATAAAACACCTACTGTATGCATATAATGTTAATTACTACACATGCAATTATTCTCCCACACACACATTTGTGACCCTGCAGAAATTGTACGTTGTTGTACATTTGTTGTTTGTATACATTATACTGTATGTATCTATTCTCACACCTGCCTCCCTGTGCACAATAGCAATATGTTTGTGTTTGCTTGAGCCTTTGTTGCGATGCACAGCATGTCTGTAAACATATCTAGGCAATAAAGGTGATTCTGATTTGACAAACTCCACACACATGTTTGTTAAACCTACGTAAAACAAAGAAAAACAAAAAAAGACTTTGCAAATTTGACCCAGTTCTGCTCTGCACCTGTAGTTGCAGTCTTTTCTGGAACAGATCCCCAACGGTGATCCTCATAGTACTGCATCTTCAATCTGCTGATGCACCACTGCTAACATGACATTTTTAGTTTAATTAGAGGCGTCCTAGCTAGGGGCAGAGCGGCAGTCGCTCACAGTCAATATGCAGCGACTTGGAAAACACGACAAACTCACCAGATATCAAGCCCCGGTCTCCATCGCAGGTTTCACATCAGCATCCCGATCAGATGGCGGTCAGAGAGGCAGAGCTGAGGCAATTGACTCCCACTGGCGTCACGGGAAAGCACCACCTAGAGGACAATAAACATATTCAGTCTTTTTGTTAGAACAGCTGAGGTGGCTTAGTTAACTACACTGCAAAACCCCGCCAGACGTGGTGTCGTTTTAACACATTTTGGGATGTTTATCATCTACTTCTAGTCAGTATTCTAGTGAAGGAGGCAACAATCCTCAACACACAAGAGAGGCAGTCATACATTTCTAATCTCATTGACTGAGCTTGCTCCTTTTTCCACTTGGCAGCTTTGGGCGCGATATGAGCGCTGATCTGATTATGAAACAACAGGAAAGAAGCATAAGCAGCAGGAGAGGCATCAGAAAAACAGACTTGGAGATACCGCGGCTATGAATGTGTGTCCTGTCATTAATATTTCACTGCATCATTGTAGCTAAAGGAGAACAAAGTGTAAAGGGGAGCATAATGAAAAATTCATCATATTTTGACACAGCTTTGGAATTTATCTGTGCAAAACAAAGAACGGGCGAATCTTCAGCTCCTGATGAGATTTTGTGACTTGGAAAATAAGGTGATTAATGGATCCAAATAATTACTGCACGCTTTAACATAAGGTCGATGCCACATACATATCTGATGAAGATGGATGAGAGCGGGGGTTTGTAACTCACTTAAGAGGCTATTTCTACCGCAAAATGTTGCTTTTATTTTTGCTTCTCGACAGGGAGGCCAAGGTCACAGGCCTTCAGTTTCTCACTTGTCCCTGAAATTCAAAACAAGCTACATGACATGTCACAGCTCTGCCTGCAGTACAGCAGCACGCAACCCAAGAGAGATTACCATATTGCTTGCGTTTCTCTGCAGAGAGCCTTCATGCATTAAAAGAACAGAATTCTCCACTCAGGTTCTTCTTCCAACTCTACCGTACATCAGTTTGTATTCAGGGAGGGGCTTTAGGCTTGTCACCTTCAGCTATTCATCCAGTCAATGAAGTATTTATGACGCAAGCTTTTGCCTTTTGATACGTCAATACAATCTTTTTAAATTCATCTCGGGCCGCAGTCAGGGCTGTCATGTCAGAGTTTAAGAAATGAAGGAGAGAAATAAAGTAAGAGTGTAGGTGTCACAAATTTCACAGTCTACCATTTCACAGTCTATCATGTCACGCATATTAACTGCTCCTACTTGTGTGTATGGCGTTGCTGCGGCCCACTCCGACAGCCAATGTGACAGTGAGTGGAGTGACTACAATGTGACACTGAGCAACCACTGGGAGGTGCATGAAGTTTGTATCGAACAAAAAGCCCTTTACCTGTCCACTATGGTCTAACAACTGATTCGTTTCGCTTCCATCTTCGTTTCCAAGCATCAAATCATCACCTGGCCCAGTGTGATAAGTCCGATGTCAGCCCAGGACAAGTCGGTCTCACTTAATCTCCAACACGGCTACCCTTCACAGTATCAAACAATCCACTTCCCTGCTCCATTTTCCTCCAGCAGCCACAAGATTTTCACCTCTCTATTTCTCTTTCTATTTCTCTCCAGGCCCTTATATATGAAGTGAAAAGACAGAATAAAATTCCTCAGTGCCAGGCAACTTTGGCCAAAGGACGTACGCCGTCAAGTCATTATCCATCACGGTGATTCCTTCCTCTATGGGCAAGACAAAGACAGTCATCCTCCTGCGCTGCCAGCTTTGTTACTTAAAATACTCTGGCATGACAACAGGAGTGGCTGAGACTTCCCTTTTTACCTCACTGTGATTATATTCTGTCTGTCGATCCACACAGAGCCGACTTGATGTGTGTGGCATGGAAAGGAAGGGCCAGTCAGGTTACGGGATTGATGAAAAACATTCATTCTCGTTCAAAAGAAAACAGCCGTAACCTTGAAATTTACACTTCGTGATCAACGTAGTTTGGAAAGATGACCAACGCTAGCATTGATGTGTATTTCATAGGCTTGAAAATAGACTTTGAATGTCATGAATGTGCAGTGAAAGTATTATCTTTCAATATATAACAAAACACGTGTTGAGAGAATAGCAGAGGCAGAGGGATATTATTTTAATAATGTGCAAGTGAGATATCTGTAGCAAGCATTCTTATATATCATGATCTGCTTGGATATTTCCTTAAATAAACTATAGCAAGTATCAGGAAAAGCAGATAGGAGCAACATTGATATATTGAAAGATTGGAATAGAATAAAATTGCCATTTTACAGCTGCGTTGTCGAAGGACAAAAGATTACAAATTAAAAATTAGAGACAATGTCAGAACTATCTTTCTACTGGCATAAAGAGAGGGGGTATTTTGTTCTTCTTAGATATCTGCTCAGCAAAAGAAAGCTCGGTAAAAAACCTTCAGGCATCTCATTACATCGGATCCTGCTGACCATCTAGGGAGACAAAAACAAGCCTTGGAGCTTCAAACCATTATAGATTTGAGTGAATGCATTCATATTGGGGATGGTCGCCTTTCTTTGTGCTCCATTCCCCAGATATCGACAAAGTGATGGCATTTCCTGAGCTTACTGGCAAAGAAAGCAAGGACACACATCACATCACTTAATAGACCACAGCAGTATGGGAAATGAATTCCCCCCATAGCCATGCGAGGAGGTTTTTGGGTATTTATTTAGACTAATTATTTTCAAATTGCCTGACTTGAGTAAAGGTTTTGGTTAGAATAAAAATGTTCAGCAAGTGCCTCCTTTCCTTTGCTGCAGCTATGACAGTGCCTGAGAAGGAAGACAAGCAGCAAAGCAGCCACAGCTTCAACACGCTTATTAAAGGACATTCTCAATGTCATCATGACTCAGCAGTGGACTGACGGAGCCACTCGTTCAGGAAACGGCGCTGCTGTTCGGAGGTGTAACGTAGCCCGATAGCTGACATAACTGTGAGGTCAAACTCATCCTCAGCAGATCCACGACACTGAACGCCATCAGACCATTCCTCTTCTCCCCAGGCTTTACAGTCATTTACTTACTCATGTCAGCACTTTGATTAATGGCCTGCTTTACACACAGGATCACATGGCAAGGTATCAATCATAGTGCTGTACGTATTTATGGGTTTTCTGCAGCTGCGTTCCCACAGTCAAAGCCTAATTACATCTACCTAATACGGGTGCATGAACAGCAATGCCCCGAAACTGTGAACATATTGAAAATATGTCACTAAGTGTAGCCTTAATGTGTTTAAATACATCAAATATATCCAGTTTAATCACTGGGTGGAACATTCTCTGAGTCAACGGGGGACAAAACCCCAAAAGTGAGGTGATTATTAAGGACGAGCAGCTGTTTTTGTCTGAGCCATTTCCGCTAATCTAAACTTCTTCAGACTGTAATGAACGCTCCTATAGCACTGGCCTGACTCGAACCCAGCCGAGCTCTTTACTTGAATTGAGACTCACATTCAAGGAAAATTGCTTGTAGGAGCAGTTTTGATTTAATAATTAGCTTTTTATTAGCTCTACAACCCTTTGGCATTAGAGGTCAAGCAAAGATGAATGGTGTGTATGTGTGTGTATGTGTGCTCCCCATCCCCAGCCAATCAATACTGAATTTGGCGCTGCTAAAGGGCAAGTTTACCAAGAGAAAGCCTTGAACTAAAGAAGTGATCATTTAGGCTTGTTGTATCATGGTTAGACTCCATCAGACAAGGGGTGTGGAACACATGTTGAGGTCCTCTGTAATGCCTTGGCTTAGCTGAAGGTGTACAAGCTTTTCAAGTAGACTTCATCCAATCATGTCAACATGGGGTAAGTTACAGGTCTGAACAAGAAATTAGATTTTGCTAACGTTACTGTCAGATCTCCGATATGGAAGTGACCTTTTTGCTCTGTGATTGGAACTCTGCAAGGCAGTAGCAAAACCACAACGCAACTAGTGCTGTGACTAACAATTATTCGTATTATCGAATAATCTGGCAATTGTTTTCTTTTTTTTCTTCTTTTTTTACAATGAATGAACACGTTTTAAGGTCATGAAATAGAGGGAAATGCTCCAAAACCAAAATATATTCAAAATACATGAATATAAAATGCTTTACTATATAGTCTATTTGGCTATTTGAAATATTTGGCATATGTGAATGAACAAAAGTGTAGAGTCGTGCTAGCAGCTCTGTGAGGCTGTACTTAGGCACAGTGGTGCAATGAGCAAAACATGCAAACTACAAATGCTAACATGCGGATGCTAATTATGTTTAGTGTTCACCATGTTCAGCGTCTTAGTTTTGTGTGTTAGCATGCTAACATTAGCTAGTTAGCACTAAACACAAAGTACAGCTGATGCTGATGGGAATGTCATTCATTTTTCGGATCTATTCAGTCATGAACCAAATTAATTGCACAAAATTTGAATTTTGACCTGAGGATGGTGAGTTAATGTCAGAGGTTCACTGAAATTATTACAATTCATCCTTTTGGGATTATGCATATGTATGGGCATCAAATAACATGGCATTCCAACCAACTTTGACCTGTTGGTGTCATTAAATGAAAAGTCAGGGGATCAACAGAAATCATCATGGTTCTTCTTTGGGGACCATGAATGTTTGTACTAAATTTCATGTCAATCCAACCTACAGTTGTCAAGATATTTCCATCTGGACCAAAGTGGTGGACCGACAGATCAGCATTTCCATCCATAGCGCCATGGCTAAAAGTCCCTGGAAAATGAAGCAACGATCAATTAGTAGCCGATTCAAGTACAACAGAGGGAAATAATGAAAGAGCTTTGCCATCCAAGATAAAAGCTACAGCCACATGAAATATAAAATAGGGATATTTAGGTCAGTGAATTATTCTCCTAATTATGTTGTTGTTTAGCACACGCTGAAATTCTTTGAGATCATTTTAGCTCCAGTTACATTAAAATACTGGACTGGACATGTTTTAGAAATATGATCAGCCAAAAACTTGTAAAACCTTGCAGTAGGTCATAGCTTATTAAATATCAAACATCTTAGTATCAGAATCAACTGGCAAGTGATGAATCATTTAATCTAACATTGCAGCCAATATAAATAATAAACAAAATGTAGTTTTTGAGTGAACTGACATTTTTATACTACAAAATCAAAAGCATCCTCAAGAGTATAAAGTGGAGTAGTCGTCTCTTTTTTTGTCCCTTTAGGAGATAAATTCATTAATGAAACATACAGTTAATTCTTGATCTTGTAAATAGAATTTTGACAAAACGAATCTCTGACACAACTGTGGGCGGTTGAGTTGCATCGTGGGTATTATAGGCGCCAGGTTTTGACAAAGAAGAAGAATATGTGGAGTACTGTTTCTGCTGCATCGATTTTGATTATTAAAAAAACCAAAATGTCTTTCATGAGTCTGACAATGTTATAGGGGTGCAATGCTAAATGGTGAAAGAGTATTTTTAAGCACAAGCTCACATGCCAACAGATTTATCTAATCCAATCTAAGCTAATAAGTGAAACGTGAGTTGGGACAGTTGTATTTGACTTCACAGTATGTTGTACGAAGGGATACTTTCCCATCCTCCCCGTTCCTGTGTTGAAGATAAATCAGTGTCTCAGTGTTTTTAATTAAGTAATCAAGCTATATTTTCCCATAGAACAAATTGATCAGGAGGATTAGATTTTACATTTCCCTAATTCCGAAAGGACGGTTTTGCAACGTGGTTCTACCAATTACGCACGTAATCTTTCCACTGGCAAGTCTGCAAACATTAATCTCACTGTGTACAGGTTTTGGCGCCATCGCTATAGACTACATGGTGCAGCTTATGGAAATCTTCGGGAATTTATCATGATCGTGTCACATCAACGGGACCAAAATATTATGAGGACTTAGGAAGCGGAACAGCAGCAGGATCTATATGTGGCTGGGAGCGCACATACTGGAATACAATGTATATCGTAAATGGTATGAAATATTCCCACTGCTCAAGCAACTCTTATTATAACCTAAAACAATAATTCATCCAAAGATTATATTTGCTGTGCCATGTTCTGGAATTGCTTGGTTGAAGATTCATATTTAACTTCATTAACTCAGCAGCAGAATGTTGCAAACAGCTCATGACGAGTAACGATACATACAAATATGTATCGCCCTATGATTGTTTTAAGGTGGTATTGCCGTCTGCTCGTCTCATGCCATTAGCACGCGGCGTCATTTCAGCAATCGTGACACTTTGATCATGTCGTGCAGTCATAATAAGAAAAGACAGATCTGATGAAGGTTTTAACAAGTACCTCTCCTGCCCCATTGAGCTTTAACCTGAGAATGCAAATCAGCTTCATGAAAACCAAGTGATTTCATGGTTCACTGACTGCTGCATAAGCATATGGTCTGCAGTCTCCAGGAAAATGTATTATAGAGGAGGGGGTTTACATATGGATCATACCTTAATCCGTAACTGTTGATTTAGTGACCATTCCGTCATATTTAGTGCACTTTTACATTGATGCTGCAGCATCACAGGTTTGCTGCATCATACTCTTTGGGATCATTTAAAGACACGGGGGAATTCAAGCGACTTTTTCCACATGGCTATATTATGCCATCAGTATTTAAATTGTGTGGAAAAGACATGGCCCTCTGTTCACAAATTCAAGCATGAAGATTACAAGGGCTTAGTACGACAAGTATTAGCATATCCTGTTACATAAAAACCTCTAAGCAGGGTTATGTGAGAGTAATGGAGCTGCTTTTAGCTGGTTGAAATTTTTTACAATAAATTGAATACTGAAAAATAAAATAAAATGTTGGCTCCTTTGCGGTTTAATACCTCTGTAGAGATCAATGATTTGGAGGGATTCTGCATCAACAGATCTGTAGGCTCAGGAAAGAAAAAAGCTCTTATTATGTTTCACAATACCCTTTCCCCCGATAAAGTGGGAGGGCAAATCCATTTTACTGAGCCCCAAGCACGAGCGTAATTTGCTAAATGAATGTGACAACTTGTCTGTAAACAAGAGCTGGGACTAACTATGAATCATGCTGGCTAGCCAGATATTTTTCCTTATTTACCATCTGCAAATAATGTCTGAGTTGTGCCCAAGCGCCGCCAGAGCTGTCAATTTGACAGGTTGTGGAGGTGGTGGTGGCGCAGCAGTCACCAACAAAACAGGTTAAAAAACAAGTGCTCTTCATTTTCCTTCCCCTCATGAAAACATCCCTATTCTCTCCAGGCTGGTAAATACTCAGGCTTCTGTAATTCATGCCTCGTTCCTGAATTTATTGCCAACTGCAACAGGATTTGTCTGTCAAGACAAGAGTCAGGATGAAGAGACCAAACAGGAGAGCAGAGGTTTAATATAAGATCGTTACCAATATGTCACATATTATATGAAATGCAGATTATCTGATGTCCTCAGCTGGAATTCATTTCACTGATGTTAAATACCCCCACACCCACCAAAAAAAATTAATTCATGTTTCCTATTGACTTTCTTATACCACAAATTAAATCTACTAAGAAGACTGTGAGTGAACACAGTGAAGGCTCAATCACATGAGGTGCAGAGGTTGAGTTGTGCTTCTAAAAAACATTTCATATAACCTGGTCTTCTGTCATTAGGTTCTCAGTAGTTTAAACAGGGACATTGTTTCATATCACGTGATTACATTTATCATATCTGTCTTGTTTGATACCTGTGTCCTGACAATTACTTCAATGAAAAAGCCAGGCACACTTATCTTTATACTAAATGATAACTTTGTCGACCCTCTGACTTTCCCTCCTGTACCAACATCAGGTTTATGTTTGAATACCAGCTGTACTTTGAGCTAGGATGCTTAACTAAGATGGTGAACATGATCAACATTATACATCAGTGTGTTAGCATTGTGTGCCTAAGTAAAGCCTTACAGAGCAGCTACATGACTGTAGACTTTTAGTCTAGATTAAAATGAGAATCTATTTACAGCTAATGTTCATGTAATCTCATGTTGCTCATTTTGGTGCCAAACTGATTCAATGTTTCTCCTTTTGGAAAATTGCTTATATGGGACTAATTGGTTCGTTTCTCATAGACATTGAAATGTAGGTATACAAACCCTTAATTTGCATCGTCTCTTGTGCCTGCTTGGACCCTCACAAACACATAAGCATATTTTTTGAGTTGTTGAATAAATGACACAGAACTTTTAAGGTGAAAAACTTCTTGGAGGTTCCTACAAAGTCTCACTGAATGTCTCGGAAGTGGAAAAAAACTCCCCTGGCCCCTAAAACAAATACTGAGAAACACCAGCCTCAAGACATCAACTATTAATCCCATTTGAAGCTATGTACTTGAAAATGAAAAGTCCATAACACCTCACTGCTCTGCATGGTCTTGAACTACACAATCAAAGGGAGCTTTCACACCAAAACAGAGTTTAACCGGGGGACAACTTTTATGTACTTCACGGCAATCTTAAATTCGGTTTCACCCCACGCATGAACTGTATTTTTCCTGAGGAAAATGTAATTTTAGACAGAAACATCTTTCAGCCAACTTTTTGGGCAGATAAGGAACTGAGCATTTACTCTCCTTCACTTGCAAATAAAGGACAATTTTGTCATCTGTGCCCTCATATTACTGTTAACCCATTGTTAACCCTTTGCATTCAGGATGTCATCATTTACAAATCTAAGGTTTTTCTTTTTTTTCAAACTGATTGGAGTAAATAATTACTCTGAATGAACGCTTTATTAAATATATAATTAAAGGTAAAATTTCTACAACTTTAAAATACAATAATTTACAGGACGTGTGCATATTTTGAAACGACTGAATTGGGGGTGAATTTTGCCATGTGTTTGATGCCATACACTCGGGCACATTTATCTCTGTATGTATTATTGATATACTTGGGAGATAAAGTTACAGCAAGGTCTTCGGGATCTATCCAGCTCAGATGGATATTTTCTTCAGGACTCCCCCTGGTGCATTTGACAGTTGTAAACATATGTATACTGCTGGCCTGCCTGAGCCAGCCATCTATAATGGATATAGAGTTGTGAGGGGTGGAACAAGTCACCTCTGGTGAGATACTGGGACTCTATAAAATGTTAAAATAGACCTCTTCAAATATGCTCAGCATTTCCATGAATTATATCCAGAGCTTAGAGTCTGAAAATGTCAATCGCTCTCTGTCAGGCCTTCAGAGATTTTAGAGTGGAATGAGAAAATATGTCTGTCTTAAATGTATGTCACTTTGGAGCTCTCCTCAATCTTGGTGTGCTGGATTCAGCCAGCATTTAATAGTCTGAACTAAATCGTCTCCAAAACCTCAAGAGGTGCAGTTTGCCATTGATTACGATACAACATTCATATCATCTATATATTTCAAACAAACTGTATATTTCTCCACAGTTTTAGAAGTTACCCTAAACTGCTACTTTCCATGAATAATAATGTGCAGAGAAGTTTAAATTGGGTTTTAATATTTTCTAAGGCACATAGGCGGTTTTCTTTGAGCTCCCCTCGTTGCTGTTTGTGCGGGCGATTGCCCTGTTTGAACCCTTTTTGATCTCAGTGAGGCAGCTGACACTACAGACCAGGTCATCCTGCTTGAAAGGCTCGAAAAAGGGTTTATGTCACAGTTACTGCCCTTCAAATGGTTCAGACCATAAATTGCTGATCGAACATTTTCCTGCTGCTGGAGGTAGTGCATCATCTTGACTGTATTTTATGCGTGCATGGTGTTTCCCATGGATTGATTTTAGCTCCTTCCACAATTAAATAACTCGTTATTAGCACAAGTGCTTTCAATCAATAATCCGAAACCAGACCAACAGACGAAATAGAAGAAGAAATATTCTGTCACCAAATGTTCAATGACCGTTGGAACACAATGATTAATCTGTAAAACTACAACAAATCAATTTAAGTGAACTGCCTTCCACCCCTGAGTATGTCTTCTATTTTTAAGGCCACACTGGTGTCACTGTATTTAAATCTTCACACTCAGACTCACTTATCTCTGCATGGTAATATTCTTGGATGATCCGACGCAGTCACAGCATTTGCAAACAGGATATCTCTCTTTCCCCAGCGAACACTCGCTAGTTCCAGCCCTTAAAATCACTGATAACATGCATCAGAATCCTCTCGAGTTTTTTTACTCAAATCGTTTTCTAATCTGTGAAGGTGTAACAACTGTTCTGTCTTCCTCCAGTGAACGTACTGATGACGTATGGTCTGTTCTGACCTTGAGAAGGTTATCCATGCTTTTATTTCATTTCAGTTTCATCACCAAGACTCTTAACACCAGCTGGATATCTGATGTCAGGCCAACCAGAATCATTTTACCCATATTCTTGTGATTTTGTGGTATAACTTCCATTGTTTTGTTGTTTTTCATTTTCCCTTCAAGGGTCTTTGACTATTAAACTTAGTGAAGAGTTTAAGTTGTATTGTGTAATGTATATAATAAGCTACTTTATTGTGACCTTTTAAAGAATTCATGCCTTTTTATAGTTTGCCATTTATAGACTCTTCCTGATTACTTCACTGACTTGCATTGATTCCCCTCACACCATTGGTGTGTGTGTGTGTGTGTGTGTGTGTGTGTGTGTGTGTGTTTGAAAATGTGAGGCAACTGTATACATGCAGGCCATTTACCATTTGTGGTTTAGTTTGTGTTCCACCACACTGACACACAAAACAGTGGTACTTTTTTTATTTATTTTTTTTATAAATAATGGTATTTCTATTATCAATTAACCTGTGCATTTTTACAACTTACTGAGTATTTGTTTAGTCTGTAAAATACACATCACAAGTGCACAGAACCAAAGCTGATGTCTTAATAAAAGCTGTTTTGTCCAACAGTCTAAAGGCCAAAAGTACTGAAGTACAAGAATATAAAACAGAGAAAAGCAGCACATCCTCACATTTAAAAAGTTGAAACAAAAGGATGTTTTTTTTCTTGATAAATCACTTAAATTATTTATTATCAAAATTGTTGACGGTTGACTACTACATTAATAGAATACACATTTCAGCGTATATAACCTTGCTGTCATAAAGCTTCAGTTAAGTTGAAGCTTTCTTCAAGTTTAAAGAAAATTGTTAAAAGCAATGTTAATGGGATTTAGGCATAATAAACAGTAGTTTGGCCCTGACTCATATGTTATCTCTCTTATCTGTGTGTGATTTGAGGAAAGGGAAGTGTGTTGCATTTTCTTTTTGTCTTCAATGATATTCTTGTGTGGAGATGTTAAAAAATTGAAATAATTGTTCAATTCTGAGTTTGCTAACTTGTCTCAAAAGCCTGGAAAACCAGGCAAGATGGATTATTTCTGGAGTATTTGTGTCTAAGTTTTCTTGTATTATTCAGTAAATGGTCTTGTCAGTGGTGGAGACCATGAAAGTTTGAAAAATATGATTAATTTTAAAAACCTTACCCCTTTTGAAGCTACGATATATTGCAGGCTAGCAGAGAAGTCGACACGGAGTACAGCAGACAGTGAGTGACTGTGAAACGGAGCCCAGTGATCCAAACCGTCCGCTGGGAAAAAGTCAGAAGGTAACGCCTCGGAGTGATGATGAGTATGAGTATGTGGATGGCGCAGTGAACCGTCTTGTACGTGTCACCTGCTGTAATGGTATACACTGGATTAATTGAAGCTTACATGTCTGGTTCTTAAAGCTTAAACACTCGAGTTTGCTGTGCATATCTGATGAAAGGTCACCTCGCTCCAATTTATTTGCCAAAAGGAGACGACACAGGGGAACAAGTGCAGGCTGGGAATGTAATCGGAGTGCCACCCTCATGCCGAAACCTGGTTCTGCTCCGTAAGCAGCCCGCCCCACGACGGCATGCACATCTGACTACGGGCAACGGTGTGTGACTAATGATCAATGACTGACAAAGAAATTCCAATCATAACATAGTGACAAGTTTTGTAGACAAATAATTTGTTAGGAAAGACAATGCTGATTAATAAATAGACCTGAGGTCATTTCAATTTTCAGTACACAATATTTGAAAGACTTGTTTAAATGTTAACTATGAGACGATATTTACTGATTATCCTGCTCAAACCTTCACAAATAGAGATGAAAAAAAAAGTGTCTCATCTCATGTTAGAATCAGGAGAAAGAAATTCACCTCCAGACAGAATGAAAGTGAAAGTGATTAGATAAGTTATTGATCAGTTCATTTGGGCAGCGTCTCTCTTAAAAGTGAGTGGGCTTCACCTCAGCTTGTGTCTGTAAGTCCTTTGTTGACTGCTTGCGCTCAGAGAACTATCAAATTGGCAACCAACATTAAAAAACTATTCTCCAGCTTGCAGTCTGCCTTTGAACGGTATACACTTAGCGGCAGTAACTGTCAAATGCAGAATATGTGACTGACTAAATTACTTATACTGCAACACAATTAGGTTCATAGTCGGAGGGGGATTTCGTTTTTGTCTCTCTCTAACGGCTATAATGTTGCAATTCTGATTTAAAAAGGCTGAATTTAACTGAAGACGATTTAGTATTTAAAAAGGTGTTTGCAATGCAGTTGAAAGAGATTTATTGCATTTCACATGTGACACCGATGGTTACCACGGTAACATCAAGTGCCGTTTAACACTACAGCAAACACTCGGATGTGCGGCAACTTTGTCAGAACTTTTTTATTGTTTTAAATAGTGAAGTCAGTCGATAATTGGACTTTTTCCATCGTGCCTTACGCAACCGTGGTTTGATTTCCTGCTGCACACAGTCTGCCCGGTGACCTTCATGTTCCATTATTTAAGAGTGATCCGCTGAAATGCTGAAATGACAGTTGTCTTGTTTTGAAGATGCATTGTTGACGATTAATTGCAGTCCAGTCTAACAGCAGTGACAAATGTACTGCCTGACCTGCGGCTTCGTCACAATAAAGCGCTGTAACTATTCATCTCCCAAGAGGCCAAGAGGCTCCACTACGGTTAACGTCTAGCTTCTTTATTATTTTTAGTATTTTGTTAAAGTTATGGAAACATCATGGTTTGGGTTAAAATTACTACTTTTGTCAAGTTTAGAAGACTTACGTCGTCAACGATAAACATGTGATTTAAGTTAAGGAAACTCTAAATAAACATGCTGTCTCCTGAGTTAAAGTCTGATGTTTTGTTGACCCGTGAACCCAGCCCCGACTTCCACACACACTCTTTCTTGCTCTGTGACAACTTCACGTACCTCCTCCTGTGATCCCTATAATTACAACAGCTGCTAGCGTGCTTTGTCACTTGAACATAAACAGATGTCGTTTCGGGTCACCTGCTGAAGCGACTGATGCTGCCGTTCTTCCTGGGAGCATAGCCGGCCTGAATTTCATGCATGCATTGTCTTCCGGTGAATCAGTCGTGCGTGTGAAGACAATTTCCAGCACAAGGGGCAGACTCCGCCACTAAATATTAAAAACTACTACACAGAGAAGTAAATACCGGATTTAAATGAACGGCTATTTGTGAAAGAAATCCCCACCGTAAATTGTACCATGGATAGGATTATAGCTTGAGTAAACCCCAAATTTACCGTCTTAAAATCTGCAGGGAGTGTCACAATCTGCAGAGACAACCTGACATCCTGTGAGAATTTATTGTCATATGCCACTTTCTAATGTCATGACCATACATCTGCAAGAATTGACTGAGCCCTCAAACAGTATAGACAGATAGATGAAGAGATGTGAGCATTGAAACCCTAAGATAGGCTTCACAGGGAGGGTATTCAATGACCTTTTACCAGCAGTCACTACAGCAACCCCCCCCCCATCAGCATGAATGAAGGAGCAGTGTTAAAAAATGACGTGCCGTGCTGTCTGGAGATGTCCTTCATGGGCAGCAATACGGCAAATGGTGTTATTATCTATGACCACTGCATTCTGTTATTTCTCTCTCGCCTCTTACTTTGTTCTGCTTGCAGTGTGATGAGGAAGGAGCCATATTTCACCTTGCTATTTACATATAGCTGTAATAATCCACTGTGCTCTTTCCCCTTCACATTCATTTTTATATTCTGCAATATTTACGATTACGGGCTTTGCAATACAGGCACAGCGTAATGAATAAATTACACATTAGAGTGAAGGTAGAGTCCTATACTCATAGGTCACATGTATTTTGCTGCCATTTTAAAACCGGCAGATCACAGAGGAACACAGCAGGAGAATACGTCCAGTCAGACGCAAGTGAGCGGCTGTAAATGGGCGGCCATTGGGGAGAACCTGAATAATTTATAGCCCCTCTTGTTGTGCTGCACAATCAGGAGAGGTTTATTTCAAACAAAGGGAACATGACATCTGTCATGAATTCCCGTTATGCTTTGTCTCTCCCTGTCATGCTCGCACTCCACATTTTCATCTGTTTTAAAATGTGTTTTATTTGATCTATTAAACCACTGACATGCAGCTGTAATTGATGCAGCCTTTCTGAGCCGTTTAGAAAAATAAAAAATATATTTTTGTGGGTGGATCAGAGAGCAGAAATCTGCATTTCAGTGGGCTGTTAATCAGGCAACTCTCATCTTCCTGCATCATCCTAGGATGTCCCACTACGTCTCTCTCCAGAGACGCCTAGTCTCACTGACACAATTCCTCAGAGGGACTCACAGCGTGAACCGTTAAACATTGCACGTTTGTGAGACGTCATACTGAGAGGCTGTTTGCTTTTTCATATCAAAACTCCACCACCATATTTATTTCTTCTGCAGTGGCTCTAAGAAAAAAATAAACATGTTAAAGTGAATAAGTAAAGGAAAACAAAAATGAAAATGCTTCACACAGTATTTAAGCTGCCACACCTTCCTCTTTGTATGGCAACACATTATATTCCTCTGCGGCTCTGATCATAACTTTGCATGTGACTGGCTGTGAGCTCAAATTACTGGCCTTGTTGGACAGCAAAGAGAAAGGCTGAAAGAAACAGAGACAGAATAGCTGTTGACAGCACTGATACAAACAACAAGTTCCTCTTCGTATCATTATTGTGACTCATGTAAGTCAGAAAAGACAACAGTCTTTTAATGCTTTGTGATGTTTAGTTTAGCTTGTTGTTGTAACAGTCTTATTGTTGTATGTGCTTGTATGTTTCTGTTCTGCTTTTAGCTATGTCCTCCTATATGTGCTTTGATGTTGTTTTACCAGTTTTCTTTAAGTCTTTTTTGTTTTTTTAAATGTATACCATCAACGTGCCCAGGGACTGCAGATGATAATTAGTCTATTTTTCTAAATCTGACACATTTACATTGTATTGATGTTGAACAAAGAGTGTTGTCCCTGATGGATAAATGTATTTTTCTTTGTCATGCCTTCGTCTCTCTCCTACAATACCCAAGATTAACTGCAAAATATGACACCTCCCATGCCATGAATATCGCTTTAAATTAAGCATACTAACTTTGATGTAAAACAATGTGACAAATGTACAAACGCAATAAGTATCCACAACAGCTAAAAAATGGTAAAGGTCAATACGAATAACGACAATCCCCATAATTGATTTGCTAATTAGTTGGCATTTAGCATCCTTAGCCATGAAACACAATAGAAACAAACAATACCAGACAGAGTTTAAGCAACAATGCTAATTACATAATACATTTATAAAACAAGCTATATATTGCTTTGAATATGAACTTGATGAGTATTAACAACAGACTGTTTCATATATGGACGTAGTCTCTGTGACGTCACCCATAGGTTTCTATAGCCATTGTGAAGCTCAAAGTACATGGCTCCAGTTGTCGCCATCTTGGCAGTGACAAACACCGCCGATTAACTCCCGGTTAATTGGAAAATGGGCAAAGAGGTGTCTGAGGCGGGCCTGGGTGACGCAGCAGAGGAGACAGCTTCAAACTAGCGACCTGAGACGCCACCCACCTGTCACTCAAAGCGGCCACGCCCTCAATTATACCTAACTTTAACTTCTAAATAACTAAAAACGGGTAAGTTAAATTCACCCCTCGTACAATTGTCATCAACGGGGAAATTAGCGATGAAGACCAAAGCAAGTTTTTGTATTCTGCTGTAAAGTTGGGCATTTTACCAGGGGGTCTAAGGGGGTCGTTTTTGAGCCCAGCCTAAAGTGTCCATATGAAGAAATGCAGTTTTTGTCACTTAAAATCTTTCAAATTAAACAATTCATGGAGGAAATGTAACGTTTTGGACTTCATTTGAATTTACAACCAGATGTGAGAGGTTGTAAGTAGAGAGTTAACATGTTCACAAAAGGTTTATAAATTTAGAGACAACTCCGTCAGAGGTGGGCCAACTAAAATTGAGGAAACAGTCGGGGTAAACTCTCGGTGAACTCGGTGGGAATTTTTATGTCAAATTTTCACATGTCACATTACAACAATAGGAGTCAGACTGAAGAAAGCTGCTAATCATCTGATATTACAGACACACCAGACTGTTTAAGAAAGTGTGTCTTTGGAATGTAAATGTAGCCTATCAATACTGTATTTAAATACATACTGTATGTATGCAAATAAAACAAGGTGATCATATATTTGCATATTTATTTGATCTTAAATGGAAACAGTTTGCACGACTTTAGAATGGAGAGGAGAGATTTGCATATCACTGTCGCTGTTAACAAAGATCCAAGAGGATTACATCCCATTTGCACCTTGTCTTTGGGATCAGACAGCAATTTGCTGCCGTGGGAGATGGCAAGTCTTGCTGCACTGCACATGTGGGCAGCGAATGAGAGGAAAGTTTGCTCACCTCTCCATCATAATCTCTTGTTCATCAATGTGATCTATTTTCTGCCCCTTTCGTGCCTTTGCACCGGACTGCAAACTCTGACAAAGTGCCTGGGTGCGTGTTCTTTAATGATGATAGATGAGAGTTATCCTGAGGATGTTGTCAGATCAAGGGATGTACCGTGGGCGTTATTCTGGGTGGTGACACGAGGAGAGTAAATAAAAAACATCATATCTTGTCAGTTATTCGAATGGATTATTTACGTTGTGATGGAGCGCTGCTCTCAACACGTCGGAAAACAATTGAAATAAGCCCAAGGTGCTTTACCTCTGTTAAATTAGATTTAACATTGATCGTTTCAACCCCCTGTTTTGAATGCGTTAATCTATAATTGGGGGTGTCACGACTTAAGCCATTACCAGCAGAAGGGCTCAAAGTAGATCAAGTTTTCCAGCTGTAGAGAAATGTAAGTAAGTAATGTATCCTCATTTTCAGGCAGTTATATGATGATAGTTGCCTGTGATTTATACAAAATACGGTGCGGTGATTTTTTTTTGTGCATTTTCAGACCTCTATGCCGCTGCGGTAATGAAGAATAATTCACAAATCCTCCAATACACACACTGCTGAAAATGGATTTCATTGTGGGTGAATCTAGCTGTTGTTCAAATTGTATTGTTTTGACACAGTGCGTTTTGCAACAGCAGTTTCTCAAACTGACACAGAATAAAGAAGGGTTGCGGCCTCCTCCTGCTTAATTATAGCGCCGTGAGAAAAGCAGCAGATGCCAACAAAAGACATCAAAACAGTGATTTGCATGAAGAGTCTAATTTCAAAGTGAGTCGAAAATCTATACTTTGGCGTGCTGATATTTTCGGCGTGCTGAATGTGTTTTCACGGAGGAAAAAGGTTAATCCAATTTCCACAAGATATTAGACTCATGTCAATTGGTTTCGCCGTTTCCTGCTGCATGATAACATGAGAAAAACATCATTCAGAACGAAGTGACATCTTACACACTTTAATAAAGAGTGATACATTGATGCTCTCTATTTCACATACAAAACCGTAAACTCTGCATCGCTGCTCACAATCAATCATTTATAAAATACCTTGCTTTGGGCTGGTTAATTATTATCAAACATTATGGTATTGATTTATTCTATATAGAAAACACTGGGTAGTTTTATAACCTGAGGTAACTCTTTACAAAGCCTTTGCCAAACTTAAGGGAAGGAGAACTCTTTTATCAGCATTTTCCAAAGTATAAGCACTAATTAAATTACATATTTATTTATTTACTCACTTATTTTTTTTTTTTTTTGCTGCATTCTTACTTTTCTATCAAATGCATTTGAACTTTTTTGTTTTCTGTGTTCATATTGCTGTAATTGCCTGCAATTAGAGTAAGCCTGATAAACCTAATTTGTTTTTTACTTGCGACTTGACAACTTTGTCTCTGTAAAAAAGAAATAAGAAATATGATTGTTTCACAATCTTTTAGTTTGTGCAGGAAGCAATCCAATCAAAATGCTTTAAACATGATAATCGGTGCATCTTTGAAGACTAAACAGCAGAAACATTACAATTTGTCCTTCAAAATGTCTCACACTTTTCTCACACTATCACTTTCCATAGGCCTATTTGCATTATTGCTTTCAAAGACCTGTGGTGTGTCTTTGTGGTAGCAAAGTGTCATCGCGATTACAAATGTTTTTCTCAATACAAACGACTCTACAAAGCAGATACATTTGCACTAACAAGGACATATGAAGACAATAACACATGGATAAAGCAGACGATAGAGAGTTGTGAATCTGAATTAGCCCTGTGTTGCACTCTGTTCTGAGCAGTCTTTCTACATAAAACTGCTTGTTAGAGGGGAAACTAATGAAAGTATTGTCACCTGGACCTCACATGTAATACGATGTCAAACTCATTTCCTGCACTCTGTTCCCAACCAAAAAGAAACCACAATCACATTCTTAAAGAATATGATGATAATGAATAATCTCATACCCAAAATCATCAGCTTGTGTGTAATTTAACATCACCCACTAAAAGCCTCTGTTTCAAACCGTCCACACTAAGGATCTGCTTATTTCACAAAACATTATTATTTTTTTTTTTACATTTTCTTATTTGAATTTCTAGGTGAAAAACACAAGGTTTTGTTAATGATGATGCTGTGGTTATTAACTTTCTATTTCGACCCCATTGCCAAATGACTGTGGCTGATACAGGCGATCTCTGCTTACCCGAGTATTGCTGAAGTCAGACACTCCCCTTGTGCAGAGAAGCATCCTGCAGGACTGCCAGTTCAAAGCAAGAAAAAAATCAATTACCTCTTACGGTGCCACATTATGTAAACCCCAGCCATCTGAAAACGATCAGAATCAATATCTGCAGCGTTTAGCAGCCATGCCTGGCGTGTGGTGATGTCTCTCAAACATGCTTTGATATGGCGTCTGTACAGCCATGTGATTTTCTTTTACCTGTTTCTACCCCTGCACAAACACACATACAGTTATGTTGCATTGAACACAGCAGTGGGCATTAATTATAATTAAAAAATATTGAAGCATAAAGTGCTTCAAAGAGAAGGATATTTTAAGTAACATTTTTAAATGAACTGCAGAGAAGATCTCAGAGTTTAACGATGGCAATAAATTACTCTTGACTCGTTAGACCACAAATAAGATCAGTGCTACTATCAGTAAGTTCAGCCCTACCCGGTGATTACTGTAATAGATGAGAAAACCAATTTAGCCAGGGTATATCAAGTTACATAACATATTTGTGCTCACATTATACCTTTTGTTTTAGAGCCACACAATTAACTCTGTAGTGGCTACACCTGACATTGATGAAGCTGTTAAAGGGCTGCAAAAGCCACAACAAGTCAAATCTTTGTCATTCATCACAGAACTTTTGCCTGTTGGGACAACAATGTGGAAAAACAATAGGTAGAAAAGTAACAACACAGTAAACTGCTTGGATGTCTTCTTTCTTTCCTTTTTTTACCCCCCACAAAGGCATTTATGAAAACACGTCATAAAGAATATAAAGCAACGCTCTTTGACGAGAGGTGAAGACTTTTACCACAAGCCGCCCACACGTGGCACCGGTTCTTGCTAAGTTTATGTCACGTGAGAGAACAGCAGTTGAACAGCTGTCTTTGTGTGCCCACATAGAGACCTAGAATGTGAAGCACAAATTATGTGACATTCAACGCTTGAGATGCCCTTGATATACGGCGGCTCGATAAATAATTGCCTCACCGTTGGATTAATGGAGCAGAGAGCTTCCCTTCCCTGTATAATTATTTAGAGTGTAAAGCAAATTCCCTTGAATACCTACTGTATGTCCAACCACAAATTCCTGTGAGGAATATTAATGCTATGCCCCGTTCACAAGTTCATCAAACCATCTATTGTATGTATTCTCAATCCGTGTTCACAGCAGCCCAGGGTGTTTTTCTGCCGTTCATCAGAGGGGCTGTTTTCCCTATTGAGATAAGAAATTAAATCTGCAAGAGCAGAGGATGCTGGGTTTGCTGCAGGGTGGCGAAGCAGTAGCTCTGATAATGGAGCCGACTCCCATTGCGCAGGCTATGAGGCAAACAGCCATGGCGCCAGCCCAACCCTGCCTATGTGAGAGGATAGCTAACAGTGTCACTCTGCGGAAGCTCTCTCTCTGCATGTGAACATGTGGTTAAGTCTGCGTGTGACAGAGAGCGGAGGAAAAGAATGAGATGCTGAATGTGTGGGAGGAAAGGGGAAGAAAATGGGTAGAACTGCAGGGTGTGCCTTTGCGGTTGATGTGGTGAGAATATGCATGCATGGAGAGTCAAACACACTGACCCATGCGGAATAAAAACTGAAGGGCGAATTCACAAAAGGATTGCGCAGATTTTGCGGCTGCTAAACCGGGACAAATAAGACAAAAAGGAAGCCGTGTACAATCCATGGTGCTATCAGTGGCCGCAAATTCACCAGAGAGTGATAAATAGCCTCAAAGCCTCTCACTCCTATCCCCTTTGCCCCATCCGTTTCTGCTCATGTTCTCAGCCTGGATGGGATATGTGTGGTAGTATATTATGTAAATGTGAAGAGGGTTTTAATTTCAATTTGGGAACTCACCAGAATATTGAGTCGTTTTGGATGCTCCTCACGGGGTTCACTTCAAAGCAGTCTGCAGAGAGAAATAAACGGTCAGACCTTAATGTGCAAGTACAAATAACATTGGGGGCCATACGGCACCAGTTGTAATAGTGTCAGAATCATACAAAGGTTCAATTTATAGTTCGATATTTGATTTCATTCCAGACCCAATACAAATGATTTGATATTTCTGAAGCAGCGGAACAACCATATTCTGCCCAGAGCCTCTTTGCAAGAGGGAATTTAAATGAGGAGAAATTGCAGCAGAAATATAATTTTATGTTCCTTCTTCTTCACAGAGGATTCCTGCTTTATACACATAACCACTATTTATCTTTAGCTTGTGTAATGACTAACCTTGGATTGTACTCTGGGGTACTTACATCTTGTGTTTAGTTTGTCCTTTCACATGTGTGTTTTGGTCCTCCCAACTATTAAATGTAATGAATGGATTCAATGAATCGAACATGTACCATCTGTAGGTTTGTCATTCTTCATTTGTGCTGCAAAATAAGTAATGGGTCCTTGTATAATGTTGAGTCATTATATAGTGTATTATTAGACTGCCACCATTAACAAACCCTATGCATTTACCATATCAGGTTAAATACAGCCAATGAATGTAATAGAGTGACAGGGAGCTATCATACAGTAAGTGACAATGAGAGTACTTTTAAAAATGATGTCAGTGGGGTGCAATGTAGAAATACATTCCAGTTAAATGCAGTCCAATACTGCAACAAGCTCCACATCCACATAGAGCTGAAACATATATGAGTGGTACACGCACCAAGCCACATTATGTTAAATTTAAAAAAAGTCCCAAAGTAAATTAATTCCTGACAGCTGCATTAATTGTGTGGCTCTATGTTAAACTCGCGAACCAATCTAGTCTACCACTGCTGAAAAATATTAACTTTTACCACCTTCAAACTAAAAGGCTAAGGTGTTCAACAGGCTTTTACAAGTGGACGACACATAGCCTTATCCCAGGTCCACAGCATGGCAGGAAATACACATTATTATATTTGTATCCATTTTATTTAAAGATGACATGTAAAACTGTGTCACCATGTACAATGTTGTGCTTTCTTTAGGCATATGCCAAATAAAGGTCAAAAACATGTTTTTGATTACACTGTAAATTCAAATTCCTCCTTCTATTTTCTTGTTTAACTAATGAAACTTTTTTTAACGAGTTGCCTTCCATTCCGGGGTATATACTTAAAATTCAAACCCATCAAATTACATTTAGCTTACAGTGAGAACTGTTAGAAGCTTTTTCAACAACGGGTTTGATTTCAAACAGAGGTAGATAGAATCAGGCCTCTTATATTTAGCAGCAACCGTTCATTTTGCCCTATTGACAACTAGGAGATTTTATCAGCGGTAGCTAGCTAGCTAATTAAGCTATTAGCTCCAAATGTTAGTTGAAAACTTCACCTTCCCTGACTGACTTTTTAAGTCAACTGACTTGTTTAAACATTTTAATCTTGGAAAAGGAGTCTTGAATGTGCACTTGAAGGCTAAATTCACGATATAATGGAAGAATTCGTCTAAAGCTTCATGTCCCAAACAACAGGTCCACATGCTGATGTTGAAAAAGAGGAATAAACATCCACATAGAAGACATAGAAACAAACATTCAGCAGTTCTTAATTGCGCTAGTCCTTGTGCTATAAGTTTGATGAGGAAAAATGTAAGCTTCTGCTTACATTATATGCTTGTTTATATTTTCAGCATGTTTCACTTTTAATATCATAAGTGAAAAGACTTTTAGCATGAGAGCTAACAACCGAGTTTGACATACGTAACACTATCTTTGCTGGTGTTGCAGGAGTGTTAACTTTCCAAACTTCCCTTTCTCCAAAATCTAATAAAGAGAAGGACATTAGTCGGACATGCCATCAATTGCAGCTGATGTCACAGCAGATAAACACACAGTTTACTCCATCCCTCACACTTTTACTCTTGTGTATTGAGTTCTGGAAAGGCATAAAAAAAACACTATCCAAAGTCTTTAAATGTAAAGTATCACTCATTCTTTAGTATATTTTTTTCAATTAACTGTTATTTATGGAGCTTTTTTCCCGTCTTCATTCAAGAGTATGGTTTCTTAAATGTGATAGGAAAAAACGCTCCGTAGTTATTCCAGTCACTGACCTCAGAAAATCAGGCTGCATTTAACTGCCATGATATACTTTACTTATCTTTTCTGGTCATTTTACCAGCTGAGAGCACATAAATGATGTTCATGAATATAAGCAGTTGCAAAAAAAGACCAACTTTTAAGTGTCTCTGGTGCGATGCGTTCATGCACACCTTGCTTTGAATGTCATCAATCTCATGCAGGAACTTGACTGCCAAACTAAACATTTTAGCAGTAAATCGTTTTCAGAGTGTACACAAATAAACTTCTTGGAACTCATTTCAACTGCTGCAATACTGTATATAGACCCACAATGTGTTCTCTCTTTCCCAAGTGCACAACTAAAGGCGTACATGGAGCTATTACAGTTAATTGAAGCTTTTGTAAATGAAGAAAAAGGGACCACTTTCCTCCTATTTTTTTTCGGGAATAATGACAACGGAGGAATTGCTCCGATTCTCCTCTGTCACATTTAATTGCCAAAGCAACAATCTTGATTAGGATCTCAACAGTCCTTTTTCTTATCAGCCCCAGCCAAAGCAACACAGGGTGCTTGTCCAAGCAAGACATATTTACCAACCCTAACTCTCACTTCTGCTAAGTGTAAACAAGTGCACCCTTCACAAAAGACCCTAACATTGAGAGCAACCTTCAAAGGTTGTTCAGTAAGCCATCCATTACATCTAGAAAGAGACATGCCTCTTCTTCTTCTTTAATGTCATCTTTGCAACTCACTTCTCAACTACAAGAGTTAACTCAACACGTGGGTGGTATTCCATTTAGCTTAGTCTACAACCTACCTAGTGATATTAAGGATCACTGATGTATCATTCTGTGTGGGTAGTTTTTTATGCAACTTGAATCCTTTACTTTCAAAATGTCATGAAGTAACGTCCAAGGGCCAGCTTTCTGACCTAAGACGGTGACGTGAGAAGTACAATTTCACGCATGTCGCACTTCACTGAGACGTCCATCTTATGTTCATGTTACCTGAACACTGAGGAACTGATTAAAACCCCCTGCACGCACACTGCAAATATCACCGGAGCTATTCCTACCGCCTTAGCTGTAATCTTAGACATTGTGACCGCATGCTAACTGCCGCTCCATCTATTCATCAAACTCCCACGCAGACACACCAAACACATATGCTGCACGCACAGAGGCTTCAGTCGAGTGACACAGCTATTAGGTTTGTGAGAGGAATGGCTTCTCTACATTTGATTTATTGTTGTTTTCTAATTGGAAACACTGGTAGTAGGATGTGTCTTTTGCAGCGGAGGAGGAAAACGTAACAAAATCATTTTTGCTCCAAAATATCCTTCGACGATCAATAGACGCATCTGCTCCCTTCAGCCATATCACATATCTGTGCCAATGCAGCAGGAGTATTAATACAGAGGACATGCAACTGGTAAAATTAAAAACATACAAGGCTAATCGTTATTTTCATTATCAATATATCTGCCTGTCATTTGATTAATATGTTGATTAGTATGGCCATAAAGTGTCCAATATTATCTTTCAGAGCCTAAAGTGAAATGTTCAAATTACTATGTTTCAAAAATGACTTAAACAATAAATAGATCATGAAAATATTTGCTAATTAATTTTCTGTCAAATGAATAATCAATTAACAAGCTAATAGTTTAATGTGTAAAACCATATCACAACTTTAGATCCATGCACGGTAATTAAATTATATATAAGCTGAAGCATGATAGATGATTCAGTAGTTACTCAAACTGCAGCTGTCAGGGTGGTGGTTTGCTTTTCAGCTGTCAGGGTGGTGGTTTGCTTTCCCCTCTTTTTCTAAACCCAGTGTAGCAACCCAGCCTTCTCATTTCATCCTCAAGGACAAACAGCTATTTGTTCAGTGTTTCAGGGCCTCGAAGATTCAGCACACAGGGTAAGGCAGGCGCTTGGATGACTGTAAGCTTTGATTACGTCTCCACATTGTAACAAAATGGATGCTTCAGTTGACATATTTCCACTGACTTTAGTTTGCAGATGGGCATTCAACAGAAACGAAAACAACATACCGTAAACTGCAACATGTATTGTGCAGTACCTGTCAGTCTTTGGTGTGGGACTATAGAAACATTATCACCTCCCAGTCAAAACACCCTCTAGAATTGTTAACGAGGAGTGAAAAGGAACCTACTACCGGGGCCTTTCTATTGCAGTGTGAAAATGCTCGGCACACAGCACATCCACTTCTCCATTATTCGGCTTGACTTGCCACAAGGCTAAAATAAACATTTTGAGGCCAGGACCCACATTGCCATTATAAGACCTCCGATAAAAAGCATATATAGAAACACATATTTGATCTCAAGCTAGGGTGAACTTAACCAGTTGGATGAGATAGTGGCGAGAGGCTATCACTATATACTGTGAGCCAGGCCTGGTTATTCTGCTTCTTTAATCCCCCTCTCTTGAAGCGATCAGTGTGGAATACAAATCAAGAGGTGACATGTCGAGAAAGGAAAGGATGCTATGAATACCTGCTCCAACACGTGGCTTACTGATGGCTTTTTAAGCATGTTTCATGAGCTACCAAACAGCCGTGTTACACTGCAGCCTCCACTGAGTGTGATTTAACAGACATCATATGGTTCTCTTAGCATGCCCACACAGTTGGCACACTGACCATTACCAGTACCTTCAGGGCAGCCAGTGTGACCTCCAGAGAAGAGAGAGCTCCAGACAAAAGCAACAACCCGCAGCAAAGTGGAGGGCTGTACTGTGGGCTGCATACTGCAGAGAGCCGGAGCACATGAGAGTGCAGAGATAATGGCGATGGCGAGGCTGTGTAAAACGACGAGGAAAAAAAGATTTGCGCCCGTGTTTAACTTTAATATTTACCATGACTAAGGGTGTTGTGACTCCTTTGTTAGGAAGGAAAGTCTCGTCGTGGTGTGACACTGAGCAATAATACAAGTTGCCTGAGAGAATCACATCAAATTATATACGCTCTAATAATTGCTCTGGTTATGCAGCTATTTTTAATAAAATAATAAATTTAAAAAATGTTACACTTGCATGTCTGTGTTATCATAAACCATGTCCCGCATATATAAGTCAGTGAACCAAGGTGAACATGGTAATTGAATAATGCACTTTTGTCATATCATATGAATAATTATGCAATAATCACAATGCAATGTTTGTGCACCAGTGGCCACAGAGGTCAGCAGGGTTACACATGAGTCTTCACCACGCAGACAATACGAGCATGCGAGGGATCAGAGTTTCCCTCTGTTCTTGATGAGTCAGGGAGGATCGTCTTCGTTGCTCATGATCTGATGCTCTGGTAGTAAGCTCCTTCCCCTCCCCTTTTCCCCCCATGTGAGCTGAAGCCTCTGATGATGTCCGTACTGCTATTTATACGCTTACCACTGCTCAGCACATTTACCGGTACCACATAAATAATCAGCTAGTATGAGAGATGGTGTGGTGCAAGGAGGACAGGTTTGCTTAAGGCTTCCTACTTTCACAGAGCAATGCACCACGTTCTCAGTGTCACAGTTCTCACTCCGGCTTGTCCCTTGTCATGATTTATGAGGTAAATGCATCATTAATAGACTTCTACTGAATGCATTTATCACCAAATGATTTGCGCATTTGTTCTCTTTTAATATGCATGTTACAACACAAGCTTTTAATAGTCAATAGCAAAAAAAGTTGATTGGGTGAATATTCTGAACTAGAATGAAGGTGATACATACATGAGTGCATGCACAGGACAGCAGGACAGCAGCAGTGAAGCAGATAGTCATAATAATCATGTGGCCGGAGTGCGATCTGAACCTGAAATTGATTTTTT
Source organism: Anarrhichthys ocellatus (assembly GCF_004355925.1). Classification (NCBI taxonomy): domain Eukaryota; kingdom Metazoa; phylum Chordata; class Actinopteri; order Perciformes; family Anarhichadidae; genus Anarrhichthys; species Anarrhichthys ocellatus. The sequence goes on along the minus strand of NW_022280102.1, from coordinate 1,090,484 downwards.
TTGTGCAGATCCAATTGACAGTAGTACTTAAAACAATACTTTGCATCGGTAGAATTGAAACTTGCTCAATACACTGGAAATTATGCACTATGGGGTTCTGTTTCTGTGAAACTTGGCATAATTGCAAACAAGATTTTTCATAAACCCACCGCTAGTTTACCATTTTTTTGCTCATTTTTGCACTCAGTCTCTCAAAAATGAATGAATAAATCTACAGTATCTTCGGCAGGCAGGGTTGGGATAAGCACTTAATGGCAGATCATGTCAGCTGTCCCATTTAAAAGCAGCAGACTGTTTCCTAAATGGCTGCGAGGAGAATCAAGTTCTTCTTGTCCTTTGAGTAGCTAAACTGTTCCTGTGGATGTGACCAAGACCAAAAGCATCCCAAATGTGATTATACAGCATTGCAAATACTCTTCCAAGGGTACATCATGTCCCTGTTTTTCTTATATCAGGAGACAGCTAAATGTATCATTCTATCCGTCAATACGTGCATGTAGTTATTTATAAAACAACAAAACTATTAACTGCTAGGTTATAACTAACATCATAATTAAATGTGTTCATTGATTTGAATCCTTGTGTTACTTATTATTTCACATTGAAAACATGCAGCACATCCTTTAAATTACTGACAGCTGGAACGTATCATTTGCGCTGATGGCTAGAAGTCTTCAACCACATCCTACATGAAGTTTTGGAGGATATTATAGGCATAGATCAATCATCAAACAAATTAAAATAAAATATATATAATATAATTACATTTAATGTTGGATGACCATATTATATGAGTTTTAGATGTTCATTTTACAATGTACTAGATTAAAGTTTTTTTTGTGATTTTGGTATGTGTGTCTTCACCAACTAAAGCTATACAACAATCTACTGGCAGGAAATGCATCCTCAACTTGCCAAAATGGGTACCAAAATGCTGCATCCATCATCTGCACAAACACAACCTCAGCCTTTATGAAGCACCTTTTTAAAAGGGGTTATTTTCCTCATATTTTGTTGGCACCGACAGGTCAAAAGAGTTGTTTGGGGAAATCATTGTGCCCTCACCAACCTTGGTGCAATAAAACTTGATCTGAGCCCAAAAAAACCCCACAAAAGGCACATGGACAAAACTTGCAATAACACCTGCGTTTCAAGTGGTTTCAATCCATAAAGAATCAAAAGAAGAAGCCAAGGATATGTCTTCCTCAGACAGCTGCTTTGCCTTGTTGCTGCCTGGAGACGAAATTTAAAAAACCCTCTGCTACATAAAGTCATTCACTGCACTGATCAAACTAATCATTGAATGTTGTGCCCATTGAATTAAAAAGAAAAAGACTCTCTGATGAGAGGTAGCTTATAGCTTTGTCAGGGTTGAAAATGGAAAGTGAAAAGATTTGCTTTTAAGTATTCTGTAGAGGAAAAGTTAAAGGCATTTTGAGGACCATTTTAAACCCAAAAGTGTCATTTATGGCCCACAGCGTATTACTACCAATCTAATGATGTGAACGACGATATGCTGTAGTGCAATTTTCAAAATATCTCAAACACAGCAAACCATGTCCAAATAGCAAGTTATTATCAAATGGGGAGACTGAAACAATAACAGATCCCTTCGTATTAAAGCATGAGGGCATACAAGGAAGTTTTCCTCCAATATAACTTGTATTTCTGTCATTGTCAATTCGTACCATCATAGTGGAGCATATTACAGTTCATAAAAGCTAAACATGTTTTGATTTTAGCTCTGTTAATTTGAGTCGACTGTAGCTCAATTTATTCCAATATAAACTGTAATTGCAGTGAGTTTTCTGTTCACTGCTTCAGTTTAAACTCATTTAACAGTCAATAATTTAACTGGAGTTCATGACTTTTGAACTGAACACAACTCCAATGATATGTTTTCACCCCAGATGCACTGGTATAGGAATAAGATACAGGAATGAGCAAGTATAGATAAATGGTCGGCTATGTTCAAATGTTCCAGGTTTCCACATTAAAGAATTTAAAACCTTCAACTGATCGATGAAATCTTTATGTCCAGATTCTAGTCTTTGATAAGGTAAGATGATATACAATGAAACTTTAATGACTATCATGAAGAATCTGGACTGCTGCAGTAGCAAATATTGACAGGATACAACGAGAACATCCTGAAATATGTTGCGTTTAACACTGAATGCCATTTCCAATATGTTAAGTGCAGGATTTCAAATGCTTGGCAGTGCAAAAAAGGAAGCGAAAACAATGCCATTTTCAACATTTAGCAACATCTGAATGTGTAACGTCAACATTGTGCCTGAAGACACTCGCTTTGGAAAGCGATTGTTTTTATATACAGTAGCTCTAGCTGACAGTCATGGTTAGCTGGACTTGGACAGCCTTTCTTAGTCACACTGACAAAGCAGTGTTTTCACAAAACACCAGAAAAGCGCTGTTATGATCCACTCATTTGAACTCCATATTTGCGGAGCTCCATTGTCTGTTTAGTCCCAGAGTTGTGCTTGAGTGTTAGCTTTCTGTGTCCAGTTATTTACTCTAATGTGTGCAGGCCTCATAAATGCCACAATGTCAGTGCAACGAATAAAACGCAGCCCGGAATCCTCTTGATGATATTTTATTAGACAGGATAGCATTTCACCAACAGTTTAAATATGTTTTGTCGTCATAGTGTCAGTGGATCGACAATAATATTTATATCACTGCAGTGGCTAATAATAGCAACCTGCCAGCTACCACTGCAAACAGTGTGATCGGCAACAACAGTAAGCCTGCAAAACTGTTGTATCCTATCCATTCATGTCAGCGTAGTATTGACATCCTTGCTAATATTGAAAGGGATTATGTGACTTAAGACTGCATGTTTTGCATGCCTGAAGAAATGTTCTACTTGGATGGAAGCTGATCTTGCTGTGCCAGTCAGCTCTGTCTGAATACTGACTTCCTCCTTCGCAGATAATCCCGTGAAGAAGACAACTCTTAAATGCCTAACATCCTTAACACAGCTCTCTCAATTCCATGAATCAGAATTAGCCACCATGGACGCCCAATCCATTTCGTGCCTCACCGTGGACCTTTTTCCACACGTCACTGAAGATGTGCCATGACCATGAATCAGGTTCAAAGAGATTCGGATAAAAAAAGCATCTCTGATAAGGAATGTGCTGTTGAATATGATGGGCATAAAAGGTACACGGGCGAAACCTGTTTGTTGCTGTTTTCATATTAAAGTAACTTAAATGTGCAATATACGTACAGGATTCAGAGCATTAATATAGCAGCAGACAACAATTTGCTATGTAAAGATATAATGGAGCAATGTCTACCTGAGCAGAGAATGAAGTCGATCTCCCTCTGTGTGTATATTATCCGAGCTTGTCCTTGCTTTGTTTACAGAGCCGGGCTGGCTGCGCGTGCTTTTAGTGCATGTTGTTGCATGTGAGCGTGCCCCACTGTTTAGCTCACGGCCGCTCACACACCGGGTACAGCTGATAATGCCGTCCCGACCGTTACGGAAGTGCCCACCCTCTGGTTCCCCTTAAGGTAAACACTGTTTGCTCTGTCAGCTCTATCGCCATAGTTTGCACTGTTCACGCTGCTAGCACTGTTGGCTGCGAGCTGCTGGCACAACAACAGTTGTGCTACCAATCTTGTTTAAAGCACTTTTAAATTATCTCCTCTTTCCTGTATGGATGTGTTATACAATATCATTTTTTTGCTTTTCATCTATTGATTCATGTTGCATTCCATACAGATTCACCACAACAAAGCTGCAGATTGCCATTAAGATAAGCTGGAAAATGTTCTGATAGAAAGATAATGAAAGCTCACTGTTTACTGCAGGGATTCATGAAAAGACAATAACCGAATTGTTTTTTGACAGTCATCCTGTTTCTTTGGCACTATGTGTATTAGACCTCCTGCCACACATTCACGCCGAGTATTCTTTGTCAATTTTCAAGACAGATTTTAATCCATTTAAATTCTTCCATGTTACACTAAGGTTCTGTGGAGAGCAAAAATCACATGTTGAGTTTTCTCCTTTATATTTTAAGTCCATAAAATGTCCAGTAGAGAATATCTGTGCCAGATAAAAAAGGCTGCAGGAGGAGAGGGAAAGAAACATGAGCATGTGTCTGCATGAATAAATGACATTACTGGCCAAATGCTCTCAACACCATCCACCAGATTCTGAGGAGGGGCCGCGAAAGGCAGACAGGCCACGATGAAATGGGACCGTGGTCAACAGACTATTTGCAAAGAAATTGCTCAGAAATGTCAATCAAAATGGTACGCCCTCAGGTGCAGGTGGAGTCTCACGATAGAGCGCTTACTTGGACAGAGAAAAGACCTGAAATACATACAGTAGGTTGGTACCACTTTCTGATTCGTCACAATTTATAAAGTGGTAATTAATCTAATAATAGATAATGAATCATGTACTGATGCTTCATAGATCGGTATAATTTGACAATGCCTAGTAAATTCAAGTGGAGAGAAAGAAGTAAAGGAAGCCACAATAATAAGAATAAAATAAATAAAAAATAAAAAAAAAATATATATATATAGAGAGAGAGAGAGAGAGAGAGAGAGAGAGAGAGAGAGAGAGAGAGA
>NW_022280102.1:983415-1085863 GCF_004355925.1 Anarrhichthys ocellatus | reverse complement strand
AGAGAGAGAGAGAGAGAGAGAGAGAGAGAGAGAGAGAGAGAGAGAGATAAAGGGTTTAGGTTTATGTGAATGAATAAAAGGACTTGCAAGAGAGCATGCTTTAACAGCTTTAAATAGTCGATAAAAATCCCATAAAATCAGGTGTAAAGAATTAAAAGGAAGTAGAAAGTTGGTTCGATTTCAGAATATCCAACGTGTGAAGACTCAACTGCATTATATCTAGATAATATATTCCATACAGTCCTGTGATGAAGGTTTAATGGTAACCCATGATTGAACTCTCTATGCTTAACAGAAAAAACGCTCCTACCTGCATTTAAAATAATCTTAACACTGCCTTTCTATAGACTGCTATACTTTGAACCCTTTTAAAAGCAGCATGTGTCTCCATGTGCAATGCATGCAGTGCATGCCATACACTGTTCTGTACATATACTGTGCCCTTTGAAAAGCTCTCATGCAATTTCCTTGGTTTTACCATGTCGCACATAAAGTAAGACTGATGTAAGCTCGCAATGGATTATCTCACAATGAAGCTAAACTGTTGGCACCTTCATAGTGCTGGTTCCTGCACCATTTCACATTTATATGCAAATGTGTGTTAGCGTTTAGGAATGGTGACTCAAATCAAATGTAAAATACAGTTTGAATTTTTATTTTAAAGGATCAAGCAATGATGAAGATTTTTTTTAATCAATATGCATAATGTGCAGGGTATGAATCAATTTAAATCACAACGTAAAGAGAAATTATAAATGATATCCTTCTAAGAAAGAACAACATTGTACAAATCCTTCCGGCACATTCATACAAACGAGGTCAAACGTGGTTAGTAACACTTCACTGCATCCCCACATTAACAACCCTACGCTTTTATGCACAGTTTCGTATTTGTATGAATCCAAACTAGATGCCCATCTTCACTTACAACTTCACGTCCCCAAACTCCATCCCATCCCTCTGGTCCTGTCGCACCCGAACGTCCTTGTTACGTCACCACCACAACAAACAACACGTGAATCTGTCCAATCTCCGTCCCCTTCCTCAGTCCTCACAGCATATCACAAAGCAACGTCACCTGAAACTGGCTTTGCTCAACACTCGCTCACTCAACAACAAAAGCCTCATTCTGAATGAATTCATAAAGGACAGTAACCTTGATTTCCTCTGCCTCACTGAAACATGGCATAAACCCCTGGACTGAACCAGACCACTCCCACAGGATTCACATACATTGACAAACCTCGTCCTGAGGGGCGGGGAGGTGGTGTTGCTGCTGTTTACAGGAAGGACATTAAAACAACCACCATTCCCATTCCTGTCGTTCATTCTTTTGAACACCTTGCCTTCAAACTCTCTGGTCCCACTCCTTTGGTTACTGCTGTAATCTACCGTCCCCCGACGCCAAATCCCTCCTTTCTCTCTGACTTTTCAGATTTTGTGACTCAGCTATGTGCCATCTCACCTTCTGTTCTCCTCCTAGGTGATTTTAACACCCACATTGATAACACTGACTGTAAATCTATGACAGAATTCCTGGAACTACTACAATGCTTCAACTTCACACAACATATAAACTTCCCCACCCACAGCAGAGGTCACATCCTGGATCTGGTCTGCTCCACTGGTCTCACAATACTGCAACTCTCCAGCCTCAACCTCAACATCTCTGACCACCTGGCTATCACCATGGACATTGACATCCCTATCCCCATCCCAAAAGCTAAGCGCAACATATCCTTCAGAAACCTCAAATCTATCTCCCCCACAACTCTTTCAGCCTCTCTTGCCAGTACCATGTCTGCCTCCCCTGCCCGCTGTCTGATAATCCCTCCGATCTTGTAAATTACTACAATAACACACTCTCCTCCTGTCTTGATCAACTGGCTCCCATGAAAACCAAAACTGTCTCATTCACACACTCGGCTCCCTGGTACACTCCCGAACTCCACCAGATGAAATCCCGAAAGCGCCACCTTGAAAGACTCTGCAAGAAAACCGGTTTAACAGTCCATCTCCAAGCCCTCTCCGACTACCTTCAACAATACAAAGACGCTCTCATCTCAGCCCGGTCCACCTACTACTCACACCTCATACAGTCTGGCTCCTCTAAACCAAAGGCTCTCTTCTCCACAATGAACAAGCTTCTCAAACCCAAGGACAACACCTCCACATCCACAGTGAACAAATGCAACTCTTTTCTTTAATTTTTCCAAACAAAAATTGACACCATTTACAGTAACCTGAACACCTCCCCCGCCTTTTCCATCTCTCCACCTGCCCCCCCCTCCTCCACCCCTCAGCCCCTTTCTCAGTTCTCCCTTGTGTCCCCATTGGAGCTGCCTAACTTCACAACTGGAATGAGAAGCTCCACCTGCATCCTGGATCCCATACGATCTAATCTGGTCAAAGACTGTCTCCCAGCCATCTCACCACTCATCACAGTCATCATTAACTCCTCCCTCAGCTCCGGTTCAGTCCCTGACACACTTAAACTGGCTGCTGTCACCCCCATCCTCAAAAAACCTGGCCTTGACCCTGACACCATGAGCAATTTCCGTCCCATTTCCAACCTTCCCTTTCACACAACTCAAAAGCCCACCTCATCTCCAACGATCTGTTCGAGCCATTTCAATCTGGTTTCCGCTCACAGCACAGCACTGAAACAGCCCTCCTCAAAGTCACCAACGACCTCCTCCTCTCCTCAGATGCTGGTCACCTCAACATTCTCATCCTCCTCGACCTCACTGCAGCTTTTGACACTATCAACCATAGCATCCTTCTCTCCCGCCTCGAATCCTCCCTCAACATCACCGGAACTGCTCTCTCCTGGATTAAATCATATCTCACAAACAGACAACAGTTCATCAGTATCAATGACTGCACCTCCTCGACTGCTCCGCTGTCTCAAGGCGTCCCCCAGGGTTCGGTGCTTGGTCCTCTTCTGTTCATCCTCCTCTACTTGCTCCCTCTTGGTAACATCATCCGTCAACATGGTCTTCACTTTCACTGTTATGCCGATGATGTCCAGCTCTACATCTCCACAAAGGCCATTACCACTGCAACTCACTCCACTCTCACCAGCTGCCTCACTGACATTAAATCATGGATGCAAACCAACTTCCTCAAACTGAACTGTGATAAATCTGACATGATCATCATCGGTCCCAAATCCCTCAACAAAACCAGTCACAACTTCTGCCTCACCATCGACAACTCCACTCTGTCTCCCTCCCCACACATCCGCAACCTTGGAGTCATGTTCGACAGCAACCTCTCCTTTGAACACCACGTCAAACAAATCACCAGAACTGCCTTTTTCCACTTAAAAAACATAGCCCGTCTCCGCCCATCACTCTCCTCATCTGCTGCTGAAACTCTGATCCACGCCTTCATCACCTCCAGAATTGACTACTGCAACAGCATTCTTCACGGCACATCATCCAAAATCCTAAATAAAATCCAGTACATCCAGAACTCTGCTGCTCGCCTGCTCACCCACACCCGCTCCCGTGACCACATCATCACCCCTGTTCTCCAGAACCTCCACTGGCTCCCCGTCCCACAACGGATTGAATACAAAATCCTTCTCCTCAATCACAAAGCCCTCCATAATCAGGCCCCCTCCTACCTCACCGACGTGCTTCACCACCACACTCCATCCCGTCGGCTCCGCTCCTCTGATGCCAACCTCCTCTCTCTTCCACTCAGGACCAAGCACCGGACATGGGGTGACAGAGCCTTCTCCATATCTGCCCCCTCCCTCTGGAACTCTCTCCCCAAACATATCCGAGACTGCACTGATCTTTCCACATTCAAATCTCAAATCAAAACCCACCTGTTCAAAATTGCTTTTAATGTGTGACCGATACTGTGTATTTTATGTTTTTAGTGTATTGCTTTTATATATAATGATTTTAATGTAAAGTGTCTTTGAGTACTCTCAAAAGTGCTATATAAATAAAATGTATTATTATTATTATGATGCCTTCGACAGCTAAGAAGAAAATTGATCGCTAATGGCTCTGGAAGCAATGGAACGTCTTTCTAATGTCTTGTTGCACCGTGAGGAGAGAATCAAGCAGAGAGGAGTGAAAGGGTTTTTTTTGCTCCACCAAGGTCAATTCTTCCACGTTGATTTTATAATGAAGTAGAAAAGAGCTTGATGAACTTGCTTAATAGCTGTGTTTCAAAAGTTAGCGGTGGGAACAAAAATAATAACTGAGAACGTATTGTGTTGTAGTGTAGGCGTGGAGTAAAGCTATCTCTCTTTTATTGCCAAAACAAGTAATAGCTGGACAATGCATCGTTTGCTGCACAGAACCAAAGTTGTCGAGGCAGTGTTAGGTGTCAATGAAGTTGACAGCATCCATTATTTATGACGGCGTCCTCTACATATTCTCACAGACATTAATTAACAGGGTTTGTCAGTGGTTTTTTTATGTTACTGGAGGCATCTTGACCGGGCTGGCAGAAAACAAGAAGTGCATACGCAGAGCTATCTATCATTCATTTGTCATCATTTACATTTAGGGTGGGGAAGGGGACCTAATTGTATAACCCAAGCCATGTTTTATCCCTTATGGGAATAACCATTGGAATAGTACTTACCCCGCAGAGTTTAAAGCTAGATTTCAGATTGGTGTCACTGGAGTTAATCCCATTATAGGGGCAAATAGAAGCCAGGGTGAAAGAAGGGATATGTATAGAGAGAAAAAAAGGATCAGTGCAGAGATTCAGCCAACCACGCTATGTAGGGGTGCTCATGGTTTAATGGATTAAACCCAGTCAAGCCATGATGATTAACCTGACCCCCGTGTTGGAGAGCTGCCCCCTTACACCTCAAAGCTTGGGAAATATGTGATTGTTCCTGATCCGGATCATGGGAGGTTTGCATCCAAACTGTCCGCAATCGTGGCCACCAAACAAGGCCCTTGCACACCCCGCAGATCCATCTGTGAAAGGCAGATGACGGGGGAGTTTGACTGGTACAACGCACCACGACATGACTCACAGATGGGAGCCAGCTCAGGCAGGATTTGTCACCATAAAGGGAACGGTGTCTGTATATGTGTACTGCATGTGCTCGCGTGTATGCACGTCTTGTGAGGGTGTCTGTGAGCACGTAAATACACGAGTGGTGAGACTGCGGTGTTGACTTTCAGCGGAAAGGGGGTGGGTGGAGGAGAGGCGCTTTGACAAGTGTATGATGCATGCTCCTGTGACGGCAGCAGCCATCAGAGAGCAGCGGGCTGTCAGAGACCGACAACCCAGACGGGAGGAGTTTGGCCCGACCCCTGTCACTGGGCCTAAACAGGTCAGAAAAGCCCTTGATACATAGCCCTCGTATCATACTGACTTTTGGGGATTTTTTTTTTTTTTTAAAGCAGATTGAAGCCCGAGAGCTAAAATAAAGCACAGACACCACAGGTTGTACTTTAAAAAAATGACAAGTAGAGTGTGGGAGTTAATTGAAAGCAATTCTGTTCCTGCAGGGTTACAGCCTCTCTTCCTTTGAAATCAAATGTACTGTACCACCTTAGCATGTCCTCACTTCGGATCCCACTAGATTCTCAAATAAGACACAGAAGCAAATCACTGCCGCAGCTATAGCACTCTTTATCAAGCTGAAGCAGCAAAAGTTTATTTTCACTTTCAATTTAGCATTTATGAGGTAAAATATGTCAAACTTTGTAAGAATTGGGTTGCAGTGCTAAAAATTACCATTCTACCATGATTAGTGATGTATAGTGAGCGAGAACGGGCCAAATATAATCTGTCAGTCTCCTCTGTTCAAACAGACATCTGCGCTCCTGTAGAGATAATATATCTCGCCCATTCCTTCATTCTGCTCATATCCAAAACCCATTGCACAGCTATATTTAAAACATGATCAAGGTTAGGTAGTTTAGTGATGATTACAAGTTTGTACAATGCGATACAATGAGGTAGAAATGCATAAGGTACTCGGTATGATAGAAGTTTACCGTCCTGCAAATCAAGCCAGACAAAAAGCAACGAACATTACTAGAATATTCAAGTTTCATCTTCGCATTGTGTACACAACTGCTCAGGTCAATGTCCACAGCCATTTCACTCTCAATGAAGGAGAAGGAGCAGACTTCTCCCTTTGTGGACTTTCTCCTCCTGTAGTCAAGTAAAAGAATGCTTCAATGCTTCTGTTCGACTCAAACAGGGCTCTGCCTTTACCCTTAACCATTATCAGGCTCAGTCCTAAAAATGGAAGAAAAAAAATAAGGAAAGCTGAATCTTGAGTAGCCCAACATTGTGATCTGTAAATAAGAACAGAACATTTCATCTGTCGGTTGAATTTAGTTGATTTCCTAAGTACCTATATGAGCTGTGGAGAATATTTCTTAACATCAAGGAGCTCCTAACAGATTGATACCACATTCGAGACTTGATGAATTGAAACGATGTACCTTTTCACAGGATTGACAGTAATGAATGTTATGAAAAGCGTGATGATTTACATTTAAAGGACGTTTCGCAGCCAACTCTCACTTGCCAGTTTCCGACACGCATGAAAGCATAGAGAACGAGCAGATTTTTTCTTTTTTTTAGATCAACCCATTCTTTCATTTGCATCAATCCTGCAATGATACTGTGACTGACAAAAGAAATGAACAATGAATATGATTTTGGAGTGATGGATTACCAATACAGAGAAAGTTACTTTCTAATCATCTGTAAATTGGCTCTTCACTGTTTTGAAAGAAATAAAATATGATTGCCACTGGGAAGGTTGGAAAAAACAAATGGTTGGCAGTGATGCAGAGTACATGTGATGTACAGTAGATGGATTAAAATGTGCAGAAGCGGCAACGTGGCCCTTTAACCATTTAATTGCTGCTACAGTATGTGCAGGCCAGGAGGAGACGTCTGAACAGGCCTCAGGCTGCCTGACCTGAGCGTGAAAGATAACGTAATTAAAGGAGACATCAGCTGAGCCTTGGAGCTTACAATCTACAGCCAACATCAACATGTGGAGTTCAGCAATGTCTTGAAAATCCTACAGTAACTTACTAGATATCCTAACATATACAGCTGCTCTCCAACACGGCAGCACAACATGATGAATTTCATAAATGTTCAGGGAAATCTAAAGGAAGCTACAGTGGGCACTCGCTGAATGCTGGGCTACTCAAGATAGGATTAATAGGAACAAATACAATTTCATTATCTTCTGTGGTTGTGCAATAATACCATTATGAGACAGGTTTTTGGAGCACAAAAGTTGGATTTACTCACTTAACTACTGTTTCCTAACAACCAGATATGGCAGCAATAAAGGTCATCTTGTGATTGTGTCATCAACTACCTTACAGTAGGCGACAGTAAAAGGAGTCGTATGACTCAAGGTTCAAAATAATCATACAGTAATCGCTTTGAATATGCTCCGGAGTCCCAATATAGTGCAGGGAGAAAATGAGGGTCAGGGCTCCATTCTTCAGTCAACATGTTTATCAGCTCAAACTACTGTGTATCCTGACTCAGCTGGTTTCTCATTGTATATGGAAGATAGATCATGTTAATCTTACCTGGATCATGGCAGGGTAATATGAAAGAGTGGTGAGGAGCAGGAGGTGAGCACTTTAACATCCTGTGTGAGAGCAAATGCAGAAGCTGTGCATTTAGCCGTGCTGGTGGAAATATGACTCGAATAGAGTAACATGGATTTTCAGTGAGCAATTTCCTTAGGTTCCTTCGGTTTACCGGTCTTCGGTCTCTGTGAAGACCCAAACCACAAACTAATCTTCAGAGGGTGTCTGCGCAAAAGATCCTTGGTGTGGCTGAGGATGAATGAATTTAAAGCTACAATAAATGAATCTCATCGAAAAACACTGGAAATACAACGAAGGCTTCTAAAATGTTGTTTTGATTGTGAGATTCTTGGCAATGTTTTAATTTTCTTCTGAATAGAAACTCAGCGATCAATCCTGTCTGAGACACATTTCTGAAAATGAGTTTATAGATGGGATGAGCTTGAAATAAGCCTGGACTCAAGACAGATTTGAGTTACTGAAAAGCTTGCGTCAGACCATTAATATAAGACCAACCCCTTTCGGAACTTGCATACAAATAAGTGAGCTAAGGAAAATGTTGACACAAATTTAAATAGTGCCACTGTAAAACAGCAACGCTTTTCATCTTCAAATAAAGGCATGCAGCAGTCTGTACTTATAACATCAAAGAGTCTGAATCCGACATCAAAACATATCTTACTGACATAAATGACTGAAAGAAATGTGTATGAAATAAATATATATTGAGTGCGTAATGCCAAAAAAAGTCCTCTTTTAAGTATATTTTATGAATAACGATGGCAGCCTGTTGATCCAATCTCAATCTCTATCTCTGTCTTTCTCAGGCAGAGAATTTGCCATGAAATTAGAAAACCTTTTTACATTAAGCTACCGCATGTATTGAGGAAGAGAGTCAGTAAAGTAAAATAAAATATGCAAGTGATGCAAAGCTGCAAAACCACACTGTCGTCTGGCCTGTAAATTGACCTGAACAGCATACAGAGTGGATTTTGTTGTTTTATCCACTCCACTGCTGCTGCTGCTGCTACTGCAGTAAGTTCCCAATGCCTGATAAATAACTCTGTAGTTTGAATGGACTCAATACTAAATAAATCTTAAAACATTCCCTTGAAATAGGATTGGTTTCACCAAACCATAAACATCTTTTCACATAATGCCCTCCAACCTTCTGGAGAATAGCCAACCTCGAGTAGATTGTGTGTTTTGTTTGATGATCTTCATACTCAACCTGAGGGCACACATCACCGCCCACAACAATACTGCACCTACATAGTCGGGAAGAATGTCCAACTCTCTCAACACAGCTTCTAAGTGAAATGTAGCTTAGACAGCTGACTTCTCATGACAGTGAAAAAGTGTGAGTCCTAATTAAGTTTAATAAGAAAATCCTAATATGAACCCAAAGAGTTGATCCAAACCTGCATATGGGGCTTGGTTCAAATCCCTTTGAGATTGACTATCAGCCTCCCTTTGAATCTATTTTCTCAGCCAACGTGCTGCCTCTCTGAAGGAAACTAAAAAGGGATGAAAGTTGGCATCTGTCTGCCGTGGAATCAAGATTCTCTGCTGCGCTCCGACAGCAGTGTTGAAACGCCCGGGACGACGAATGAAACGATCACCATCTTTGACAATCTCTGCTGCAGATTGCAGAAGAGCTGCTGCATATATGCAAACAGTGGCAGGATCCATAAATGATACACCTTTGAGAAAAGAGCAGTGTGGGTGTAGCATTAACGGAGCACTCTTCCGAAAGGCAGCTCTTTCAGTTGTCTTATGAAAGCAACCCGCATCTGTGGCAGAGGTGAATACAGTGGGGTGTTTGCAGAAACATGAAACATTTTACTCCAAGAACCACTCCGGTTTGTTTTAAGGTTGCCATAATGTGTCTGGTCTCTCCTGCTCTCGCCTTTTCAATTTTCCTCCGTGGCAAAACGGTTAAATGTTGGAGTTATCTACGTACTTCAGCAGTCCCTACTTAACCGCTGTCTTGGGACAATTTTATTTGGAAAAATGTCACTTAACCATCCCCTGTCTAACACCACACACTGTCACAGTCCAATATTGCTCGGTCACACTTCCCATAAGCTTAGTGGCTGCAACACCAGCGATGACTTTATGTGCTGAACGCAGCTTAAACAAATGAGTCCCTTACCCATCAGTAATAGACGCATTGTTTGATTTATCTTGCAGAAGTACTGATGTCGTCCACAGTCAAACTGAAAGAACTGGAGTATGTTGTGGCATGTTGGCTCCCGCCGCTGACGGAGAAAGACAGTTTCCCGAACAAAAAGACACCAGCCGAATAACAGCGCAATGGGAAAACTTGTCTGTATATTTCCAAGAGAGCTGTGAGTTGAAATTCGCTACATGCTTTTAATTAACGACAGAGAGGAAGTGGATGGAAGAGGACGTGGGAAGAGCGACCACAGACAATCAACATAAATATCCTACAACGGGGTCTGAAGGGAAGGTGGCAGCAGGCATTGGACTGCCAGCCAAGGGTCTGATTAATGACAGCTCTGTAGTCTGGAGGTGGTTTTATTCGCAGTCAAGCAGCCTATCCCCGCTGCTCAGAGCAGCCTCGGAAGTAGATTACTCCTCTACAGATTCACTCATTATAAATCAAACAGGAGACATTATCTGCAGGAATATCTTTGCTATATCTAAAGCAAATGTGTTAAACTGTGTGAATGAACGACTTGATTGGTGAATTTGCCTCTCTTTGCATATATTTAGTGGTGGAAGAAGTATTCAGATCATATACATTGCAATACCACAATGTAAAAATACTCTGTTAGTCTGTCCTGTATTCAAAATTTAAATTGAGGTATTATTAGCAAAATGTACTAAAAAGTATCATACCTGAAAATACTTGCTATCGAGGTAAATAGCATCGTTATATCATCGTACATCGTATTAAAACAGTTTATTTTGAGTTTATTATTTCTGAGGCATCAAAATGTTGTGTACTTGCTAATTTATGTCTGCTGTTGGCTAGTCTATTCTACAATGATAAATCATTATTCTATAAATGAATAATATGTTTTGACCTACAAAGTAAGTAGAAATTGTCAATTTAATGAAGTGGAACAAAAAGTACAATATACAATTCTAAAATGCAGAGGAGTACAAGTATGAAGTGGCATGAAACAGAAATACTCTTCTAAAGTACAAGTACCATGCATGCAAATGTACTTTGTTACATTCCACCACTGCGTGCATTGCATAAACAACAACTACATAGTTTCATAGTGATGGGCTGAGAACTGCAAACATAAATAATAGTAACACGGAGAGCAGAATGTCATATGCAATGACATTCTGCTCTCCGTGTTACTATTATTTATATATATATATATATATATATGAACATTAATAAATCTTTTCAAAAAAAGCCAAATATGAGAAAGGGCACTCTGTCATGCACCCTGGAATGACATGCACGTCTAGAGACAAAAAATTGAGCAAGATGGAAAAGCTGCTGTGACCGAGTCTTGGATGACGGGGTTAATTTTTTATCTATTTGGAACTGTTGTAATATTAATCTCATATGAATGCTGACATTGTAAAGACTGTTAAATGACCGCTCTCAAAGCTGTACATTGGCATGAGATGACATTTGTGTCACAATCATTTGTTTTGCAACTGTCTATGTTGATGCTGGTGTTTGTCATTAGATTTGAAAGGGATGGGCTGGAATTTGGTTGTGATGCACTACAAGAGAAGACGATGAATGGGCAATTTATACATGTATTCATGCCCTTGGTTCACTTGTTCTAACAACACCATTGTTGGCAAAGATTTTTCATTCGTTGTTATTTTTCACACTTTGTCCTTTGGCTGTTGTTAGAACAATATTCCCTGTAAAACTCTATTGTATTTAATACTGAAAAATGTGCTGCCAATTTGCAGAATATGTAGACAAACATTGTGTAGAATGTAGTGGACTCATACAGACCGTAGTGTAGTTGTTTGAGCTATGTACGATGGGAAATTTATTCAATTATGGTCATCCTAGACCATTCACAAGTACATCTTATGGGACTGATTGTTACCTGTGTAGCAATAGTATTTTTATTTGTTTTTGACAATTACTGTGAAGCACACATCCCCTCTGCAAAGCAAGATTGATAATTCAAAAAGCAGAGTGATTTGCTGCAAGTAAACAGAGCCGCTTTAAACACCTGCTGAGGATCTTCACTTCTACTCCAGTTTAATGTTTGCATTTTACAGGCACAGCTCCGCATGTAGGATTATTGGTATTTTGAGCCGATAAAGATCTTACAAACAGCAGTGAAAAGAGCCGACACGCTGCCCTCTGGATGTCCACGGGACAGGTGTGTATTACATGTTTGAGGTTTGAGTTAGGTGTGCAAGAAAATATCTACGATCATGAGATGATGTTTTGTGATACTGTATTGATTCTAAAAATACACTATTTTTAATGAATAGGTTATATGCAAAGATTTGAAGCAGACAATGGCTCGGATTGCACAAAACGTAGTGCTGTATAGTGTTGGATGTTACAGGGGCTGTAATGAATGCAAATGCTGATCCCACTCTTCTGATTGCACACACAAAAAACTGTTTAAATCGGATTTTAAGGTGGTTCTTTATACTATGACAGTTTTCCTAAAATAAGAAATAAAAAAAATTGCAATATGTCTCCTTGTCTACAGTATAGCGGTATATCGCAATATACTGAATCGTAACCCTGTTTAATTATACATATTGTAACGCTATATTCTTGCCAATAAACAGCCCTAGTTTGAGATAAAAAGCTAAAAAAAAGGTAAAACTGCAGTGTTTCATCTCACCACTCCACCTGTGCACAGCTCTGTTTTATTCTTCTTTATGCTCACAAGCCCAAACTGCTGCTGTCAGCCGTCAAAACCCCATCATTGCTCTTAAGATAACATCAGTCCTTGTTGTCTGATCCACTCTGCTTATCTGAGACCAATTGTCTACATTCAACATCAGCGAACCTCACTGGCATTGTTCTGAGGTGGCTTCACAATAAAGGCCTCCCACTGCTTTCTAATGAAGTTATTGTGAAGCACATGCAGGAAATGTTAGGCTGGTATCAACGGTAGCTTGATAAATGAACACAAGCTCACTGCAGCAACAGGAAAAAACGGAAACGACAGCATTGACTTTGCCATTTGCGTGACAGAATGACTTCTGGCAAATAATGGTAAATGTGGCAGTATTACACACGGAAGACTGGTGGATCATTGAAAATGCAGACGTGGCACACCGCCATGAGTCGATGAATGTAGCAGAGAAACTACATTAACGTCTTTCTATCAGGAAACAACAATTCTGATCAGAAAACATAGGTCGACACAGCATCCTGTGACATTAACATGTACAGTGTGTGTAATGTTCTAAGGATTCAACATTTCGACTTTTCAATTTAATAAAAATGCAACTTGATGTTGATCTCTGACTGAAAAATCCCAACTGGAGCAAGAAATCAAGAACATAAAGTCAAGGGGGGCGAATATATTTTTATATGCAACACATGCTGTGCTCACGACTCTCAGCTCTCAGAGGCACTGACAATCATTTGCTCCTCTTAAGTCTAAAAACTTTCAGTTCATGTTTATTGTGAAGCACACGAAATCCAAGCACTTTGGATGGTTGTTTTCTTTCCCCAAAGCGAAACAAATGTGTCCGAAACATGAACACGGTATTCGTTTGTGTACGTACATTAGAGTTCTTTTTTGGCTCATTTCCCTTCTCATACCTTCATTTTCCATTATTCATAGAACATTTCACATTTTGTGATTATGTTTGTTTAGTTTGCATTTATGGGGCAGAACCCGTATTTGAACCATTAATTCACATAATTAATTTGCTGCTCAAATTGAAGGAACATAATAAATACCAGTATCAGAACTGCGGTGCTTTGGAGACACATTTAATATGTAACAAAATGTGTAAAAAGGCTCTGAGATCATGAAGAAATCATGAAACAAAACTGGTTAACAACCAAACACACGTAAAGGGGAGCGCTAACTCGTCTTAACGCCAGTGTGTGTATGACAGTTGCAGGTCTGCAGTGGTCCTCTTGAACCTGAAATGAGTTACTAGAAGCAAAGTGAAGGCAGTGGAACACTGTCACACTTCAAACAGCTGTAGCCCTTCCCTATAGTCGTACTTCCACTCCAGCCTCATTTCAATATTACATCCCAGAGAGCTCCTACTTTGAACTTTCTCTACTTGTTTTCTCATACCTGGCACTAGAATGCATCTTTGTGTTCAGTAACGAATGAATTTTGTTCCAAGTCACATGTTTCTCATGAACAGCAGGTTTATACAATATTAAATGGGCAATGCTGTGTGTGTGCCAGTGGTTTGGGCATGAAAAACATCTGGCCAGCTGTGCTGTACATCATTCATTAATTTAAGACTTAATTATTTTTGAAAGAGAGTGACCCAATTACTTGACTAAGTTGGACTGTACAGGTGGATGTTGCTACTTGCTGAACATTTTCGTCTGTAGCACCTCCGCTGCGGGGTCATCAAACCGGGTGCCAGTGTTTATTGATACATCGCTCCTTTAAGGTGGTATATTTCCTGATGGCGGAGCAGTGGGGAGTGGGGGTCTCCCTAACAAAACACCTTCAGCTATGCTTTGTTTGACAGACTCCAATTCCTGTTCTACCTCTTTAGCTGTTGCCAAAATTTTTCCCTTCCCTTCTTCCTCTTCTTTTGTTGTTCTACATAGCTTCACCCCAGTTTCAACTATGTCCTGAAGGAGCCGCGGTGTAGAAGCATACTTCCATCGGGTAGATGACAGTGGTCAAGCCTGCCTCCCTGCACTCAGCTGCCAGCTCTGAATATTTCATCATCTTACGCTTGTGGGCAGCCCGCACTCCCTCCTTCAAGAAAAATGGTGAGCTTGATGAGAAGACCGGTCTGAACAGCACTATTGATCTCTGAAGGCAACTGCAGCTGTGTACCGCGGCTGACACTCGTCTTCCAATCATTGCCTGGAGAAAAGAGTCTTGATCAGCCTCGCAAACTAGTGTCTCTAGTGCTCTCACTCCCCATGCCTGTATGTGATCTCATCAGATGTGGGATGGTTGTTGTTCATGGTGTTCCTGCAGGACCTACTCATGCCATCTGTAGTGCCCCTGGGGCAGTGCAGTCTTACACGCTGACAGGGTATATCGGAGGCTAGCATTGGTGATATCCAAGATGGGGCAGCCCTCTTCACTGCTGAAGATTTTTTTTTTATATACTGTATAATGCAATGACAGGTCTTGGATAAGTGACACTAAAAATGCACAGTGCAAGTGGAAAAAAAAGTATTTTGTTCTCTGCCGTCAGCGAAGTTGACAGTTTGCCCACCTGCCGTCGCTTCACCTTCAACACAAAGTGCTGTGAAGTCCACTAGCTAGCTCTGCGTGGACAGCGAAGAGGCAGCTGGGGAGGAAGAATTAGCCAATCCAGCAGCCAGTACACAGACAGACACCACTAGACTACTTAATGCTGAAGAAAAAAATGGGAACAGAACTATAGTTGCAAGACTGTTATGTAACGCAAGTACGGACGTAGTGGCACCAAAAAGCTCTTCACGACTGTGCATGAGCCTAATGGAGCAAAAAAAGCTCTTCACAACCCAAACCTAATAGCGACAGCTCTTAGAGGGCAAATGCTATAAAACCTGTTCTTCGTATACAACCGAGCCTGATTCTTCAATAAGAGAAACATATTTACAGTAAATGTTTTCATTGATTTCCTTAAAAATACCTATCAAACGAAGCCCGGCTTAATTAAATGGTAATTATACTAAATTTAGGTCAGGTTTGTGATAATTATGTCGAAGTAACTTGAAGACAACTTGAAAACAAACAAGAGACTACTGAATACATGGACTAAATGCAATTAATATCAAACAATACATTAAAGTTAAACTTCAGAACTGCAAGATCATCATCAAAGTGTTTGATGATTGATTCTCCTTGTGTCATAATAATAATCTTTTAAATTACTTCGAATGTGTAACTTGTCCTTTATTTATTAGATGTAATTGTATTCATTCATTAGAAGAGTCTGTACACAATTGCAGATTCACGCCAATGACTAACTCCTTAAATGAAAATGTAATCAAATAAAAATAAAAGTCTGAACTTACTGCATAACAACTTTAACCTTCATTTCAGTCTGTTTTCATTATTAAAAGGTTTGCCTGTCAATGTAGCATACCCTTTTCTACTGTAGTATGCAACCACTAGTCAAAATGATCCTTTCATTATCATTCTAATTTTTGATATTTGTATTTACAGCAGTCGTAGTTTTTTAGTTTTTTTTACTGCAACATTAAAGTTTTAGACATTTGTTCATTACAGACTAGAAAAGCCAGTGACTTGAAAGGTTTGTGTTTGTGTCAACAGAAAACTGATTCATCATTGACTGTGGGTGTTTGATACCTTTGATTGTTTGAGCCTTCTATCAGCGTCAAGTCTCCACAGAACAAGGTAAAGAATTCATGACATGATCCCTCTCTCAAGCTGAAAGATTTTGTTTGACGGTGATGGGAGATGTTGCCCCACTTTCTGCTTCGCCCCCTTGGGAGCGGTCCTCACTCTTCCCTCTTCGCGTGGTTGGAAACAGAGAGTCAGGCGCGGTGAAACAACTGCACTAAATACAGCCCTGCAGTTACCATAGAAACCGGCGCTGGTGCATCCCTGACTAGTCCTACTGTATTTCATTTTGCACTTGACCCAGAAAAACACTGGGAGGTTGATGTTTTAGTTTCTTCCCAGTCAAACTTTTCAGTATAGGTGATATAACCGGCAGGAACAAAGAGCTGCGCCGTGAATGAGCAATAAGTAAAAAACCTGACGCTTTTCTAAAAAGGAGACAAAAGGGAAAAAACGCAGAGGTGTGGAAAAGATAGAGAGAGGAAAAAAGAAGATAAGAGAGGTAAAAACGTGCACACGAGTGATGAAGCCAAAGGCGCTTCGGGCAGAGTGAATTTACTGTGACAACAAAATCGAGTACCGCTGTGAGGCTGGCCATAGCTAAACTGGTCTGGACAGCACATGATCGCTTTTGAAATATATCAAGTCTTACTTGTGCCGACACCTTTTCCAAAGATAAAGCACTATGCGACACTGATTTTTTTTCCCTTCCTTTTAGGAGTAGTGTAGCAATGCTGTTATTAAAGTTATATAATGCAAGGTGCTGCACTGCATCAAATAGCATTGTTTCAGAGACAGCGCTGCCCATCCCTCTTTAAAAATTCTGACGTAGATTACATTAAAATCAATGCAATCCAAGTGCTTAGTGAATTATGTCATCTTTAGGAAGAACAACTTTATGCGTCAGGAGCTACAGGTCAATTACCAGAAAGCTCAGTTTTTAATTATAAGATTTTCATTATACCGTTCTATTGGCCCCCATGATGTCCAGGCATTTCACCATGTTCATTTTAAACTGCACTCTCAGTTCCACCGGGACATCATTATAGTGTCCAAATAGGTCAGGAGCAGTGCATTATACTGCAGCCAGGCTTTAATCTGCTGAACGTCATAAAGCCTCTATATCATTACCACACTTTTTAACAACACTCGGTTGTTCCCACGTGTGTTTATAATGTGATGATGCTCACAACGTACGTGATTTCACACAGTCTTTTGCACTGAATAACAATAGCGAGTAGATGTAACACGAGTATGAGTACGTGAGGTTTGTATAAGAACGGAAGCAATAAATGATGCAAAGGAGATACACTAAACGACAGCTACATTTAGTGCTCTGGACATCCTAAACATGTGCAGGGCAGGCTCCCAAATCTATCACGCTAACAAGTCACAACTGATCGCTGAAGTCCTCGCACTTCACAGGCATTCCTGCTGCTAACTTTCCAATTTCGTGGCTTGCAGGTCAACTGTATTCTGCGTTCGCAGGAAAATAACATCAGGGCTGGTTATACAAAAATAACTTTCGCAGTCATCAGATATAATAAAAAAAACATGCCATAAGGCTATCAGAGGAGACAAATAAGGGAGGGCTGAATGCATTTCCTGTGATAAAGCAACAAACGTTGGGTATTTATGAGAACAAAGTCTACATTGTATATTACAGTAAGTCAGTAGGCCTGCATTTTATACACATACTGTGTTGTATTCAAATATTTCAGTGCCTTTTTAACACTTATTTTACGTAATTTTTCTTGCTTGCAGGAGGCAGTCTTTTTCTGCAATGTCACGTGGCAAACACAAAATACTAATCGAATGTAAATTGAATTCACCCACAAGATATGAGGTAATTTGTCGTCGACGTCTGAAATGCCCCCTTTTTCCCTGACTTCATAGGCAGAGCACCCAACTGAGTTGTGAGTCATTAGAATGTTACAAATAATAATTCTGATAATATTAATAATGTTTCAAACCAGTAGGGGTTTTGGTGCAATTAATTTGCACCTCAATATACTTTTTTGAACTGCTGTTTTTGTCGTGAGTACTTTCACAGAGTAAAGTATTACGCAGCAAAAGGGAAACATGCTTTTTTTCGCAGCGCGAATAAAGGCATCAACCAATCATTTTGTACGGAATGGGTTTAGTTACGTTTATGTTTATGGATATGGAATTATAGGATATTGAATTCAGATAAAAACAGCAGTTCTTCCGGCAATCTTCCCGTCCACGGGCCCATAGAGCAAGCACAATAGTGTTTCCTTTAACCCACCTCCCAGCCCTCAGTTTGGGCTATTAGTGCATTTACAACTTTTAGGACGTATGATTTAAATAAGGGATATTCAAGTGTTGGTACAGGAAGTTGATAGATGTCTCCTACCCTGATCTAAGTCTATGTGA
The DNA here is from genome assembly GCF_004355925.1 of Anarrhichthys ocellatus. Classification (NCBI taxonomy): domain Eukaryota; kingdom Metazoa; phylum Chordata; class Actinopteri; order Perciformes; family Anarhichadidae; genus Anarrhichthys; species Anarrhichthys ocellatus. The sequence goes on along the minus strand of NW_022280102.1, from coordinate 1,067,463 downwards.
AAGAAGAGTCTTTTTGAGCCCCATGGCATTATGTGACAAACCCGGAAAAATACCATTTAGCCACTATGTAAAATTTGCTTCAAAGCTCGACATTGCTACACTACTCCTAAAAGGAAGAAAACAAATGTCAGAAAGTATTTAAGCCTACGTTGATTGACTAATTGATTGATCAACAAATTGTTTCATCTCTATAGCTCAATGGTGATTTTCTATGTCCCCCCTTTAGGAAGGGCAGAACAAAGGACACCATACAAAAGTGCCCTTCTAGCTGATACAGATTCAGTGTCAGTGGTTTCTCTTTGCACTGTGCCACCCGGCCACCATTCTTGCTCATTCAATAGCTGCTAAGGGAAAGAAAAAGGCTTCTCATTCAGCCCCATGTTCACAGACAGCTGGGATTTGAACCTCTGGTGGTCTAACCTTTAGCTTCCCATCATCCTATTATCCTGCAGCTGAAAAAAGGCAAATGACTGTTATCATATAGCAGCATTCACAAATAAAACTTTGCAAATGGTCCACTCTATTAATGTAACAGTCAATCAGGCATTCAGCAGCATTAACAGGCAGGCCAAAAGACCTAATGATTGAACATTTGTAAATTGGACTCATTTTCTGATTATATTTTTTGCATTGAGCTGCGGTGCTCCATAATGACTGTCTGCTATTGCGTAGGTTGCGCACTCCTGTTTTTGTCTATAATGGTAATTTGAATGGCATTGGCCTATAAACCTATGCTGCTGGATGGGGCTGAGCCAGTCCGCTGCAGTAGGAGCCTGGCGGCATCATATTACACTGCTGAAAATCTTCTACTCTGTGAGTAACTGTGAGCAGTATGGCACGAGACAACTGAGGTCTTCGTAAGTGTTTTTTGTGAGCACTGTTAAACGGAAAAGCACAAGAGTCATAGGGACATTACCACTTAAGGGTGTTTCACAGCATGGGAGGGGCTTAAAGAAACAACTTATATGCTACAAATGTATTTGCACTATGTGAGTGAATTGGCACAGAGCATTTACTGTATACAACACCTGTATAACACCACCTGCCACACAAATGCCACAGAAAATCTGAGCAAAACGCAGGACCAAAAGAAATAGCATGATGATGCTAAAAATGTGTTGTGCCTTAAAGCAAAAGTAAAGGGAAAAATGATTACACACACACACACATAGTATATGTATATACATATACATATATACGTATACACGTTTACATACATACATATATATATATATATGTTAACATATTATGTATATAGATCACCATAAAATGAACACATCAAAACACGTTGCCTTATTGAACAACATCTTAAGTTAGACATGATTACATGTAAATATAATGTCTTATGTCTCCTCTCATTTAAAGTCTTGATTCGGTGGAAATTCTCCGCAGATCAAAGGAAAAGAGCCGACAAGAAGAAGATTAAATTAGGTTAGATATAACCCTTGTAATGGAAGGCCTTGAGAGATGATTAATGGTAATTGTATGACTCGATCAGATAGTTCAGAAAGAAATTCAAATGAGACTGGGTGTGTCGGCTTAAATGGACAATGGTGAACAATGCTGGGTTTTCATATTCAATAGAGATACACTGTTGAGTCACTCTGAAATGACTTTGCAGAAATCCAATATAAAGTGAAGGAGTGGAGCTTTACATGAGAAACAATCTTCATAATCTGGAATCAATAACAATCTGTAACACGATCGCCGCTTCAGCTAAACAAATGGGGTATGTCATATAAAACAATGGTTTTAGAATATCAGAAATAATATTACAAACCTTTTATTGGGGGAAACAAATGGACAAAATAATAAAATAAGACAGTTTTTATACTTGATCTCATCTTGAGTTTGGAAACTACATACCGAAGGTGTGGAGTTTTAACAATGTGGGCAATTACCGTCAAAAGTTAAAAAGAAGTTATTAGTTGCATTATGGGAAATGTAGAATCAGTTGTTTGTAGAACTTGATCCATAGGGGGACTTTATCTTCGACTCTGCTGCATTGATTTTAAACATTATTTTATTTCTCCTCTCCCCCCAAACTTAGTGGAAGTGCAATACAAAATAGCTGGAACTGCCCTTTAACATTTCAACTTTCTCTGAAAGAAATTACAAAGAGAATAAGTCAGTGTTTTTTTTTCTACAATACAGTATGATCCAATATCTTAAGAAACAGCACATCTAAATTAAATAATTATATAAGTTGTTTAAGAATATTATTACTTTCTGGATATGTTATAAATCTAACAATAGTAAAATACCTGAACACACATACCATGACTACACAGATCACGTGAATCTGTGACTTGGATTAAAGCGGTTCATTGTTGGCCCCTGATGCACAGCATATGGACTCGCAACACACCTCATTAGCATGGGTGATTAACAGGCCAGGTTAACGGCTATCCTCCTCTAGGGATGAAGACGCCTGTACGGCAAATTGTGTTATCTCCAAAATCAGATCAGCAGCGGGGTGCCAGCTCTGGTGTTGGTGACACATCATACGTATTAGGTGGCTTTTGTTTGTGGTTACACGACTGAGCGTGAGAAACAATGAGGACACGAGCCAAAGTCACCGGGGGGGAAAATGTGTCACAACATAGCGACTGAGGGAAGTTGTGATGAGCCCTCCTGGATTGAAACACGCCCATCTCACGTTCAGAATTACTGAGAGCATGTTGGGAGAAAGTCCTAGAGCTGTTGGGGTGGTGGTAATAGGATGGCAGCCACAACCCATTAACGCAACTTAAAGAAAATCTATTTTGAATCTCAAGTTCAAAGACATGTCATTCAGTGGTTGACTGTGAGCTGGCTCTGGGGATTTCTCACTTGGCATTCCACATTCATCTTTATGAGTCTTTGAGGCACCTGACACACACACCAAGTGACAGCTGTTAGTTTCCTCAAGCGACCATGCAATGTTTGTTAGATTATCTGTAAACTAATGAGGTGTTATGAGCTATATTTTTGACTTTTTTCTTCCTAACCCGCAGGACTGCCAAAAAAAATAAGAAAATCTCCAATTTGCACAGTCAGTTCCTAAAAGTCTGTAGGCCACCAGAGTCTGCTGAGTGCACTGCATTTACGGGTGAGAGGTCACAGTGCTGCTGGAGTCCCCTTCCATTCTCTGAAGGCAAGGTAAAGGTTTGGTAGATTAATTCCAGGCAGTGAAAGGGATGCTGTTGTTTTTTGTAAAATTCCCAGAGGGTCCATTGCTACCTTTAAGTGCCACGATAGATTTTGAGAAAGGTGAACTTCTACTCGGAAGGGAACTTCTTTCGCTTCCTTGAACTCCCCAAATCCCTTTCAGCCTGACGGTCAATTGACTCCTCGTTTTTCACTCAGAGAGGCGGCCATGTCACACCGCTGTTGATGGAAAAGTGGTGCAGTTTTAAGCCCGGTGCCTCTGAGCAGTTGCATGACCGGCCCCTACTCGCTAGGGCCGTTCACCCACTGCTACACTGAAAGTGTGCAGACAGCAGGAAAGTGATGAATCCCTCAGTATCCAAATCCAACCTGTTCTCAGAAACAGCAGGTGGATGAATAGATTACAGCCTGACGATTCATTAGCCTGAATGTCAGCCACTAAGTGTGCACTGACAAGGCCTTGCCTTTTAACCAGTTCACTAGATGAAAGAAGACCTTTAGTTAGCCTTGAGTCTTCCACACGATCATTTAATAACCTACCGTAATGGCTTTTTGTACGTTAACAAGGGATTCTCACTGAAACTTCATATGCAAACCTTTGCCCTCTATAAAGCGTTTCCTTATGTGATAGAAGTTTTCATTTTCTACTTTCATTATGAGTGAATATGGGTTTATGAACAGCCACTGTCTGATAATAGCTTATCCAGGCATCCCAAAAAAAGTAATTGCCAACTATTGTAGTGGTTTCTGTTTCCACTCCTATGACTGTTATCCAGGCAAAATATAATGCCACAACCAATATGATCTTTGTCTGTTGACATTGTAACCTTAATTAAGATCCATTTAGTAGCTGAGGAGCTTTCATTCATATCATCTGTATCGGGCTCTACCAGCTATTTCTAAATTCATTTAAAGTATACGTATAAAGTCCTTCCTACATTAGTTAGTGAGTTAGTTAAGACTTAAGTAATGAGTAACAAGGTTGCTAAGAAACATCTGTGGCACCATCCAATCAAACGCAATAGACTATGTAAACAGGAAGTAACAGTGGCATCAAATAACTTTAACTTTAAAAAATAACAGACAATATATTAAACTTACCCTGTAAATGATTTTGTGTTATTTATTTGTGCGTATAAGTAGAAATATGTGTAAGCTGTATTCCTGCAGTTTAAGGACTGGGAAATATTAGACTATACGAAATGAACAACCTTATTTGGTCATTTTGTCCAACTTTAATAATGCGATGTTTTGGAATTTGATGTATACTGTGTTATTTTAGTCAAACCTTTTTTTTAAATTGTCCTTATTTAACAGTGATGTGATTAGGTGATTTATTTTAGTCTTTATCTAAATCTCAAACATTTTAACAAGCCAACATTCGTTTTGTCAGTCAGATAGGCAGCAAAGTGACACCTGCCAGCTTCTGGGTGCAAATATGTAGTGAGGACGTGTCATTAATTCAGTTTAATTAAAATAAAAAATAATAATAACAATAATTAAAAGAAGGTTCTACAGCGCCATGAAAACGAAATGAACTCCTTCTACTGATCATTTGATCAGAGTGAAAGGTCCACAACAGACACTAAATCAGTGGTTCTTAAGCTGGGTTCGATCGAACCCCAGGGGTTCGGTGAGTCACTCTCCGGGGTTCGGCAGGGGTCAAGACACATACAGTATAGCCCGGTTCGCACTAGCAATGTCGGGCCGTATTTGTCGGCCGTCAAAAAATTGGCAACACACAATTTTTCTACGCCGTTTTACGCCGGGGTTACACCGGACGCTGAAGCGCAGCGCAGCGCCATTCTCAAGCGTTGCGCGCCTGGCGCGCCCGCCTGGCTGTTCACATCGGACGCGCATTTCTCCGCGCCGGTCAGCCCGCGATTCTGCTTTCTCCGCTTGTTGTTGTATGCAACCCGTTCAATGTAGGGGTTCGGGGGTAAATGATGATGGTCTTCATAGCCCCCCCAACCCTCTCTTTCTCCCTCTGTCTGTCTGTTTGTAGTGGATGGGCAGATGGGGAAAGTTAATAATGAGAGGGGAAATATCGGGGAGATTGAAACTGCAGGACAACAGAAGGGGAATACAAAGTATGGGATGCATATTTGATCATTTATATAATATAAAATATGTCATTTATATCGTTTAAATAATTTTTCAGTGTGTTTCCTGGCGCGATACGCTCGCCGCGACCGGACAAAATAGACTCGACGCCGAAACCATCGGTGCAGGGCGCGAGGCGCCCTTGGCGCGGTGCGGCGCATCGCAGCCGATGTGAACAGCACATTTGTGTAACAGAGGGGCGGAAAGGAGGCGCCTGGCTTTCCTTGGCGCTGCGCGGCGTGGCGCGGCGCTTCAGCGTCCGGTGTAAACCCGGCGTGAGATAAATTCAGTCCACTCGTATTATTTGTGACATCACGCTCAGCTTGGCCATCATTGGCTGCAGCTGATCACGCCACATTGCCTGATCAGGAACTTGGTGCGCTCAGTAGTCGACTTGTGGCTGTTGTGATTGTACGTCATTTGTGATTTTCTTTTAAACTTTCAATCCCTTCATACTAACTATGTCGAGCAAAAAAAGAAAGTGGTTGGACGAATGTGTACAATATGAATTCACGTGTATAAAGGAACGTGATGGGAGTCAGCGTCCTCAATGCATGATTTGCAATGCCAAGTTGAGCAATTCTAGTCCAGCACCTGCAAAACTAAAGGAACACTTCCTAAAGCTGCATGGAGATGGGAAATACAAGAACACAACGCTAGCTGAATTCAAGGTGAAGAGAGCCAGATTCGATGAAAAGGCTACTCTGCCTGTTCTCGGCTTTGTACCCATCGACAAACCGATCCTCACAGCATCACAGTACCAACATTGTCACGCAGATTGCTTCGAAAATTCTGAGTTCATTCTCATTTTGGCGTACATGGCCGATATTTTCGATGCTCTCAATCATCTCAATCGACAGATGCAGGGCGGTGGAGTCAACATCATCGAAGCGGAAGAAAACCTGAAGGCGTTTCAAAAAAAGCTACCTTTATGGAAACGACGAACAGAGAATGATAACTTCGCAAACTTTCCCCTGCTGGACGACTGTGTAAGTAAGATCGAAGACGTGTCTGGAATTGGAGACATTTCTGTACATGGGGAGTTGAAGCAAGCAATTGCCATGCACTTAGATGAGCTCGCAAAGTCTCTCGACGGATACTTCCCCACCAGAGAGTCATATCCAGCATGGGTGAGACAGCCGTTCACGTTTAGTGTTGCGACAGCAGATGTCAACGATGAATACCTCGAAGAAATCATGGAACTTCAGCAGAGCCAGCTTCAACAGCAACTCTTCAGAACAACAACGGTCTCAACGTTTTGGTGTCACCAAATCGTACCATACCCTCTTATTGCTAAGAACGCCCTTGAGATACTCGCACCTTTTGTTACAACGTATCTTTGCGAGCAATCTTTTTCGAGGATGGTAGACATAAAAACTAAGAAAAGGAACAGACTATGTTGCGTAAATGATATGAGAGTGGCACTTGCCAAGGTGAAGCCGCGCATTTCTGAACTTGTATCTGAAAGGCAACAGCAAAAGTCACATTGATTTGCAGTAAATATTCATTGAGCTATGTTTTTGTGTGAAATTCACGTTTTGTTGGTTTTGTTCTTTGAACACAGTGATTTTGTGTGCAACTGATGCATGGTTAATTTTGTGCACTAATAAAATATATACCTATGTTTTGAAGAAATCATATTTTATTTTTCCAAATACGAAGGGTTCGGTGAATGCACTGATGAAGCTTGCAGGGTTCAGTACCTCCAATAAGGTTAAGAACCACTGCTCTAAATGGATCTTGAAGAGAGATTGTTTGTCAACTGCTGTTTCCAAGCTCTACTTACTGTATGTCTGAAATACTCCTGCTAACATTAAACAAAAATGCTCTTTGTCCTCTCGATGAAGAGATTTGCTCTGTCAGCAGTTATTATAACACAACTGCTCACATATTGTAAAGAAAGAGTTCAGCGAGGGATTCAATCAACCCTCCCTTTAATTTCTTTTTCTTTTTTTGCTGAGCCCTTTTCAGAAAACAAGATAAGAAGATGAAGGTAAAAGCGTTAATGTCACAGCAATATCTTTCTCTATCATGCACAGAGTATTTCACTGCAAACACTGAAAGCCTGAATGTACCCATGGCCATTTTGTGCAGCAGAAAGATATGACCCTGGCAAATGGAAAGAAAGGCAAGAATTCTGTTTTTAACACTTCATTTTGAAGTCACTGCTGGTAAGTGAACTTCGCACTCTCTGCATACTAATTTGCACAGACGTCGTCCTTGAGAATCATGCGATTAATAATGGATACAGTGTGACTATATGCCAATAGCCGGGGCGAGCTGGAGAGCACTGAGCTACGACGCTGGAGTTTGAAAATATGCCTCCCTCCGTTTCCACGTCTCAAAATCAAGAGAGACAATTAAGAGTTAAATTTTGCAGGGTGAAATCGATCCTCCTATGTGGCTTTGCAGGGATGCAAAGGAATCAGGGAAATCTGATCATGTAGTGAGAGGCTGGCCTCTAGCTACACACCTGCATCACAACTGCCTGCAGCATTGCTAAAGCTGCTTTCTGCCTAAAGACAATGACATGACATAAGACGTTTATGAAAATACAGGCAAAAATGTCCTCTTTAAATTAATGACGTTCTCTTGATTGTTTGGGGTATTATACAGGCAAATTTGATGCAGAAACACAGCCGATTAACACCACAGTAGACTTTGTGAGTGTGAAAGCACAAAAGATTGTTCATCATTGTCATCCTTTTATAATATAATTCATGAAATGAAAGTGCTGTCAAATTAGAACCTGAAATGAGAAATTCAGTCCAAAACCCTCGTTTTCTCTGTGGTTCTATCTGTAGTGCATGTTTCTAAACTGACATTACAAGGCCCTGCTCCCAATTTGATGCATGTAGAAAGAAGTCCGCTGACAGCGACATTTGCATCATTCCTTCTTTAGATGCATCGTCATTGTCGGCTGACATTTCATTTTGGCGTGTGATCTGAGAGAAGCCGAGCCTGCAGACCAATGCTAGATAACATGCAAACATTGTGTACTGTGCGCTCCGCATGTTGAACAAACACATTAGCCAGCTGTAGACTCATTTGCCAGAGGCCATTTCTACATCTCTGAACAGAGATAAAACCAAAAGCAAATAGGTTAAACATCCATAATTAAGCACAATTGAAACATAATTCTTAAAATCTAGTGGAGAAGATACTGTATCTGGGCCAAAGACAACTCTAGAGTACTCTTGTTAACCAACTTTTTGCTGCTGATGGAGACGCGCTGCACATTAAAATGTTAGTTGCTTAATTAACTTAAGTGTGTTAAATGAATACGAGTGGTCCAGTGCCTTCTTTGAGTTCAGTCCTTTGTGAAATGACCAAGAGATCCTCTTCTCTGCTACACTGTCTGCTTTTGTGAGCTGTCTGAAGCCCACGAGATTGTCCTTTATATATTCTTCAAATGTCATCCGGTTCCGTCATTAAAAGTAGGCTTGAGAGTTTTTTGTGCTGCTTGAACTACTTTCAAAATGGATGGACAGATGGAGCTTCAATGTAATTCTAAAAAAAGATCTCAGGGGGAAATGGTGGATGAAGAAATCTCCGGCTGAATTACAAAAGGGTACATTTATTGGCACTTAGCTGGTTGCTATATGCGGCACACTGTAGTGACATGCACCATTTGCTCTAATGGTTGTAAAGTCTTAATTCTCTACCTTCCTGGAAATAGAAATATTTACTATTCGCATCCTGTTTAATAGGAACTTGTGGGCGCAATTAGTTTTGCAATCGCGCTAGAAATTCAAAATGTGACATATGATTGCAGCTGTTTCTAAGGACTCATCTACTGCAGCACCTTCCTGTCCTGGTAACCATGGGAAACTACTATGCAGAGGACAAAGGCAGACCTGAAGGATGGGGACCTGCCAATGATTCCCCCTTGTGTGCAGCCACAAGACTCACAGGCCATGTTGATTTACTGACAAAAACAAGGTACCCTTCCGTGTGAGTCAATGCTGGTGTGAAACACTGCTCAAACAGGATATTTCGCTTTTTACTGGTGCTCATCTCTCAAAGGTAATGGCTTGGAAATTCTGAATGTCTTTAAAAGGCAACAGGGACTACAAGGCCATTATACATTTATTATCCCGCTGACATTGCCATCACAGCTTCGACAGGCTGACACGGAGGGTAACAAGATTACTTTCTCAAAAAAAAACGAAAGGAATGCTGTGATTAAGACTTCATTTAGTGATGGTTTAGGTGTGTAACCTGCACATGGCAGACTGATTCAACCATCGGTCCAATCATAATCATTTCAAGCACCTCCAGGATGTGGAATTGCGAGTCTTTGCATTAGATGGGGGTGACAGCTCAGCACTTCATGTGATTTCCAGCGGTACCTCTACGTCTTCATGATTTCAGGTTCAAGAAACACCTTTGTCCGACACGCGATCAGTTTCCAGCAAACCACCAATTAAAAGGTGCTGAAAATATATCCGTGCACAACGAGAACATGTGGTCAATAGTTGGTGTCCAAGATTTACCTCGCTAAGCCGGCTTATACTTTAGCTCATAGCACTTCTAAGCTTCTTAACGAGTAAGCTCAAACTGAGCTAATTATTCATGGCCAGCCTCCGTCTCAGGGAACACAGCCAGGGGTGAGTACCTACACTGTAATTTATTTCCAGGATTACATTAGAAGAAACTCTAATATTTCACAATAAATTGCATTATAATAACTTCTCAGGCTTTGGATTAGGAAATACAGTATTTAGAGTTAAATTGTGAAATTAACGCAATACAGCCAGGACTAGTAAAAACTATTGTGAATTCACCAAAGAAAGGTTTCCCTTCATCCGGTCACGGTCGCCAGTTTATGGAACAGGCAAATTTCAAGCTGCGTCGTCCTGAGTTCTCATCTTGACTCAAGTGTTGTTTTTGTTTTTTGTCAAAGAAATGTCTGGGGTTTTAGATATGCTAGTGCATGTTATTCAATCACATAGCTTTAGTTGTGTTGTCATTTGCATGGCTTTGTAGCCGGTTCCAGGAGTTAGCATACAGAGATACGTCAGCTGTAACTCACGGTAGGTTTTAACAGATGCTGTCCGTGGTCGTGGGACCTCACCGACACTTCAAAAGTGGTTTGGCTGCTGTTTTTGCCAGGTACTACAATTTCAATTTTCAGTATGCTCAAGGTGCAACATGCACTCTGGAATTTATCCAAAGGTATTGTTAACACTAATATTGTACTTGAAGGCTCGACTGTTATTTGGTGGTATATGAACAAGAAACGGATGACTTGTGTTTGCGCGCCTCGCAAGATCGCAGCAGCCAACCGCTGACGACCCCCCTTCTCCCTCTCAAACAAGTGGTGTCTTGCAGACTCGACTCCAGTGCCGGGAGCTGTTTTGAGGGGGCTGCTTTTGAAAGTCTCCCTGTTCAGCAATCAGTACTTTTGAACGTTCTAACTGATTCATTGTTGTTTGAAATTGAGTTTCTCTCCTGTGTTTCTGTTTGTGCTTTCAGATCTCTGGCTTGTTGCATGGTTTCCTGATCACAATCAGTCGTATCAGCTGTGTTAAGTTACTGCTGATGAAAACATGTCCTGCTGTTGCTTTATATTAAAAGCTTTCTAGTGATACAAAACAGGAAGCTGATATTGGGAAGAAGGCACAGGAAATGTGACACAGTCACAGCATTTGCTGGAAGAGGAAAGAAAACGGCACGGGAGACATGGAAGGCATTCCATGCAATTTGTTCGCCCTCTGCCTCGTCCCACTGTCAAATCTGAAATGTCTTCATACTTTGGTAATCAAACGCATAATACCTTCCAGCTTCTCTGCTCCACTAACAGTCCACAACCCAAAGATTTTCAGTTACTATCATAGATGACTAAAGAAACCTGTATATTTTCACGTTTAGGAAGCTGGTACCATTAAATGAATTAAACCATGACTAAAAGGGATGAATCAATTAGAATAGCTGGGATTAATTTAGTAGTTGGCAACTAATCTACAAGTTGTTGCAGCTCTAGTACTTCTAAATGTGTGTGCACTGCAGGCTTCAGGTTTTCTCATCTTTGTGTGTCGGTAATGTTTAAAAAAGAAAATGACAGAAACATTAATGCAGTCAGTGTGTCATGGTTTTGTGTTTATTTGAACCCAGTAGCCAGTAATTTACTGTAAATATACATTCAACCAATTTACAGGGAAATCGTGATTTTTGTACTGTAACATATGGAAACTGCAATTACCCATTTCAAAAACAATGCAGGAACATCCATCATGTATACACTATGAAAGTATCACTGCTGTTTTCTATGCTTACGTGCCACGTGTCGAAGTGTCCCTGAGCAAGACACTGAACCCCCGGCGCCTGTCATTGGCAGCCCACTGCTCCCTATATACAGGGATGGGTCAAATGCAGAGGTCAAATTTCGTGTATGTGTATATGTATATGACAATAAAAAGGGTTTCTTCTTATTCTATTTAGGTAGTCTCACATCAAGCTGTTGTCATCCACAATCTTCTGGTTGGCTTGGTAAGCTTAGATTCACAGCTATGGTACATTCATATTTTAAATTAAAACTGCTGTAATTTCTGTCATGTTTAGGCAAGCTTTTGTCCCCAAAGATTTAAAAGCTGACTCGTATTACTCATCTTAATATGGCTCACCCATGTGCCTTTGTCATTTTAATGTCACTACTTCAAAGTCAAAAGTCTCTTTCATGATGCTTTTCTTGCTCACTCTCATCAGAAATGTGAGCGTGTTTTTATCACATATTGAGGAAGCAACTGGAGTTTGTCAAGATTTCAAACTTTTATCTTTTTCCTGATTACAATTAAATTAGTACTCCACTATAAAGAGCATTGTACAGTATATCTGTGAATACATTCCATGCAAAACATATCACTCTCATTTTCCCTCATAATTTTCATATTAGTATTTAATGTTTGTGCGCAAGAATACAAATATAAATTGTGTGCATCTGCTTCATTTACAGCACCATTTGACATCCCAAAATAACAGCCGTATTTTAATTCCATACAATTAGCAGAGATACTTTATTACAATTACATTCTAGATCCTGCCTAATCTTTTTGTTTTTCTTTTCTTGGCATGTCTACATTGATTTTCCCATTTATATAAATTGCTTGCTGAGGCACTTCATCACCACACTGACAACTTTATAACTTAATTCTGGTTATCAGCATATTACCGAAAAACTAATTTATGGCAGACAATTGGATCACCTGTGAGGATCACTGTTGCGCAAAGTAAACATAATTGTCTATGTAAGACTCTACAGTAATCTGATCCAACATGATTAACAGGGAGTTCCTCACAATGACAAACTCCCAGTCAATCTTGAAAATAATTACTTATTTGAATAGTAGTAGTGGAACAGGTTTCTGTATGTCAAGCATAATTAACTTTATTCTACGTGCAAAGTAGAAAATGGTGAAAAATATGCATTAGCTGCTTTTCATGACTACATTAAGTAACAATAATGTAGCAGTTTTTTTTGAGTCGCTGAAATCCTGAATTATGATGCAATCAGCCAAATTAAATGTAAATGGTATGCAAACTACTCCAGATAATAATCACCTTTCTACGTAGCACGTCTTATAAATAATGTGGAAAGGTAGTCATCTCATCAAAGCAACTGAAGGTAATGATGCATCAACTGACTTCAAATGATGCATGAATAAATATACAAAACAAATATTCTCAAACACAATATAAAAACTGCAATATCGTTCACATCTGATACATAATTCCAGCAACAACAGGCCCACTGTGGTGTATTTAGCATCCATTTTACTGCTTGATACAAGATGAAAATTAACGTTCAAGTACTTTTTCATGACTTCAAAAAGACTGTCTACTCCGTCTAATATATTTCTCCTCATTGTCAGCCACACCAGCAGAGTCTGCCGGTTAGACGGTCCACCACTTTGGTGCAGTTTGAATTATCAGCAACTATTTGTAGGATCGCTGTGACATTTTGTACAGACACTAGTGACTTTGGTGATCCTCAGACTTTTCATCCAGCACCACCAGCAGGTCAGAGCTTTTACTCTTCCAGTGAAGAAACTCAACATCTACTAGATGCACTGGCACAACATTTGGTGCATTTATGGTTCCCAGATGTTAAATCCTAATGACTTTGGTGATCCCCTAACTTTTCTTATACTGCCACAGTTTTTTAGTTTGTTTTCTTTTTCGAGAAATCTCTCCAAAACTTTTGGATGGATTGCCGTGATATTTGGTACAGACATCCATAATGACGATGGTGACAGCGGTAAACATTATAGCTGCTTCACTTCAGCTTTGAGAGTTGACTCAAAGCACCGCTGTGCTCAAGTGCAGCTTCAAAGAACCGCTGACATGACTGTACACTCTTCCTTTTGTGCCATTATTTCTGCACACATACCTGACCTCAGATAATGACAAGACAAGCATATACTTTAAAATGAGGGACAAAAAAGACAAAAAAAGAGGAGATAAATGTGTCTATCTGGTGAAGCGTTTTTACTTAACAATATAATGCCACAATATAAATTGCCAAAAAATAACACTTACTTTTTTCTATTATTGTTAAGCCCTCATTTAACTATTCACAACTTTTAAATTCCCATTTCAATCTCAGAAGATATCAAATAATCACATCAAGGTTGAAACAACCCTTTAACTTGTATTAAATATGAATTACTTCAATGAACAGCATGATCTAAATATTCACTAACTCCTGGAGTATTTATATAAGTTTTTTTACAGTGAAATGAAAAAGACTTCTCAGAGAAGTTAGGTAAGCCATTAAATCTGTAATTATGCACTGTATATGCTTCTAGGCAATACAAATGATGTGCCAATACGAGGCTGAGGAGATGATTACTGCAGCTACTGTGCTGTTCTGTGGTTGCATCAGGTGAACTACGTGGTCACAGGACACACAAAAAGTAGCACCTGGAGCCAAATCATTTGAAGTCTATCAAGTGTGCTTGGACCAGAATGACAGAGCTGTAGTCTCATTAACCATATGTTAGGCCACCGATTAAAACTGGAGCCGTGCTGAGAGAAACGCTCGCCCTCAAGTCAAACACGGAGGTGCATCTGTTTTGGATGAGGCCTGTTTTACATCTTCGAGTCTCTTTAAGGCACAATTGAAAGGGACAGTTGATTTTAAGTTGCTCTGCTTGCCAACACATTCCCTGCTTTGGAAGGCAGTACAGTGACATTTAAAATTAGCTTCCATCAACATATTATTGAACAAATATTCATGCTTTTCTGTCATAGGTTAAGATGAGGTACAGCAAATAAGAGCACGTTGCTTAAAATGCATTGCCTTCCATAGGTATATCACCTATGGAGTATCACTTTTTAACAGCTTTACAAGTTGTTGTTTTTTACAGTGAAATGCAGTGGAGAAAGATGTGATGTGTAACAAAGTGCCCCTGTTAGGATTCAAACACAGCATATCACGATCACATGGCACACACTTTATCCAGCTGGGCCACCAGGACACCACAAACACCTAGGCGGTTTGAGAAAAATGTTTGCTGCCATGGTAACGCTGTAAATAACACTCGTCTGTCTTAACATCAAGCTCACACAAGAAAACCAAAGAGCTCGAGCCTCAATGCCACCGTGAAATTAAACCAAGTCCAGTCTCAATAGACTCAAAATCATTCCACTTTCATTTTTTTTTTACCTGTAAATATTGCCAGGGAATTTGGTCGCAGTGCATTTCACAAAGCTTTAGCAGACACGTTGAGATTAGCATTCTAATCCCAATAATTTCTTTAAATGTATGATTTGAAATTGAATTTTCCTGCGGCTACGTGTAATGATCACAGGAGACATAATTGAAGACCGTAAAAAATGCACAACAGATTTCACTCTCTAATACGATGAAGTCTCTTCCCCAAAGCTACTCAAATGACAGCCAGCTGCCAAGTGTCGTGCTTGCTCAGCTGTCTAATCGCAAAAATTACTGATACGTCAAAATTCAAACAAAAGCCACAGTTTGGTATGTACCTTTGGTTTTTGGGTCACAGTTTGGTATGTTTAGGTAGCAGGGGAAACAGAAGACATGCAGAAAATAACATTTGTGTCATTTATTTTGAACATTGTGAACATCCAACAGTGGCTCATTGGCTATAATTCTTCCTGTAACAGTAAAGGCACTCAAATGCTGGCACATGGTCAGTAAGAAAAAATAAACAACAAAAATAAATAACACAAATTTCAATATAGAGGTCCATCGTAAGGCTCTGGCATCTATACTCTCATGTAAAATATAGATTTAATTTTCAAGTTTTCCTCCTGTGTGTTTGTCCACACATCCCCGGGAGAGAGAGGACAGATCTGTTGGCACTAACAATGTCTCCAGCCGTTGAAAACAACAACTTTCTGCTTCGGGACAGCTGCAGCGGGGTCCTCTCAGACTTTAAGAGTGGGCCAAACATGGCTGACTTCTTTAGAGGGGGAGATGATGAAGAGTTCTGTGAGACTGCTCCACCTGGAGTAGAGGTGGCCGCTGCATTCTTCGTGTGCAGGGACAAGAGATAGAGAGACATTTAAAGTGCAGTTGCCATTGTAGCAGCGATATGTATTTCATGTATATTTTAAGAGAGCCTTTTACTCGTTTAAAAAAATAATAACTTTGATATAAAATAAATGAGATACCTGCTCGACACTGGAGACCGTATCTGAGGTGAGTGCCCTTAGATTATCTCACAGCGCACACAGTCCATGTGAGGGAGCGTCCTGAACCTTGGAGTAAGCACCGTGCAGTTGTTGTCGAAGTCTCGAGTTCAGGGTCACAGTATCTGTTTTGCGGGTTCTCTCTGACAGTATCCTCAATTTTTGTCATGGTGGGACCGTCTCCATCATTTGATTCCTTGGATTTCAGGATGGTGGGTTTGAGATATGGAAGGTAGAAGGTGTATTTTCAAAGCTTATTATTGTTATGGGGCCTTTCAGGGGTTTACGGGCCCCCATCACGTCCTGTGCCACTCTCACATCCTGGTCGGACAAACGAAGAATGTCTTTGTTCTTGAGTGCCTTTTCTGTCAGCGCTGAGTAAACATAACTGGAGTTGCAGTGGGTGGGAACGTTTGCATTAGTCGCTGCTTTGTCACGGTCTGATCTGCAGTGAGAGGCTGCTTGGTCGGTTTTTTTTGTGTCGTTTCGCTAAATCAACACAATTTGACATCAGTATGAACCAAACGTCCTGTACCCAACGGTACGGGGCGAATACAAGAATCCTTATACACCTAATAAAGACACTAATTTCTTTTAATGATTGGCATTGACACACAAGGCTGTAATGTACATTATTGTCGAACACATGTTCCTCCAGTGACGTCTTGTTGATGATAGTATGTCCGATTCAGACTTCAAAGCACTTTTACTCAATCTAAAATACTGTCCTGATGGTTGCAATGATAGTCCAGAAATATGTGGTAATATAAATACAATCCCGTTTAAATAATAGTGTTATTAAAAAGCCTTTGTAGTCTAACTACAGTCGAAGTCAAGATACAATGCCAGCGCTTAACTGCTGAATGTCTCATCACAGTCACTCAATCGACTTCTCCTCCCCACCATGGATCAAAGGCGTATCCATCTGCTATTACTGAGCAAATGCCACGTCTTTCAGTTAGGGGATTTCTCAGACGTTATCTTTTCATCCTGAACCGGAGCTTTATTTCCTCTGAGACGTGCACTCAAAAAGCAGCACCCAATCAAACAAAGTCTGAGACAAGAGGAAAAGGGCAATTGTTTTACGTTTTATATTTCACGGGTTGCCATATTAACATGCAACATTTTACCAATTAGATGATGTATTTGTGTCATTAACGGGCGCCTTTTTTGGAAAAATGTAAGGCGACAAAAGCCAAGGTGAGTAATTGTTGTTGAGATTCAAATCTTGCCTCGGTGCTGAGCTCAAGCTTGGAAATCCTGACAAATCTACCTAAGTTGCCTTTGGTAAGGAGGATTAATAATTAGAGGCACTGACAGCAAAATGCTCCCTAAATTAACGTCACATCATCTCTGCAGTATGACCTTGGACACCTTCGGTGAGATTTGTGCACATTAATGAGATTTTCCTGCAGCTATGAAAACTAGAGAGTCAGTTTACTAATCTTCGAAGTGACACTTTCCAAAGTTGCTTCGTTTAAAAACAATTTTTGTGAAGAACGAGACACTGAATACATACACAGATGGCAGTGGTATCTTTATACCCATTTGAAAACCCTGTCTAATAATTTGCTCTGTTCCACTTAGTTGATATCGAAGTGTAGAAATGAAACACATACAGTAGTTGATTACCTAATTAGTTGATTGACGGAAAATGTGTTATATTGATAATCAATTAATCATTGTAGTCATCTTTCAGACAAATAACATAAACATTCCCTTGTTATTGTTATTTTAATAAACTAAAAAGATATTAATTAACTGTTTTATACCATTGTTAATCCATATCGTTGGGTGTTGGACTGTTGGTTGGACAAAACAAGATATTTAAGATTCAAGTCTCTGGGGAAATGTTCTTGGACATTCTGCAATACTTTATCACCTTTTATAGACAAAACAATTCATTGAATAGTTGGCCAATGAATCGATAATGAAAATAATCAGTTAGTATAATTGCAGAACTAGACGTGACCGAGAGGAGACCTCCCTGCATCAATTCATTTCCCACCCTTAACAGTGTTGAGTTAAGATTGTCCACTTTAAAATGCTCACACTGACAGCTGTCACATTAGAT
Source organism: Anarrhichthys ocellatus (assembly GCF_004355925.1). Classification (NCBI taxonomy): domain Eukaryota; kingdom Metazoa; phylum Chordata; class Actinopteri; order Perciformes; family Anarhichadidae; genus Anarrhichthys; species Anarrhichthys ocellatus. The sequence goes on along the minus strand of NW_022280102.1, from coordinate 1,049,474 downwards.
AAATGTAGTTAAGAATACATACATGCAGAATGATAAGCCCGAGGTTCAGTACACATCTTTACAGCAGATCATGAGATAAACCTCCTCTGCTAAGTTAAATGACACATGAAGTTCTGGAGTCTTCAACCATCCAAACATCCAGGAAGAGAATGACACGCTTTATGAATGTCCTTTACATCACTAATCTTGGGCACCATAAACGAGGCCCTTCGAGTCAATAGACACCCGGCCCACAACGACGACATCCAGTCATCATCCATCAAGTGTCTCGATAGAGAAAGTAGTTTGTCAGACCGATCTAATGAACTGATCTCGGAGAAGCGAAAGTGTAGCATCAATAATCGTAAGCGTGGACGGCTCCGAGTCCGAAGGGCCAAAAGCATGCATCCACTGCCTGTTGGAAGATAATCACTCTTTAACGAGGTTATCACTTTACGTTGCCAGGTGGGTTTGTTTGCCAGTTGGCTACATAGTGTTATTGATGTTGGTATCAAAAGCATAAAGCTTTCATATCGTTTCACGTCTCAGCACCACTCGTATGAGCGAAACATGCGGCTGACCTTCTACCGGGAACTGTTTTCTCTGACATAACTTTGGTTGGCATGTCTCAATGCACCTTGACAGACAGGTCCGCTGAGGGCTGCGACCGTGATGCCGACGCTGTTGTATCGTTCGACAGTGGAGTTTGAGTTGCTGCAGCTTTTGTTTTGCCAGTTTAGATCTCATGTAAGACATCGTCCCCCACCTGCCCCTCAGTGCCGGCCCTTACAGATGATTCACCACATCACAAAAGATTCAGTCGAGAACATGGCATGCTAAGCCACTCATCCTTCAGCTGATTTGTCTTATATAAGCATGCCAGTTCAGAAATTGGGCAGTTTAGAAAAATAAAAAAACAAAACACTGCTGTGGGTTAATTGGGCTCCAGAATGAGATTCCCATATATAGGATAGCAGTCTATTGAGCGGAGTATTACCTTTGCAATGGCCAGTGCTTGCACACGTTTGAAAAGGAAAATCCTAATTTCTTCCAAAAAAATTAAAATAAAAATTGCAACCCTAACATTATCATTTGCATTTAGAGCATTTGGCAGACTTGGCTTATCAACACTGCTCAGTTTTCATAATCAAGCCAACTGCGCCGGATCAGCTGAAGACATTTGGCAGCGACCGGATCATTCCAGCATTCAGCTGACCGTAAGTGTCCTACAGAGAGTAAACCGGTGTGCTGGACTAACAAGTGTCGACTCATTCCCTTGAACACATTTCCATTTACGTAGGACACAATAGGCAGTCGCACTTCACTAACTGAAGTAGGATACTTTCTTTATTGTAGAGAATGCTGGACATGCTCACATTGTCAGCATGTCAATTTCTTTAAACTAAATGGAAAAGTAGTACTTTCTGTTGCATTGTATTCTTATAGAAAAAAAGGCATTCCACAAGCTTTAAGCTGCAGTAAGGTACAGAGATTGTATCATTGTAGTAATCATCGGCTATATTTGGCAAGCTGCATTGTGACTTGTAGCACCACAAAGCATAGTGTGCTTTGTGCATCGTGTGCTCATGCACTTCACATGAGGCTCTGTTCCAAGAGAAATAAAGATAGTTTTTTGCATATTGCCACTGCCCCCACTAAGGGACAGAAGCCTCCTCAAAGAGGTTTTGTCAGAAACTCTCTTCAATGGGGGTGTTTTTTCTTGAACTTCTGTTCACTGTCTGGAAAGTGGTGTAATGACTGAGTTTTAATCACAGCCCATTGTAGTGTCGGACACAATTACACACCAAATGTATTGCCGTTTAACAGTTTTATAGATGTTTTTATGTCAAGTTTGTCTTTGGTTTATCCATTTACTGGCAAAAGCAGGCTCTGTAAATACGTACAAATTAGCCAAATAGCCCAGAAAATAAGCCAAAACACAAATAGCAGGTCTAAAAGCCAGCGACACCAGGAACAGACTTTTGGGGCATTACGGCAGCATAGTTAGGCACAATTAAAACTTTTAACTACAAAAAGAAATTGCCAAAATAACAAAGGACAAAAAAATTACACGACGCACTAATTCTAAGCAGGTTTATAATATGTAATTTTAAAAACCCAAACTCAAAAAAGTGACAAACACAAACTTTTTGAGTGTGCTGTGGATGTACATGATTCTTCCAAAGGAAATGGAGGAGCTGCTCAAAGCTGCACAACATTAAGATGAATTGTGAGTAGGGATGGAACATCTCCAGAAAGATAATGAAAAAGAACGACAACAAAAATGATAATACGTATTTAATAAGCATGTGGAAATGGTATTTTAAAAGTGCTGTTTGATTGATGTCCAATGGGTCAAGTTATAAAAAAAAGGCAATGTTTTTTTTTGTACACTAAGTGCAAGATTAGTACTCTATAAATATTTGTGTATATAATATATACTGTAGATAATTAGTACAATGAATGGAATTGGGACACAGCATACATTTGGGTCACTAAGGGGCCGTAAATCGCCTCGGGTTGCCTTGGATGGATGGATTAATACATACTGTACATTATATACTGTAGATGGATGACTATGCATAAGAAGGACTGAGAATGGGAGCATCCTGAAAAAAAATAAATAAAAAATCTAAATGTGTAAATCATATTATGCTAATCAATGCAACACGCAGCACGGTCACCCAGTGAATGCATACATGCAACACATGAAAATGTCATGCTCTGCAGGATGTATACGGTCTACTAAACAGCAAGTGAGTCTGTGGACACACGGGAGTCACTGGACAAGTTCCAGGGGTACAAAAATCAATCCCCGCAAACAAGCCCATAAATATCACCAAAATGAAGTATCACTGAAATTAACTCACTGCTGGAAACAGTACATCAGCAACAGCTCTTGTAATTAATAGCTAAACTTCAGTGAACTATTTGGAAACAAGGATAGAAACATCCGATAGATGTTGATCTTTGGGATAGATTTTCTGAGCCGGGCTTCAAGCTCGGTGTCAGCAAGAAATCCACCCGGCTTAAGTGTCCTTCTGCTCACGTATGTCTAATAACGCGCTGATCGATGAGTTATTCTGCTTACTCAAGCGAAGTGCAGACCACGCTGCACAGACTCTTCCTTCGGTAGGATGTCATTTAACTTAGCAGTTTTTCTTAATCACACATTTAACATTGGGGGAGGAAATCAAACAGAAATCAAACATTGTTTATAGCGCACACATTTTCTCTGCAATGGCCATGATGAAGATGTTTTACGTCCATTACTTTCTGAAAACATTGATCGATAATTATTTGTGCTGTATTTCTTCAGAAATTGTTGTCATCCGTGGCTGAAATCTATTCCGAGGAGAATGTGCTCAGTATTTCAGAGTTATAAAGCTTTCAAAGGTGCCAAAGATTTACGCAGCAATAATCTGCAGCTTTACACTAATATGGTGCACCACGCCTTGAGATGAGCCCACTAGGTTATTATTGTTTCCAAAAAAAGCCAAAGGCAGTAAATTATCAGTTTGTGAATCGTGTGTGCATATTTGATAACAATCAAATAGCACATGCACCAAGGAGTGCACTGAAGTAGAACTTATTTCATGGATTTGGGCCAAATGTGTGGATATTCTGCTGCTGTTTCTTTAAATTAATTATTTTTTTTTTCTAATCTCCCTTAAGCTGTGCTTTTTTTTGTGATGATCCAGCCTAGTTAGACTAGTACCAGTGCAGCAGCGGCCCGCTGAAAGGCACCGATGAAATTCTCCTCACAGACCTGTGGACTAGAGGAAGAGATATAATCAAGGCGAGCTACATTTCTCCACTATTGCTTGTAAGCTGCCAAAGCAAGAAATCAAGGTGCCCGATTGTGAATCGCTCATCGTTAAACATGCTCTTTGATAAAGTGTTAAAATGTCAGGACTTTATGGAAACATTAAAGCACCAAAAGACACAACTTTTATAACATTCTCTGGTTTATCTTCCCTTATGTGTAAATAATAAAAACACCAGTGTGGTTGCACAACATCAATCCAGCATGAACTGAAACATGTCTGGCTCCCACAAGTTTCCTGGAACAACACGCATAGATACTTTGAAAAGACAACCAGATAAAAATATGGTCAGCCACAGTATAAGACTACAACAGACTTTTTTTGTTTTTGCACTGGGCTGCTTGATTATGCATGTGTCTCTCTATTAAAGCCAGACATTTCAACCAAACAGAGAAAAGAGAATGTGAAGGTTGAGGCACTTAACCGTTCACTTCACTGGAATAGTTAATGCTTCTGCGGTCTTCCAGCCTTTAATAGGCAGCAGAGTTAGACATCTCCAATGAGGCCGGCGCAGTCTGATGAGGAGCACACTGCGCGACTTTCTGACAAACAAATCAATATGTAACAGGACAGAATGATCTCTCATCACAGTGGCATATTCGTAGGAGTAATTCATGGAGGCATTATCTTTTTCCTAATGCCTCAGTCGAGAATGAATAGTGGATTAAATGCACTACATTTTGTCCAATGCTTCTTACTTCAGAGAAGAAAGTCCTAATAGGACTTGTAAGACCTGTGGTAATAAGTGCTGCACAATAATATATTGTTCTTATGCATTATTTAATGCCACTGTGGGGAAGATAGTGTTTGTGTGCATTTCAAGTTTCTGTACGAGAGCATGTAGCTCGCTTAATTGGCTTCCTCAAGAGAGCCAAAGAGAAATGCTGTTCTGGCAGAAGATATTGATCAATATGCCCAGATGCAGCTTTTGAAAGCATGATCTAAATCAGTGTCACCTTCAGATGAACAGGAGAAGGCTGGAAGCTGCAGTCGAAGACGTCACTGGGTGCTTGCTACCGCGCTAGACAAAGACATTGTTTACATGAATATATCATATCCCTTTATCTAAATGACCATATAAAGGATGTGACAAGACAGAGTCAGGAGCAACAGTTAAAGGCTGCCACAGTGGCAGGACGACTGCACAACAGTGGATCTTGAGGGAGACAGATGCCACTAATAATTGCTTTTATCCGAAAGGGGACTGGCTGGTACCATGCAGCAGATCTCACGGGTACAAAATGTGATCCTCATCTGCAGTTTAAATGCCACATGCTATGCAGGTGACAAGTGTTTCTCAATTGAATATTGTTGCGTCCGGACTGAAGCTGCTCTGGACACGTTGAATATGTTTGGATTATGACGGCTGCTTACCCCCGGGTTCAGATGGGTGTTAAATATCACACCACATCCTGCACAGCACTATTGAAAGAATAACCATGGTCGTCTTTATGTGAATCTGTATCCCCTCTCTTCAGACAGCTAGTCTGAAAACGACTGTCTACTGCTTCCTTCCAACAGCCCCCCCACACACACACACACACACACACCCCGAGCTTCCATTGCATATTATGGTCACACCCTATTGCTCCATTTTACATGTGACACTCATCCTGTGGCGGCAAACGGGTCAGACTTTAAGCACCAGCGCTCCTCGTGCGCACCTGTATTATCAGTCATTGTCAGAGGCAAACAACTTACCCACGGTTAACAGGCATGCTCCGTGCACACGTTCACGCTCCGTGACAATAAATGACAAGTTTCCTCATTCGGATGTACTGCTCAGATGTCAGAGATAAAAGGAGCCATGCAGCAATCATTATTTCCAAGAGTTACCAAGTCAGAATACTAAAGTTCTCAAGACATTCAAAACTATGACCAAGTGCCAAAAAGTACGATGTCGATCTACTCCGGTTTATCCACTTTAAGAGTTTCTGCTGCTTTGCTTTTAATTGTTTCATCTAAATGTATCGACTAAACATTTGTAAAAAAAGTGTTTGCCAGTACGCTTGACTGACTGGAGTGTATTTGTAGTGAGTGTAGTTTCATTTTCAACACTGCTAGTCCAATGTGGAAAGTGAATGTGGCAGGGGAAGGCAGACTGACCCAGCATGCAGGTGAAGAGAGGAAAAGTACAATCTGGGCAGGTCACAAGTCTAACACAGGGCTAATAAAGTCACAGTCACCTTCAAACGGGCAAAATAACCTTTCCAATCCACCACTAGGCATGGCTTTATTTTACTTTATTCTCTCAGCTAATGAATGCATTCAAACCCAGGACACTCTCGCTGTGAGGCGACATCCTGCCCAACATACTAAACTAAATAACATTTTTGAACGAGAAGAAACACTCTTCGATCAGGGTAATCATTTCATACTGTTAACAAATATAGCACATACGTGCCAAATAGCTGTGCTTATGGTTTGTAAAGTATCACTGCAGTAGCCTCTTGGAGTGATATTTCAGTGCTCTTACCGTTTGCTCTTTGAATTCCTGATGCAGCGTAGTTGAGAGGCGGTGTTTAAATGCCTCTTGAGGCCCGTATGTTATTTACCTGTGTTTCCTCCGGTGTTCAGTGCTCAGCGTGCACCACTGCTTTTGCCAGTCACTTTTTTGACTCGATAACCTTAAAAAAATAAATTCCAAGGCTATGGCTCTAGTTTAATTGCTTCAGTGCTTTAGTGGCTACTCCTTTGATCTTTTTGGCTACTTGCAATTACGCCATTTCTTCAACTTTTTTTTCATGCTTTTGATGCTTCTTGCACTAAATAACTTGAGTTGCCTTGGGAGAAACGTCTATCTCATTCTGTCGACTGATAACAATTTAATTGGTACTTATTTTCTCCTTTCTTTACTGCTACTTGTTCTGCATGCACAGTCCAGAATTCAAAACATTAAGAGGATGGAGTTTTTTTTATTTCAAATACATCACTTCTTTTAATTCTCTCACTGTGTGCATCATGATATCCTTTGAACCTTCGTTGGCTATTATTTCTAAACAATTCATGGATGCAAAGGCAGCCTGAGACTTAAACATGGTAATGAAAATTCCTTCACACAACAAGATCATTGACCCTTGTCACATTCAACAAACTGATTGTCCTTTATGTTGGGATCGGACTCTTATCTCTGCACATTCAAACCAGCACACATTACTATGTGGTACTGGGATACTGTACGTCTCACAACCGTAGCTTTGAGTGGAAAAACAAGAAATCTCTGGAGCAGATATGTGCAATTTGCAAATCCCAGTCTGCAAGCATGACTCACTGTGAATTGATATTTAAATATGCCTTGTGCAGAGAACAAAAGTAGGTTTATACAATCTGTTATGAAGTCCTTTATACTCCCAAACACAGGTCAATAGCTTGTGCTTGCTGTTATTCTCCCATTCCTGCAGTGGCTGATAACCCTCGACTGGTCCCGGTTTCATAATGCAAACACATGACACCGGCAGCACGAGCAGCTGCTGTAACACAATGCAACAGAATGGCAACGCAGAGAGACCCCATTAATCTCACCCCATGGTCTGTATACAGCAACCTAGAAAGCAGAGGCCCTTGCACACATGGCACTGCCACTTGCTTTTTTACGCGTTACCTGCTGAGATATGAATTTGTTTCGGCAGTTGTTTCCTGCCTGCACTAGAGTTGCTAAACATGGCAGCTTTGGCAAAAATGCATGATAATGATAATGACCATCCCGCCTGATTTCGTTAGGCAAACACATGACAGCAAGTGCCCTGAGCTTCTGCTGTAACACCCCGCAACACACTGACAAGCCAAAGACGTGAGCACCACCACTTACTGCAACACACATACACATACACACACACACACACACACATACACATACACACACACACACACACACACAGAGCTCATAAAGAAAGGACATCTATACATAAGAGCCCCGCTGCATGCACTGCTAATTCAAATTACAAATCCAATAAGGCTCAAGGGTATCAACCCTCCGAAGAAGAAACCTCATTAACCTCTGTTTTAGGAGTCTTTAAGTCCCTTATGTTAAAACCTGTAACCAAACTAAATTCAATTTTCTCTATTCACTCAGCCAGTCAAAAACACATAGCCTTTACTGGAGCACTTCACAATAACAGCAAGTCAAACCCCTCAGCTGGCTGTTTGTGCTTTTGTTAGTTTGTAAGAGCCTTGTATGACGTATAAGTGTTTTTTTTTTCTTGGACATAAGAGGCACGTTTGTCAAAATATGTAACAACGCCAACACCTCATGACAACTTTCATTTTTCATTTCAGTTGACAGCAGTGAAGAGGTGGTATGCTCTGCCATGTAGGAACATACATACAGTCCTAAGGCTCACTGTGGGTAAAGGAGGGTGTATACAGTAGATGCAGCCGGTAGTCACTGTTTTCCAATAGCAAGCTGCAGTAACGCTCACTGCACGCCCTGATGTAGCAACACGGCCGATGCCTACATCTTCCCCCGGGGACGTCTCGGGAAGGTAATAAAGCGGATAGAGCCCTATGAGGGATGTTCACTTGACTTTAGTGGGCGCATAATGACATCTAACCCCTCTTCAATCTTATAGATTTACAACCTCGCTACCCCGGCACAGTCATCCTGGACCCTCACTTTCTCCCATCTGTTGTTGCCGGTGTCCTCTGAGTGACAAACAGCTATTTCACTGACCTCTTCCTGCCCTGCGTGCCAAAATTAGAATAGCCGGAGTGTAACAAACTTTCTACAAATGCTGAGTTGAATCTAAGGAGGCTGAGTTTATTAAGTAACTGGAAAATGATGAGACGGGCAAAAAACTCTGGGCAAACGTAATTGCCAGCATTCACTCACAGCACCCGTGAGATTATTATCATGCTACTACATCAGTGCTTTTGATTTTTTTAAACGTCTTTTATCATCTCTAAACCTGCTTAGCCGATTGTCAAAAACAAAAGCGCTGCGCAGCCCTGTAACTCACACACACAGTGCACGCATCCTGCTGAGGCCTCCACTCACCATGAAATGAAATAATCATCTAAATGATCATCCCTCTATATTTAAACTCAACTCAAACGGGACATTAGCAAGTTTACCCCTCATCATTCAAGCTCGGTGGCTCCACAGTAAAAAAAAAAAAAAAAACTGTCCACTCTCTCAGCAATCAGTGCTACTGCCCTGATGGGGAGGATTTCAGTGCTGCCGATAATTTATGAAAAGTCTTCGCCTCTGCGTCGCGCTGACGCAGACACACCCGGGCCATTTCCACATGCACCCCAGTCTCTGGGAATTCAAGTCGCGCGTCACTGTTTAACCGCCTTCATCCCCCAGTTCGGAGCCCCGGCTACACTATGATAGTACATCTGTAACTGTATATAGGAGCACTACCACTCAATCAGTAATTGCTCCAACATGTAAGGACCGACGATCTGAAGTAGCCTGAACACATCTCAGCTAGATGGATATCATATTATAGCCTACAGGAGACTACTGAGGATGCCTACAAAGTAGAGCAAAGATTTGCACATTATGCAAGCAAGAGAGAAATAGGTATGTTGCTGATCAGATAGATAGATAGATAGATAGATAGATAGAGATTGCAGTTGGGGGCACAATCAATGCGGCACACCATATATTTGGACACTGTTCAGCTTGTCAGAGAGGCACACATTCATCCACACATGAGCATCAGTAGTGGAAAGTCCATCGCACATTTCTCACTAAGTCTACCAAGTGACTTACCAAAAGTGGCACTAATAAAGCAGACGCCGAAGGGTTGATCCGATTGCACATGATTTCCGCCGTCCACACACTTGTCACACTGGATACATTCACCACGACTCTCAGATGGCAACGGGAGTTCATTTATTCCAAATGCACACGTACAAAAAAATAAAAAATAAAAAAAGCTTCTCTTTGGGGCTGGTGCTGAAAAATCCAGCGGACGTGATGAGTGACAATGTGCAGCTGAAGTGTCATCAAGCAGGGACTGTGGGGTATCTTCCAGTTACCTGCGTCGCGATAAAACCCCACCTTAAATCCCAGAACGATCCGATTGAGACGTAAGGGCAGAAACTGTAAAGCCAAAAACGCGCAAAAAATCCAAAAGCGCAGGAGAGTCCGAGGCTTGCGTCCGAGCCGTGCACAAAAAGGGGGTTAAAGCGTCAGTACGTGGCCGTATCAAGTCCCCTCGCGCAAGGGTTTAACGCAGGAATACGGTGGATTAAATTGTCCAATAAAGCTCGCGCTTGATATGAATTGCAGCACAGATGGGAGTCGGGACAGAAAACTGCAGTCCGGGGCTCGTTTGGACGCGATGGGTTGCGCTCTTGGAAGAAAAAAAAAAAAAAGCCTCTGGCGGTTGAAGGTTGGCGTCAAATTCGGGCTTTAAGTCCGCTAAGAGATCTCCAAGGTCGAAAACTCTCGTAATTACAGCACCGCGGCGCAGTTATCACGCCTGTTTTACTGGCAGCCGTTTGTTGTCATAACTTCCCCTGTCTGAAGCGCAATGAAAGGAATCCCACCCATCCACTGACACACTGTGTTTTTTTTTCTTCTTCTTCTTTCTCCTCTAATAGGCCGACAATGCGTACCCATGCGAGCAATTAGTGTTCATACATGGCTTGGTATGCGCGCTCCCCTCAACAAAGCGATGCGGTCGATTTCTCCGGGCGGGATGTGGCAGGAAATCTCGCTGTGTCCTGAGGAACAGGCAGCCTCCGAAAATGCGCCCTCTCTTACTCCTCGTGCATGCGCCCACCTGCGTAATAAGAGCCCGATACAAACGAATACATGTTGTCACGCCATGATGTCTTCAGCAGATGCAGAGCCAAGTGGCCAGTGGACAAATGCTTGGTGTCAGAGGAAACGACTGACACCTTTCATGGGCAGTGCAGCACTGCAGCAATGTGATGTAATTTAGGCTGCATTTCGAGCATATATGTACACGATCAACTGAGAGATTCTTTTTCTTTTTTTTTCCTGTGGGGAAGATGAGAATAACATGTTATCACATTACAGTGGGTTCATATCTAGAGGAGGTGCTATGGGGTGTTTGCGATGCTCCGGGAAATAGCTGGTACAGCTCGTGGTCCAGCACAAGATGCTGCAACGGTGGGGAGGGAGGAGGACAGTGGATGGAGGTGGGGGTGTTGGGTCACTGCTGCACTTAAAAATCCCCCCCGTAGGCAAGCGTGCTGCTTTGTGTTCAGGCTGTAAATGAAAACGCTTTCATTTCCTTATCCTTCTCAATCTTAAACGCCCGTCATCATAAGCAGGAGCACAAATATACCCGACCACCCACGTGTCTCAGACTGCACCTCGTGCTTTACTTTGCTTTGGGACAAGCACTCTTTTTGGCCCGCATCAATGGAAATGGGATATCCGTCTTGAAAAAAATCAACATGAATACCCTCCCACCATAAGAAAACAAACTATGTGTAATCCTCTGAGAGATTCAGGAGAAAGCCAGAGACAACCCATCCTTTAGTATAATGTGCACATCCGCAAAATGCCTCTAAGAAGAGGATAACGTGGGGTTGTTCTTTTGGTGCATATTCATCCCCAAGTGTATTATCTGCCTGCATGGAGGCCACATGACATGCCATGAGAAAAGGAATTCTGGTGGACTTGACAAATCCGGTCAAATCCGACTGATGTTACTACAGGAACAATGCACATAGTACACAGACTTGCATTATAGGATATGGTGAATATTACAGGCCTGCAGGCGAGACAGCTGAGGGAAGTTCGACCCCGCCTTTAAAGTACAGGAGATTTAATATATCTGCTTTGATTCGCTGTAAAAAAATGTACCTGATCATGCAAGAAAATGTAAGATACAATAAAAAATATTGCTCGTAACAGGTCCCGAATGTAAGACTATAATAATGTTTGAATGTTAGGACATAAAAGTACCATAAATAGCAAGGTTACTGCTCATTATAGAGTAGCACAGTCACACTTTATGTCCTGTAAAGTTACAAATAGTTAAAAATTATAGGAATAGCAAATCTCAATAGGAATACTTTTATTTCTTTGGCATTGTTTTACAATAAATATATCCTCGCACTACTCAAGCTGTAAATTTCGCATGAACTTCATTTCCCTGCTGCAACATAACAGGTGTTACAATCATCGAATGTGCAACAAGGGCAGCAGCCTGTTGTAATTAAAGGGCAGTTCATAACGGGTGGGGCACCTCCAGGGCATTTCAAATGGATAGGTGAGATGTGACACAAACTCATTTTGGGAGACTTGCAAAAGCTTCTTTTCCTGGCCAAGCTTACTTAACTGTGAGTGCACAAACATTCAACTTTGAAACCAGACAAATTAAGCTTCAAATGCATTGTCGTACTATAATTTGGTGCCTTTGGTGACGATTGTTCCAAAATGTCATTGTGAAAAAGAAGGTGCTGTAGAGTCAATGTTTCATTATGCCATTTCTCTGAGCTTGATCTGAATGAGCATGTGTGTTCATAAGGTGGGCGAGCGCATAGGACACATGCAACGAATACTGATGGGAAATCAGAAAGAGCCATGAAGGGAGCCAATCTGCTTTTATATCAGGCTGCACTCCATGGGGGCAAAGCGCGCTCTCACAGTAATGCACTGTAAACGTGATTGATTAGTGCGATATTGAGAGATTGTCTGTCTTAACCGTCTTCACCTGCTAAAGTGATGAAATTACTGCACACTAGTCTTTGAAAGCATAATAGCAGATTAGGTCAGTGTGATCCATCCTCTCTAATAAGGAAACTTGCCATTCGCTAAAGTGCAAAACATAAGAGGAGCATCTGCACTCAGATCCAGTACACAGCACCCAGCCACTAATACCCTCAGAGGGTGTGCTTAATGACCTGGAACACATTACATACTGACGTTGCTTAATTTAGGTTCAGGTGTGTCTAGCCTTTGTATGTGTCCTTCTCAAAATGTCATTTTTGACACCACACAGTTGCCCTTGTCACAGTTTTAACAAATTGCCCCGATCAGTGTCCATTAAGGGCGGTGAAATCCCTGTTTTCTTCTCCCTGACTGAGCCTAAAGCACCTATAATGTGACGTTCAGTTCAACGTGTCAGTGGATGGTCTCGCTTGTGTCTACTTTGAATTGGGATTACTGCAGAATTAGTGCAGTAGCAGAGACAATAAAAATGATGTCTTCAGGAACAGCAACATCATTACAGTGTATATGCGGTGCTCTATAGTGGATCTTGTTTATACTGTTGAATCACCCTGTGCATTAGTACTCTCTCTCCCATAGTGCAAAAGGTTTCTCCTAATACGCTATGAACTCTCCAGCTTACCATTAAATGTGGAAGCACCGTAGATGTGATTTCCACTATAAGGGTCTCTAACTGGCTTCACAGCGTGTGCTTTTTTTTTTTTTTTTGTAACATGGTAAAATAACAGGCATGTGTAGGGAGCTGCATGCTATGCCAGGGTTCAGCCTTGTTCTCTGTAGAATCAAAAGAAAATGATGCAAAAAATAAGAAAAGTGGGAAAACGATAAAATCACGGTAACTTTCATCACACAAATGTTAGGCATTATTCCACTCGTACAGTCATGCGTTAATGTTTCATATGTGCCGTTTCCTGCTTCATGCTCGATGAAACACATGCTACTCACGGTTCTTCATTGTGCCCTTTGTATGAGAAACCTCAAAGATAGACAGGGGTAATCATGGGGAAGTGTGAGGTACAGCTCCCTCATAAGCCGTCCTCTGAGTTTGACTTCATGCCTGAAGTTATAAAAAGAATCCCGCTGGTCGTAAGGATCAAAAGACAAAGCTACCAGAGTAAAGACCAACAGCTGCAAAAGCTTTCATTGGTGTTATAAGTAGTGCTGGGCAACGATTAAAATATTTAATGAATTTCAGCATATAGGTGCACTAAAATTACTGACTATAGGATGTTTGCTGGCTTTTGTCCCACTGTTCTTGTCATCCTCTTGTTGTTATGTATATGTATTGTCTCTTGTCTTTCAATAAAAAAAAAAAGAAAAAAAAAAAAAAAAGAATTTTAATAAATTAAACAAATGCGTTAACTTGCGATAAAGTAATTATCGGCGTTAATTAATGAATGCGTTAACGCGAAATTAACGCGTTAACTTGCCCAGCACTAGTTATAAGGTAACATGTATTCCCAGGGGCATCTAAAATAGCCACTTCGATGCCAAGATTTTAAAACATTGCAAATGATATCGCAGAGTGTAATTGAGGATGCGACATTATATTAAAACAGCTAGAGGACGGTTTCAAAATCAGATCCCACATTCAATCATCTTGGGTTAAGACGTTCAGAAAGGAAAGATCCCAAAGGTCTCTCTCTCTTTCTTTTTTTAAATGAAATTTAAATGACCTCCTCCTGGACCAAGAGACACCTCCTCAATGGCAATGAAAGAAAGAGCAGACATTGGCTGTCTGGGTTCTTTAAAGTGGCTTTCTACACGAGTTTTGACACCCTCTCTCTTAATGGAGCTCCTGCTCTCAGTAATTCACTTTTTCAAAGAGCACTCTGTTTCGCTTTCTGGGGAGGCATGAAATCATCCATCGCATCTGTTGTTTTAAAGTTAATGAATCTCCGCATGCCTTCGGTCTTGGAAAAGTTTTCTGTATTTCTTGTACATCGTCAATTAAGGCTATAGGATATCGCTGAATATCTTTGCTGTTGGCTGCAAATGATCATGTAACCCTATTGAAGGCTGAGAGCGCTGTTGTTGTTTTTTTTTTTACATTAAAGCTTCGTCTGTGGAACTTCAAGAGCAGCTGTGGGTTCTGATCCTGAACTTTGGAGGAGCTGCAAGGTTGTGAACAATGTTGTTTTTACCCTTTGCACATAGAAATACTGTACATGGCAGACACTGACTGTTGACAGCAAGCAGGAATTTGTGAAAGTGAACACACATCAAACTAAAAAACATGTTTGTTAGCATTGCAATATGTAACAGAGAGGTTGTGTATATATAGCTGTGAATTTCAAGATTAATCAACAGATAAATGACAAGATTTTTTTTTAATTTAAAGCTGCATTCATTGATCTTTTTTGCCAAAGAACTTTTGATTCCAGGTATTAATTGTGGACAAGCTAATACTAGTCAAAACAAATGGCTTTCTCAAATGGGATTCATTGAGTTGGGCATATGCAGTACATCTAACCCTACCTGCACTTCTGAGGAAAGTATTTTAAGATGAGAAAGCTTGACTGAGCATTTTGATCTCAAACCTGTAATGTCTGTTCTGTGCATAGATATTACACTGTAAAAGTTGTGTGCATGATCTCAACCTACTGCCCCAGATGGGAGCCGCTACCGCCCTGCCGTGAGCAATTCCAAACCCAATATTTATTAGAGTGTATGCATTCAAACTGATTTAATTCAACTACAGAACATTACTTCTTTTTAGTGTATGTTTCTCTTTTTTTTCCCCCCAAACAATCTATTTTTACATTATGCACTAATTTTGTCTGAAATTGATGTGTGTTTTTGTCCGTTAGATAAGCAGGCAGAAAAATGAGAATTGCTATCTCAGGGGGAAAAAAATATGTCAGCGGCAGATTTTTCAAGGTGCCATGGCAACAGAGTATTCAAAATAATTTTGATGAGAACAGCAGGCAAAGGGAGGCTGATTACAAGGGAGACAATTTGTTACTTCAATTGCAAGGGCAACAGAGTCTGATTGCACACACACACACACACACACACACGCCTTATATATCTGGACCAGTGTGCAAGGACGCTTCAGTAAGAGGATGAGTGAGAGCGGTTGTTGCATCTTAGTGTGGAGATGAAGGACTCAGGCTATAGGTTGCTGTTGCAACAAGGCTAGTTTATCAGCTAAAGCATTGGCATAGTGATGTGAAGTGGATATAGCTTTGATTGGCAGTACAGCAGGATGAGACTGCTGGGCGGAGACTCTGTTTTTTTACCCTGAGAAACTCAATTTCAAATCACACCGGAGGAAGTGGCAATCAACACAACGCTGCAGCTGTCTATCTTGGGTGGCTATTCGAAAATTCTCAATCTCACTCTCCAGTGCTCAGCAAACACACCACCGTCCTGACAAACATAATCACTCACAGCACAGATTCACGGAGCATCTGTCGTCGGGTAAAAAGCCTAAAAAGAATGCTGAGGCTAAGTTAAACACCTTTTTTGCGCTGAATACACAACTCAACTCTCAGCAGCACATTAGCAGGTGAGGATTGCTCTGTAAAAATCCCAGTCATCAGGAACTATGACTGAAAGCCCGGAGTGGCCAATGTTTACTTGGAAAGCAGGAACAAAAGCAAGAAAAGAGAGAATAATCAATGCCTTTATGGGATAAATTAATATTCATCTGATTTTTTTACATGACAAAGAAAGACCTGTCTACGTTACATGAATGTTGACTGTATATGCATTTTGTCATGAAACTTTAATAAAGAATGACATCTTAATAGGGTTATACAGTATGTGATATTATTACAAACTCGACTAAAGCACTGCTGCTAACAAGTGGTCCGCCACAGTTCCATCTTCAGCAGAGTACATCACGACCTGTAATACGTAACTTATTTTTCTTTCTTATTTTTGTGCTCAACTGTAGAAAGCCATTTTTGAAGACATTAGTCTTGCAGCTTATCAAAGTGCTTTTGCTCAAGTTATAGTTATGAATGGAAAGTTAGAGACGTCTGAAGTCTTAACGCATTTATTTTCTGTAAGTCCTGAAGGAATCTCGTCAAAATGACAGCAATCGCAGCGAAGCCCGAGTCCCCCCCCCCACAGATTAATTGAATTGAAAGGACATCTGACTAGATGGATCTGGAGGCTATACCTTTGTGTGAGCTCATGTGAGTTTCAAGGCTCCACGCCATGGTTTAGTGCTGGAGAATAGATGAGCGTTAGGGTTCAGTGGGTGTATGGAATAGAGGCTACCAAGGCTGGGATAAAAGGAGGATGGCGGCTAACACACACTGGATGGGTGGCAGTGACTAAAGGCCCCACCTGAGCACAGAAACACCACAGAGCAACCCTCATCTCCTCTTCACAGGCGGACTCTGATAGAGTGTGTTATCAGTGCAGACAGGCAGGCTAAATCACTGGTTGAGTAAAGGTTAAAGCTACTGGTGTGTTACTTTGCCGTGAGGGCGGGCAGGTGAATGTCAAAGCAGCTTGAATCACAGGGGAAACACTCTGGGGTATAGGGTGAGACAACCCAGGGCAGCCAGTTCACTCATGGGCAACATGTAATCTACAGAGATCACCAGGTGACCGTATGCCTTGACGTCGATTACAGTGGATAGAGTTGAAGTTGTCCTGTCGGAGGCCTAGTTTTTCAAGCTTGAGGTTTCATTTAGTGGTTTGAGTGCATCGCAGAGCACTTACAGCCAAAGCACGCACTGAACACGCCATATAGCCCAAAGAGGCAGCAGGAGTAAAGTCGCCACAGAGCCACTAGAGGCAAACAAATCACGGAAAATCATCTCGCCGCCTTTCGCTGATTGCGGTGGGCCTGTGAACGCTTGCAGGCTAGCTAGTAGCTTCCATGATAATTGTCTCCTCCACAGACAGTTATTCACACCAGGTAAAAGTTGTTTCTTGGCCCACAATTACATACATTTTCAGTTGTTTGTTTTTCATTAAATCACTAAGAAGCTTTCCGGTATATTTTACTTAAAATTGCATTACGTAAAAAAAAAAAAAAAAAACAGGAAAACCATCTCGCAGATGCAGTTCAAGACCATGTCTGTCCAAAATGTCAATACGTCATCATTTAATCCTGTTAGACATTGTTTTTAGGTTAACTGATCAATGCTTGAGTTATGGCCAACAATGTGTTTTGTGAGAGCACAGTGACCTTTGACCTTTGACTACCAAAACCTTATCATATCTATTTGAAGACGGACGGACAACCCGAAAACATAACGTCTATAAACATCAACTCTCTAGCCCACCCTTTTTTGAATTGCTGGCCAGTCTTGTGTCGCATGCTATCTCATGATGCATTGAGGAGGAATTCACTCACGTCTCGTAGAAAATGAATAGGGGCACTTGGTTTCGCACCAAGTTCAGTGGGTCGTTACCCTTGCATAGAAAACAACGGGTGCTGGTGTTTCAATGAGACGGGTGGTGTTACCCTGGAGAATCCATGTGGTAAATTTTCCTTTGCTGTGCAGATTTGTTAACTGACTGTGTTCTGGATAAAGTCATTAACACAACCCTGAAAAAAATCAACAAACACTTGGCTTGACTATAGTTTTCCAATGGTATAGTCTCCTATGGCACACCGCATTTGCCTTTAGGCACCACATTCATTTCTCCTTGTGTGTTTCCTTGTTAGGTCTCAGTAGAGAAATAAATTGTAAATACACAATGTCTTGTTCCCACCTGGCACTTAGAGTAGATCTGGGACTTTGCTATAATTGAGCCTATGCAGGATTCCATTAGTACAGCTGTCCAACAGGGAGGCAGCCTGTTCGGGCTTCTCGCTGTACTGTATCCACTGTTAAAAAAGGCCTCAGACCAGGAAACCTTGTTTAATTTTATTGGTTTCACTCTTCTTTCTCACGGGGCATGCTTTCGTTGGGGATCTTGCATGTTATGCAAAATGTAAGTCTGAGAGCAGCTGCTCAGACTCCATAGTCGTAATTTCATATTGGAAAAGTGAATGTGGTGAATTCACAGGCCGACTGCGACGACTCTCTCTCTCTGCTCTACATTGACGGTCCTTTATCCATAAATCCCACAGTTGGACAATAGTGCTTCGGGTTAAACAGCTGTTGTTGCTCTCTGCACACAGGAGTCAAGTGTGTACACAGGAAGAGAGTGAGAGAGAGAGAGAGAGAGAAAGAGAGAGAGGGTGCGGGGGGAGGAGTCGAGCCTTGAGCACCTGCTCTGCAACTTCAATAGATAACACTAAGTATGCTCAGTGTTTTGGCACACAGCCCCCTTTTTTTCTCTCTCTTTCCTGCCACCGTCATTTTAACCAGACTTGAGATAGAGCCGGTTTGCTGCGATACCCGATTAATTTCCCTGGGGGCTGATCATTCAATATTCAATAGCTACTGTTATGCGGCAACAACTGTGGATCAAGCCAACTGAGACTGCTCTTCCTGACCGATATCATCAGAGCTCAAAACAATCTCATGCGAAGGGATCACAAGATCAGACTGAGACACAGGAAAATAACCTTGCTTCTCTCCCAGTTGTCAGTTTGGATGCAGCATGGTATGGTATTACATGCAAATTATGTTTGTTCTACATTAATACAGATGGAGAAAAGAACGCGACTGCATTACTGGGTAAAATATAGACGGGCTCCCGACACATTTAATGGGCTTTCTCGATTGCATATGTGACATCTTAAGGATGAACTAAATGTTCTTTCAGAACGCTCCTTATGCCACGGGAAAGACAGGCAGGCGTAATTTGTTTATCACTTCTTACACCTCGCCCATATTTTTTTACAAAGTGTTATAAAAAATAAAAAAAGGCATTAAAATAGTCCAAGGAAGACAGTTGCTAGTGTTGCCACTTTTTTTCAATGCCGAGTTTCAGTTACTCCTGAAAGATTAATGTCACATTGGGCCGCGCTCAGAGGGAATACTAGCCACATTCTGCAGCTCTTTAAAGGAGGGTGTGAAAAGCAGAATGACTCACACCTGTTGCTTTTACAGTAGTATACGTTCACTGGTAAAGGATGTCGGTGTAAAGCATGAGGGGGAAGATCAATTGGTGTTTAATCCTCTTTTGGTTGAACTGCATAGGGACTCTTTTGAGCAATTAACTCAGGCAATGACGGTTGAGAAAGTGTGAAATCACTTTACACACTGTGACAGAGTTGAAACCGTTGTATATGTGCAGGATGCACTGATTGGAAAAAAAAGGAAGCTATTTGTAATTTGATAGCCCTAAACATTCAAATGACTTCTTGAAGGGAGGAAAGGCGACGTGCCACAATCAAGCCATCCTCCTGCATCCCACGTCCACATACACCACCAAATGCTTTTGCCTTATGTGTTGTTGTCCTACAAAGAAGTCGTAGGTGGTCTTAGGTGGGTGATGGACGTACGAACGAAGCCCAATTGCTTAAACATGACCAGAAAGTGTTAATCTGCCGAGCGGAAATTAAAGGTCGGAGTGGATGGATGGGGCAAGAAGAAGCAGGTCTGGATCTGAAATCACACCCTCTTTACTATATAGTGCACTATATTTACCAATATATTTGAGTGTCCAAACTATAACAAAATTCTTGTAACCTTAACAAAAAAGTTATGTGAAGCCCCACCACGTTTCCCTTACCTTAACTGGGCAGTTATTTCAACCCAGGGCTCAAAATACTTTTGTTGAGTGACTGGATCTGACCAAAAGAAACATTTTTCTGCTTGTTTTCAAAGTGCAAAAGTTTCCAAGCACATCGCGTTATACCGATCCAAAAGATTACATCATGTCACGTGACTTGTCTTGACGGCTCTATCCTGAGGTTGTAGGAGGGATCCAGAAGGGGAGAGCCAGCTTTAATGAATGAAGCACAATTTAAGTAACAGTTTATTATATTTTGAACAATGTTCTATCATGGGTGACAACTTTTTGATTTGGTTTACAGTGAGATAACAGAATTACTAACTTCGACATATTATATTATAAATTTCAGCAAACCTCTGACAGGAGAAAATATATGACTGTTCATACAAGTGTGCGAAAAGTTTGTGCGAGTCTCACGGTCAACGGTCAACTATTTCATGTGTCATTCTTGAGGACAAACATTGTGTTTCGTTTTCTTATTTAGAGGACGTATTGGTATGTTTCTTAAAAAATGACCTTGATGTAAACATCAAAATGCAATTCCGGACAGAATTAGGTTTTTTTTCCAAATGCTGCTGTAAATTGTTAGTACAGGGTTGGATCAAAAAGTCTGTTTTAAGGATATTACAGTTTTGTTGTGTTAAACATAACCCACAGCAGTGCAGTGCAACTTAAATAAGCAATTTAAAATCTTGTCACAGTATGTATCTGCTTAAGAGCTTTGGATGTTTTTACCCAACACTTATCCATAATTTGCCTCAGCATCAAGCACAGGTTTATTTAATGAGATATTCATCGGAGGGGGCTTATGCTTAGACATCTCAGTAAAACTACACACTGTCACACTTTTGTTCATTTTGTGACACGAGACTATTGATGTTACTCCCCTGCAGAGAGAGCTTCATTTATGGCAAAATGACTGGCTCAAGCAAGGTCTCACACGGGGCAATCGTCGATTCCATAACTTATCTCGGGGATACTTTCTGAACTCTTACCATTGGGGGAATATTGCTGGCACAAAATGTGTTTACTTCAAGTAACAAAAGAGGGAGCTTGTAGGCTGAAATGGGAAAATCTGAAGAGGAAACATGAGTTACAGCCTATGTGTGTGAGTGACAGAGGGAGACAGGAATGAAAAGACATTTTAACAGTTCTGCCCGACCTTCAATACACTTGTATAAAAGAACTCAGCGCCATCTTGACATGTTGAAATTAAATCTAATTATCTTGGCAAAGTTTTTGTCACATTGATGATTAAAATGCTGTGTGATGTTTCTTCATTATAGTACTGTGTAATCATTAACAACATTTAATGAAGCTAATGGCTAGCAGCTAATTCATGTGTAAGTAAATATTTTTAGTAAATTTCCAAGAACAAACCCATTAGATAAGAATAATTAGTACAATAATGCATGACTACAAATGACCAAATGTCACTTACTTGTTTTTGTTCAGTTTGAGGAGTTATTTGAGGTTTCTGAGTCAGGCAACTTTCTATCTGTTTGTGCACAGATTACAAACTCATCCTCTCCCTCACCAATTTGTTCAGACAGTCTTAGAAAGTTGAAGCGTTCAGCGCTGAACAAGCCAGTGTTTCTGCATTACTGAGTGATTAGGACCAGTTGCTGGACAGCAGCCAGGGATTGGAGTGGTTGAAAAGGCAGGCGAGGGTATAAATTGTCTTTGTTCGTTACAGACTACTCATCATTCTCAACCCCTCGAGTTAAGTGATTTCTGAATTTATTCAGTAGCTATGGGCAGTGTGAATGTAACAATGTCAGATATAATACAAGATTTGAATTGCTGTCTCATTTAGTCACTGACAAATCTGTACTCATAGCGCTTTCAGTTATTCTGCAAAAATTGTACAATGTTTGACAGCACAAGAAGCTGAGATAATTAATGACCAGAAATGGGACAGCCAATGCCATCTTTTTCAATCGACTTTAAATTAGTTTTTTTTTGTTTTTACTGGGTTGTATTTAGTATCAAAGGGATACACTCATTTGCTTTATTGGCCAGAGTCAGATGAAAAGAATGAAAGGACTCTTATATTTGTCCATGAAATATGTAACTACAGCTGGGAGACTGTTAGCCTACCTTTGTACAAAGACTGGAAACAGCGGGAAACAGCTAGCCTGGCTCTGTCTTAATACGGAAAAAAAAACCTGCCTACCAGCACTAAAGTTGTAGATACAAAGCCCCCATGTTTGCTTTGTAGCTAATTTTACATAGTGGCCAAACAGTGGAATTACAACTTCCGGGTCCAACACGTGATGCCATTGGGCCCAATTAGACATTTTCCCATCGACTTACACTGGGGAAGAGACTGTAAAAACACTGTAAAACAGCAGATCCTTTTCTAGGGCCCATGAATACAAAATAACTAATTCTATCTGAATTTTTTACTCTTTTTTTTACTTCATGCACCACTGAGCAAATTTCACAGGAAGAAACAGGCCTCCACTGTATCCAGTTCTGTTTATACATCCATGGCAGATCATTTGAACAGAGCCAGGCTAGCTGTGTTCCCGTGCTTCAAGTCTTTATGCTGAGCTAACTATATCCTCTTCATCTTTCTCACCTTCACTGCAATGAATTTATTTTTGAAAACCTGATGGCTCTTGTTTACCAGTGACATTCCCAGCTGAAATCAATTACAGGTTTGCTGAAGTAGAATCAGAGAGAAGACGCTGAGCAGCTGAGCCTGTTTCAACCTACAGCTAGAGACAGGTGCTTTGACAGCTTGTTCTTCTCAATAGATGTGAGATGGAAAGATGGAAATGTTACATGAGGGCACTGGAGGGAGGCAAAAAAAGAAAGAGATTAAGTATGGAAATAATCAGCAGTGGTTAACATAACATATTAATGTAAAAGTGGGATTACTTATCTATCATATTCCTCCCTACTCCTTAAGAAGGAGATGACACATTTTGACCAAAAGGAAAATCATTTTTAACCTAGTACACCAAACAGTCAAAATGAATTACATAAAACACTGCTTAATTCTGGTTTGCGATGAGGCCAACTTTAGACATTTGGTGAAATTTGTAAGAGAAACTACATTTACTTTAGCTGTCATACAAATGAGTCAAGGCAGTTGGATGTGATCGCGGCCAATTAAACACAATGGAAACCTTCTAGCAGGGAAGGATGATAGAAAATCAATTCCTCATGTGCCTCCTCATGAGTCCTGCTTTGTAGGACGTAAATGACAGCCAGAAAAACTGAAAAAAAATGCCAACATGTGGGTAAAAATATCTGATTGTTCAACTGTTAATGTGGACAATATGATCTGAAATCAAGATACTATATTAGGCTTGGGCGAGATGATGAGATGATCAACACTGTGATGGTTGACTGAGATAATGGTCCTCATGTGCCTGTCGCTCTCTTTCTCTTCTTCTCTTACTTTCTCTATGCTCCACCGCATTGCTGTCGAGTAGCCCAACAAAGTAAACACTTGCTAGCAGAGTTCTGATTTTGTGTTATTGTGGTTTTATAATAGTCATTTATGTTTTTTTTTAGATCAATGCAAGAGCATCTGGTTAATACCGGTGCGTGTGGGAGAGAACATGTTATGTGATTATGTGGTTTTTGAAAGTTTAAACACCAACAAATATGGATTGAAGAATTTCAGCATGTTGTGAGGTAAAACAGGTTGTGAATTTTGGAAATGATTACATTCATCTTTTTTTGTTAAATTTGGACTTTTGGATTTCTGACTGAGATAATTACAGAGACGAGCCACTCAGCAGCCGCGTCCCTCGCTGTGTTTCAAAGAGAAGGGAAGAGAAGGTGGAAGTGGAAGGACTATGGCACGCAATGTTTCTGTTAAGTTATTAATAACAATAATTCAACTGCCTATACCTTGTGGCCACTTTGTGGCCCCTTACGGGTATTGCGACACATGTGTCTCCAGTTCATAGATATTTATGTGCATCTCTCTTTAGCTTTTTTTCTCTTTGGGGTGAACTGGAACAGTGGTAGGCCAGGCCTTATCGCCTACATCCCTGTAAGAGCCCACTGACGCTCTTGTGGCAGAACAGGAGCAACTTAGCACTGAACTCTGTACTTTTAAGGGTGGACGAAATTACTCACATTAAATAACCTCATCTGGGTGAGAGAGTAAGCTAAGAGTCGAGAGAGAAAGAGCTACGTCACCCCTACAGCTTGTTCAAGTCGCAGCGAGTCAGGGCAATGGCGAGCCGAAAGCGGTCGGACCTGTGGTTACGCGTCTCAAAACTTGATGCAGACGACCCCTGTAATCCGAAAAAATTAACCGAAAAAAAGTTACCGTTGGTACCGAATTCCACATACCGTTAGAAATGTAACAGTTCCCATCCCTAGAGCAAATCCCTGCAGCAGGTTCCAGAAAGAGTTGAGACTGTTGTGGCTTTGTTTTGGAATGATATGTTCAAAAGTATGTGCATATACTGTTGGCTATGCAGTGTATATTGTGATGATGTCCCTTTTGTTGACTGATTCTGGAAAGGTTGTCTTTGCATGACACAGGTTTCTAAACTGTATGTTTTTACTGAGAACTCAAATATTCAAGTTTAGTTTTATATTTGAATTATTTCACTAAAACTGGATGTAATGTTAAATCTTTTTTTTTTTTTATCCCCCCTTGGACATTGAAGCATCTATTAGTTCCAGTCGTTTATTATTTGTGTAGTTTTAAAAGTTATGAACCCTCATTTGGATGATCCTAACTAAGCTCCCTGCAAATCAAACTCTGAGCAACTGTAATTTAGTCAAGGTAATTAATTTAGATTCTCATTAGATTACACACACATATTTCTGCATCAGCCCTGCCAATAATCTTATAAATATGGCTCCACACCACACTGTCAATGAATTGCATGCTACGACAAACCAAAAATCCTTTTCACTCTCCAGTATTACCTTAACTATGGCTTTCATGCCATCCAAACACTATAGAATGATAACAGGGTGTATTCCACAGTATTTATTGTGGAATAACCCCTTATTATATACTGCTGAGTGTAATTATGTTAGCTAGTTATTTTCAATTATAGAAACAAATGTGAAGATAAAATGTTTTCTTTGGATGTTATTCGAACATTTTAGTTTGAAAGAGTCTTCAGTGAGGTGATTCTGTGCTAAGTGGAGCATAATTACTTCCAAATTGTAGCTTACAGTTTTATGAACTGAGCATGATTCAGGAGGAGTAGGCCTGCGCTGTGAGCTCCCACACTCTCTGCTTCTATCACTTTTCAGAGCTCAAAAAGAAAACTCAAAGAAGAACAAAATTGGGATTCTTTTTTTTAAATCTTAAATCAGGATATCAAAGTTATTGAGTAATGATGTAAATCCTATTCATCCATAACAATTTTAACCTCTCTGGTCTGTGTAATGATATCTCTTTTGAGCAAAGAGACATCATACATTTAATCATTATGTTTAACATGAAATGATTAATGATATGACACATGTATGCATGTTGGTTGATATATTAGCCACTTTTCAAAGGCCGGTCTGTGAGTCTATTATTTTCTTGTGATCTTTTTTTTCTTCTGTTCTGCATTGATGATCTCTCTTCAGCTCATTACCTGAATACATTTTATTCAGGTAAAGGAACAAAAAGACTAAACTTTTAAGATGAATACAACTGTCAAAAAACAATGAAAACCCCATAGAGCATCCTGCTGTAGATGAGTGTTTCCTTTGGGATTTTGTGAGACTCTGGTGGGTGGACCTCAGACCCTGATGAGGTGGGGGGGGGGGGGACACGCAACAATTTTGTGCTAGTAGCAGCTTCGAGCCTTCTTTACCCTGGGCCTTCCCAAGCTGACCTAGAGCCAGTTGAGGCGCACCGGAGTAAAATGCACTCTGCTAGGGCCAGACAGCACCGGGGAGAGGTTCCACGAGGGGATTCTCACACACTGGCAAACGGCCCCCTAAAGGTGAATCCCCCGTGCAGACTGCCCGGGGGATTCACCCGTTGGAAAGCTTAAAAAATATTTTCGGTTCTGAAACTGTAGCCGGCCTACCTAGTCTGATCACTTTGATTTAAATTTGAATTTCACAACAATTCATGATGATTGGGAAAAGGTCCAACATGTTAGATGCCATAGGCTGAGAACTTATCACCAACATTCTATGACTGCTATACCTGGCTTAGACGTTACCAATTATTACTATAACACCTGAAAGTAGAGAGTCATGTCCCCCTTATTCCAACGACAGTGGGATGGTTTGCCTGATGTCTTTAAATACCATTAAAATATAAGTATGATTTCACTGCCATCATAAAATCTATATCAGAATTTAAAGAAAAGATGTGAGATCGATCAAACTCTAAAGTACAAATTAAATTATTTATGTATCACTGAGATTATCACAGGGAAGTATTTTATGAACTTGCATATTGATTTACATTATAGCCTTTACTTTGGTTAGACTGAAAGTCTTGATTATTATCTAACAGTTAATTGTAATGACTTAAATTTCATCATCTGTTATCTCACTAAAGGAGATCACAGGTGGAGGCTCATCCACCGATAGGTCCCAAACAGTTTGTGAATCCGTATTTGTAAAACTGGATCTAATGGTGTCAATCTTTTTCCTTAAGAAAGAACGCAAATTCCTGACACTTAAGAACTGAGGCTCGGTCGTTTGAACTGAAAGTCGGAGATGAGTTCACAATAGTGTTGATCGTGGAAAGGAGAACTTTTCAATAATAGTCTTTGAGAAGTGGGCTTGTCTTTCTTTTCTGACAGCGTTAGTTTAAATTCCAATGTGGAACTTTAAGATGTCAAAGTGGAGATTTAATTTACTTTGCAATACCGCGCTTTTGACAAGCCAACCCCAGGGGATGGCAAGCAATCGTCACAACCACTATGTTCACGTTTTTCTTTTTTAAATTCTTTGCAATGGGAGGGCCTTGTATTTACAATAGGCTACAAACACCAGCACTGTGACGAGTCCCTGCGTGTTTTCCAGTCAGAGAGCTGAAAGATTTTCAACTTTGGGTAAAAACGTGCGCTCGTCACTGTGAATTTTACCCAGCTGTCCAAACACAATGAAGGAGGGGTGAGACAAATACCACAAAGACCAACTGCTGTCACATCTTACAAGAAGGCTACATGTGCTGTACAGCACTGGAGCAACTACAACTGAGGAGAAATGAATACGAATAGACCGGCAGGTCCATCCGCTCTCCGTGCTTCAGCCTTACCTAATTCCAGAGCAAGTAGGCTATCTTTGCCGCCATTTTTACTTCTGCGGATAGTCAGTATCATAGCAACCAGACAAAACCAAGCGTAAAAAAAACACTGCGCCCTTCTCTGCTGTGCATTTAACAATAAACAAGTATTTAATGAGTTTTAAAACGGTTATCTACTAACAGCCTTACAATCAAGCTTATCTATATAGCACTGAAATAAGGATTAATGAAGTTATTTGCAAGAGAAAAAAAGCAATAATATTACATATTAAGCTGTTGAGCCAGTCATTATCACCGCTGGGGAAATTCCTTCGCAACCTCAGCCCTAATTGTGTTGTCATCGTTTTCACCCACTGACCACCACGGGCTTACCGGGGCTAATGCCCGATGGCCTGATGACTTAAAAGGCCCCAGGAGGGTGTGTGTGTGGGGGTGGGGTGGGGGGAGAAAAAATAAAATCCTGCTTGACTTTGTGTGTTGGTCCTGAATAAATGGGAAAGGGACACAGGGCTCTGAAATGATATTTGGGTCTGCCCTGATTTGGTTTGAACATTAGCATGACGCGTGCACCATCTCACTACATGCGCTTCTTTTTCTAATACCGGTTCGTATGTGGGAAATAGCATGTGCATTTATACATCTAAACCCTTGAGTGCAGTATACCTGGCAGGTAAAACTGCCTCTAAAAAACAGAGCGTGTAACAAAATATTTCTCAGCCAGATTACAGTGACTTGACCACTGAGTGGATGTGAGAGTTCCTACTTGAAATGAGTAGTTTTAAATAAGGTAAGTTACATAACAACAAGAGAGTGTGTATGTGTGTGGAGATTTGAAAGCCCTCCCCTTAAACCATGCAGCCAAAGGGAAAGGGAAACAAAGTCATAGATCTCTGCTTTTAACAGGGCTGTTCAGCTGAAGTCTTCAGAGAACGACACACCTGCCTCTCTGTGAGACTGGCTCGGCCTTGCAAGTGACCTTCCAAGGTCTATTTTTGTCAGGTAATGACTGTCATTATTAATGCCTTTTTGCTTTACATTGCTTTTTCTGCAGCAGCCGTGCTCGGATAGAGACATTTACACCACAGCGGTGCTGTGCTGCTCGCAGCGAGTCCGACCAGTATCCATCGAGGAGCTGATGGATTGTCAGGTTTCCCCACATCCATGTTCAGAGAGGAGATGGAGGTGCCGCCCTATCACAGTGTGCTTCGGCGCCTCCAGCTCCCTCTTGATTGCCTGACATTCCTTATCAACAGTCAAGTAATTCTGTTCCCTTGGCAACAGTTTCCTGCTGATACAAAGAACCAGGTATCACCTTGAAAGTTTAAAACTGTGGTTGGCAACCTCGGTGTTTTCATTTGCGTGCAGCTGCGCCATCATTTTCAGGACGAATCGAAGGTTTAATCAGGTTTAAGATTTAATTTGTATCCCTTTACTGCACTCCCCTACATTCAGTCTTCTATATACATTCCTCTTTACCACCTCTGATCGGTCACTGCAGCGCTACAGAGCTCGTATAAGGGGTTTTACTGTAGGGCTATATCTGGTCTATTTCAGAGGAAGGTCTCAATCTCAATTACTCTCGAAAAGTATGGGTTATAGTGCAACTGTAAATTAATTAAAATCTTATAATATATAGAACTAAGGCCACTTTGAGATTAGGCTCTCTCAAGCGGCTTGAGTGTAAGATTTCAGTGACATTACTTTTCTCCCTTTTATGACCTGTCGGCAATCGTTATAGAGGATCACACAATGTAATTCAAATTATACTATTAACTAGCCGACTGGCACTGACATGCATCAGCCCTGCATTAAATGGAGCAATGTTATATTCACTTTGGCAGCACCTCATCAGCATAGTGTTGGTTTCCTGCATTATTTTATTTCACTTCTCTGGAGAACACCGAGTCTCTCCACAGGCATATAGTATTGTCTGGCCAGAAAATAATTAATTAATCTTCATTTGGGGCGACTGTGGCTCAGTGGTAGAGCAATGTCATCCGTCAATCACAGGATTGGCGGTTCGATCCCTGGCTCCACTAGTCCGTGCCGATGTGTCCTTGGGCAAGACACTTAACCCGTGGCCTGCGGTGTGTGAATGGGCATGAATGTTAGTTATAGTGCTGATGGGTTGAACGGTAAGTGTTTAAATGTGTGAATGACGACATGTAGTGTAAAAGCACTTTGAGTGGTCGGAAGACTAGAAAAGCGTTATACAAGTACAAGTCCATTTACCGTTCGTAGCTACAAGATAGATTATCTGGCAATCGTATAATTTTGTCTTTAATATGTGTTTGCGTCTGCTTGTTAAGTTTTGTTTTCAATAGATTAATATAATCATCTCTCAACTCTATCAGAGTTGAAAAACTGCAGATTATATTAGACTTCTGTTGAACACAAACATTCAGACAGAATCAAGACAAAAACATGCATCTGTCATCTGAACTCTGTTTGGTAATATAATGACACACATGAAGTAAGCACAATGCAAAGGGGAGACGTGAGGTCAGCAGAGTGGATGAACTATATCAAGCATGTTTAGGTGCTAAAGTGAGGGGGGGGGGGTAACAATTAAGGAAAAAGTATTAAGGAAAATGTTCCTTTCTTAAACTCCTCTACAATTAATGATTCGATTCCAATGGTAGGTTTCAAATAGCAGGCAGTGGCAGTTTAAAATTCTTTAACAATAACATCTGTGAACTCAAATGCCTCTTTTTTAAAAAAAGACTTTAATGTGATTCCAAGTATTTCAGATACGAACATTCTAATCGGGGCTGATTTTAAATATTTGATCCCCTTTTAGATAAACGGTCTTCGAAAACTCTCCAACAACCCAACTCCCGTCTGAACATGTTGATAGAGAGATTTCATTTGGTAGACATGTAGACACATCTTACTGAGAGAGATCCTTCCGTCTTCCCCCAGTTCGTGAGTCTTATTCACACATTGACTATTACTTGCTAGATTCTAAATTATCACCTGTCGAAACTGTAACATATCACCCCGTCATGATATCTGATCGTTGGTGCTGGTAGTTGCCAGTGGCGCTTTGATCCCACGTATTTATCTGATGAGCAGAAAGTAAAGTAGAACAAATTTCCTACTTTATCACGGAGAATGACACCGCCGACGTCAGCGATTCCAGATTATGGGTAGCTCCAAAGGCTTTCATCAGAGGTCGTATCACAGCCTTCGTCTCTAATAAAAAAATGGAACAGGAGAACAGCAGCCTGAAAGATATTGAACGTGCCCTTTCAAATGAAGAAAATTCATTTAAGGACTAACGATCCTAATGAAGCCACTCGAGTCAATCACCAAGTTAATATATAAATAGAATACTAACGTCTCACAATGAGTTGGCTCACTGCTTTCTAAGAGCTGGGAGGGACAAGTCCTACAGAAAACTCACAAGGCAGCTGCGACATTCACAGACCCATCATGCCATCCTTAAAACAAGAGGCAGAGAAGGCAAATCTATAACAGATCCAGTTGAGATCAATACATGTTTTCAGAGTTCCGGCCCAACTACTTTAAAACACTTTGGCTTTGGTAAAGAGTTTATAAACTGGATTGGTGTTATTTATGCACATCCTCAAGCATTAATTACTATTAACGAGTTTTTCTGTATTTGAGAGACGTTTTCCAGAGTTGTTCTTGTTCACCCTATCTCTTCACTTTAGCTGCAGTTAAATTACAATTAGAATTTCTAATATCTGTATTTGCAGATGATAGAACATTATTTTTGTCACGCCGCAAAACATTTATCCGAGCACTAGAACACTTAAAAGATCATTTCGAAGCTTTTAAGGTTACAAGGTCAATTGGGAGAGGAGCGAGCTTGATGCTCAAAGTGGACCAGAGTTTTCTACACACCACAACTTTTAAGATTGCATGGGACCAATTCAAACGTTACGCATAATAATTGCTACATGAGGGCATGGGAAACTTTTGAAAAATAAGATGCAGAATTAAAAGTAAGAGTATTGAATTTTTATGGTCTGTCAGACCACAGTCACAAAAAACGACCCATATGGCTTCAGATCGACATGCGGCCACACTTCTCTCCCTGCTTTACTCAATAATTCAGTCAAGGCAAATATACCAACCTATATAAGAAATCCAATCATTCTTCAGTAGTTAAAAATATAGAAAAAAAATCCAATGTTTTTTTTTTTTGATCGTGCCGAAATAATTCATATACAGTCCAATTTTCCACAACCGTGCCTTTCCTCCTGCCCTGGTAGACTCAGTCTTCTCTCTCTTGAAAGACAGAAATTCAGTCACAATAATGGACATGTATGAAGAAGGAAACCTTGTGTCATTCCAACAATTCCAACAGACCCATGGTTCACCATCAGCACATTTCTACATGGTACCTCCAGATTAGGGATTTTATTAGAACCCATGTACCACTCGATGAACAAAAGCCCAAACATAATAAATAGACAGCATTCCTCTTCATGTACTTGCCATGGTAATTCACAGTCCATTATTCAAAGTCCAGGTGTCAGTATACCCCAACAACTCTCCCTTATGTGGTGAGGGTAAACAAGAGTCCAGAACACCCATCAGTTCTGGTCTTGGCCAAAGTTAAAATCCTTTTGGATTTGTATATTTCACTATATAGCCAAGGCCTTTTTAAAACGCCACGGATCCTCTTCTTGCTATCTTTGGATCAGGGGTAGTTGATCCTTCCATTCATAAATACACTGTTGACCAAATGCCTTATCGTACAGGAGTGGAGATCAGATGCTAGCCCTCTGTTCCAGCGGTGACTCAGTTTCTGGGGAATGCAGTTCATATGAAGAGACTTTGCAAACGGTTTAATAACAGAGAAAACATCCATTCTTGAAAACAATAAACAGAAGGTAGTGGTGAAGACAACGTTGTTTATTTACAGGACTTTCTCTGTCTTCTACTCTGCTTCTTTATGGATCTCCAAGGCAAGGGTGGGAGGAGATGAATGGGAGGTAGGTGGGGGGGTTTGTTGAAGAAAAGAAAAACGGAAGGAAATGTTGCCTTAAAGGCAGCCCAGTGTTGCCAACTCTTCTTAGATGAAAGTAACTGGCAGCGGTAGCTCCAAAAGTTGCTAAATATAGCAAGAAAGTTGGCAACAGTGAAAGCCCGTCCTTTCAGGCCTCACTCCAAAACCACTTCCCCTAAATTATCATAATGAACGTAAACAGCAAGCATTGCTATTGTTAGTACTCACTGCTGTCAAGCTGTGGAAGACTCCGGGGAAGAGCAATGAGTACACACGCAGAATATGCAAAAGGCAGGCAGCCCGTTCGATTATCACATAGGGTTCAAATGAAATGATTGGACGGGCTTATTACAGTCCTACAACAGCCACAGATACTGGATTTCTGTTCTTTTTTTGTCAGAGCATCTGATTCATTGATTACTGTCACGATGTAATGAGAATTTCACAACATGTGAAGTAAGGTTTAATAGATTTATTCAAATAATCTTTTGAAGCAAGAACCTGGAGGACTTTATTTGCTATTTTAAGAATGTGTGTGAATGGATGTTATGGTACCATTTCTGTCAGTCATTTCGAAATGTGTCATTTCTAACAAGGGCTTCAGTTAGATGCAAAAAAAAAAAAATGGGCAGACTGTCCTCTTCTGGAAACAAATTGGAAAATTTAAGTAATACATATTTCATTTCCACTCTTTCTGTGGAATAAGTCGGTTTTGACTTGGTTTTGACCAAACCAGTCTTGAAACACCGGTCACTCTCTTTTTATTGTTTACGTGTCATCACCATTCATATCATTAGATTGTTTATTAGAGCACTTGCTCTCAAAGTGCAGGCGGAACTCCCTAAGGTCTGACGTTTACCCACCACAGTCTGACAAAATCCTGTGGGAAACATATTTTATGCTGGTTAACATACTGCTGTGCTGCATTTGACAGTGCTTGAAGAACAAGGGACGGTTAAGGGGATGATTTTACACTTCTCACATCAAAGTCCCTTCATGTATACTTTCATCTGCATCAAAGTTGTTCTCATGTCAAAGGTTAGCACATGCCAAATACTATGTGTGTGTGGGGGGGGGGAGTCAGACTCACCAACGGTAGTAACAAATTTAAACATCAAACTGGCTCACATAGCTGGGCAATCATCATGTGTGAAAGGCTTTATAAAATTCACTTATACACCCGCACTTCAGCTGCACTCATGTGCAGAGAGAGCACTGAAAAGTCTGGAATAACTGTCAATTACAGTAAAAAGGAGGAGACATGCAGCCATAGTATAGGCTTTTGAAAATGACTCAGGCTAAAGCAGGATGTATGTGTTCATTTGTAAGAAAATCCAAAGCCAAGAGGGTAGAGGAACATATTTGTCCTTCGTCCAATGATTTACAAATACCAGAAATACAACTGCATACTCATCACAAACTTTTTATTCTGCTACAAGAACAACCAATTTGTACTGCTTTGATTTTCTGATTGGTGTTAGTCTACTATTGATGTCAGGTAAATGATCATCTACACGCAGATTTAAGACACTATACACATTTATTAATGGATGGACTGTTGATGATTGAACCGTCTAATAAACATTTATCTAATTATTATCTTATTAGTTATTATTAGTTGACTCGCCACTGCCTACTTGTTTGAGAAAATAACATTGTATAATACAAGGTGTTATGCTAATATATAATAGGTGAAGGACATAATGAACTATACACATCTCCGTAGGTGTTTTTAGTTATTAAGTTAGTGTTGAAGTTTTTAGAAAGCATGGTTCCATTTAAACCCAAGTAAACCTCAATTCCTTCTTAATTTACTGGAAACTTCATGTAGGGTATGTATACTTCATATATGTTGAATTGTATCCTTGCCCGTCAACACATTTCACATATTTGTATGTTCATCCATTCAATTGTCAAATAATTTTGCAAATACATACAATGTGAAATACAATTCAAACCGACAATACGGGCTGTGTGCAAAATTACTCATTTTGAACAAAAAATTTGACAATAAAGAGTGAAAGGAAATAGTGGTAGTGCTAGCTAGCAAAAACTTGCAGAGGGTGTACAGACATTAAAAAGCCTTTGGCTCGGACAGTGCAGTAGTGTGGGCATGCAGAGGATTGTCATTTTACTGAATTCCTATGTAATGGGGATGCTGTAGTTGAAAATCATTCATTGTAAATGGCTCTATTTTTTCAAGAATTAGTGCATTGTTCACTGTCAAAACTATATATATATATATATATATATATATATATATATATATATATATATGTATGCTTTTGCTCACTCTATATATGCTTTAGATTTGTAAAAGGTGTGTAATATAGAATGCAGCTTGGGGATGTATGACATCCTC
Source organism: Anarrhichthys ocellatus (assembly GCF_004355925.1). Lineage (NCBI taxonomy): Eukaryota > Metazoa > Chordata > Actinopteri > Perciformes > Anarhichadidae > Anarrhichthys > Anarrhichthys ocellatus. The sequence continues at coordinate 1,014,875 of NW_022280102.1, read as the reverse complement.
CAGTCAGTCTGTGAATACAGAGTAGATTGCGTTTCACGCGATATGAAAAGGTTGTAAATGTGAGCCAGAGTTGGGTCACTGTGAGGGCCATGGTGAGCAAATGCCCTTCAAGCGTGTGGAAATATGATTCCCACTCCAGGGGACATTTGTCAAGGCAGCACTGATTGGGGTTGTGGTAGGAAGGGTGACATGCCCAACATGCTGAAACAAGCATCTTCTCAGCCCAGAGCAGCAATAGCAATACATCATCCTGATCTCTTTCCAATAGGCAGTCGCAACCACAAACATGGACACACCTGATTTACTGCTGCTTAAAAATGTAATTATCGGTCTTCACAAATAAAATATCTCATATGATCATTTGGTGTGTGCTCTGGGTTAAAATCCCTCATAGACGATGGGAATTTTCATTTTCTCCTTTTTTCTATTAGGGATGTCACATTGATTATTGTGGATGTAATCAGCAGTCTTGGCAGCGTCATTAGTACAGACAAACCTCAATGCTTTGTTGCAACGCTGTCTTCATTGTTTCAGAGTACCGTGGAGGACATCCCATAAACAAAACCGGTCTGTGCACAGAGCTGTTATAATGATGCAGTTTAGTTTATCAAATGATGTCACTGTGGTATTATCACAGCTATAGACCCAGCGGATCCAAGAAATAAGCCAGTGCCCCTTGCCAAATGCTTCCTCGTGAACCATGCTGTATGTCTTGCATTAGTTAGGAGCATTGTGAGGCAGGGTATGAAAACTCTGCATATGACAGGTTCGTTTTTAATAACTACACTTTGCACCATGCAAATGAGGGGGGAATAAGGTATTTTCCTGGCACGGAGAAAGTCAAATGAAGAATTGTTTTTTTTGCATCAAGAGAGACAATGCTCTTGTCCACAGCAGCCACACAAAATAGTAGATAGATTTACATGTGAACATAGTGTAAAAAGTGTTAAATGTATGTGACAGTCTAATGCTGTGTTCACATCAAACGCAAAGCAAATTTTTCCCTCACATTTATATCATGAGTTTGAGCACCGGATCATTTGTGTTTTGGATGCAAATACGAAAAGCTTGTTAAACGCACCACGCTATCAATTTATGGGAGACAAGTGTTTCATTACAAACACCTTCTTTTCTATTCAGATAATAGATGTCGCATACTGTGAAGTCTGTGATGTATACAAGTTAAGTATATTTTCAAATAATCTTTCTCAGTTGGAGAGTTATTTCTCATTTTGGAAAATGCACTGCAATGTCATGACCATCAATTCATACAAGGCTCAAATGACATTCACAGTTTGTGTTCATATTCCTGTTCTTAGACCAAATAGATTGATATGCATAAGCGGGGCAATTAAATAGGAATATGTGAACAATTAAATTAAATGGCACTAATTGCTCCAATCATCAGTTCACCATTCATTACTTACACAGCACCATGGCTGTGAATTTATTCCTCTTCTGTTACGGGTCCAATGGCACCATAAAATTTCCATTAGCAGTGTCTGAGCCACAAAATCAGTATTTTCAAAGCGAACTGCATGATTTTCTTTTTATGTGCAGCCTTCCCTGCTTTTTCTTATGTCTGAAAAATATCAAGTTGCTGTTTATGCTAGGATCCACCACCATTGCATCCCAAAGAAAATATTGAAGTTCAGAAGAATGGACTTGTACATCATTTTAAGATGTTTAATTAGAATAAATGTCAAAGGTAATCTTTATAATGATACCATTATGTAATCCACTACACTATCTCTCAGGAAATAGTTTAGCTGAGGTGGTAAGCCACCCAGATCTTGTAGCGTCACATTTGGTGATTAGCTTAATTAGTCGATGTGATCCGAAACAGTACTCACACTCATTAAATATATGGAATTGCATTTTTTTTCCCTGGAGGTGAATGTCTTATAAAAGGGTGTTCATTGTTATGTTATTAGATTTGTTTCAGTAAAGTTATAAAACACTGCAGGAAAGCCTGCTATCGACACTGGACGGAGATCTTATTGCCGCCTCTACCCTTAAGCCATTATCCTTGTACTTTCATTTATCATTCGTTTCATTTAGTTCTTTACTTTTATTTCATTCCTTAAATTCTAAATTAAATACTTTGCAGGGGCGTCATGGTTCAGCAGTCCTGTGGATTGCAGCTTCAAGTCCGACAGCACATCCCGTCTGTTATCGCTGCAGACATTAATCCCCTGAATTTCAGGGTCTCAAACCTCGCCTCAGACAAATGGAAGAATGGATGATAAGGATGTCCTGAGAGAATCCTGCATACTCTGAGTCCTGCTTCACTCGCTGCCATTTTAATGGCACATATTTAAATGTCGGCTTGAATATACTGGGAAAAAGGGGGTTGTGTGTGTGGGGGGGGGTTTCTGTTGGGGCTACCCCTGAACTTCCCCTGTCAGTCTACTATAGCCACAAGTGAGGATTTACTGCATTTCTTTGTTTTATATCAATGTAAATTGAAGATATTTGGGTTTTGGATTGTTGAATAAACAAACAAGTAATTTGAAGATGTCACATTGAGCTCTACCAAATTGCGAGGGGCATTTTACACTACTTTCTGATATTGGATAGACTAATAAATAATTTGTTTCAAACCTAGGGGTTGTGATACCCACAATGGGTCACAAGATAAGTCAGAGGAGTTACAAGAATATAAACAACAAAGGAACGAGGAAAAAATACACATCCCTGCTGCACCAGATCATGTTTATTTATTCCAGACTTTTCCCTCATGTTTGCCATTTTATTGTGAATTAGGGATAGTGTGACCTCTTCAGGCTGACAGAAATAAAATAATCAATAAAAAAAAAAGAAAGAAGAAGATCGCTTTTTAGAACTGGTCACAACTGGAAGGAATTTGAGCAGCGTTTGCCAACACTCATCTTACTGTGAGTAATCCACATCACTGTCTGCATGACAAGATCTTTCACAGCTAACAACAGCAAAGGCACATGCACTGTGGTGAAGAGGGTAAACCTCTGTGGAGTCTTATGACAGCAAAGTATTCCCAAAGTGTTCAGTTCACTGCCCACGCAAAGTAAGATTCTGAGAAATGCACTACACATTTTTTGTCAGAAAATAGGCTTGTTGCAAATTCATACACTAGCAGTCCCAGACGATAAAGTGCTGAAACAGAAACAATGCAATGTGGCATCAGTAAACTGCACATAGCATCGCCATGTTTACCAGGATGAGAACGGCAGGCAGCTTTTCAACAGACTCTCTGGATAGAGTATCCATTGCTGCTGTTTAAGAGACAGGTTCGTGCTTCACTGTGGACTGATGGTTTTGTTCATGAAAAAAGAATAGAAAGAACATCAACGGGTGTCTAATGCAGCTCACAGCGGCCTGTAATTTACAGAGACAAGGTTACTTCTCCGCTGCTGAGTAGCACATACCTATAATGATGCTAAATACTATAATAATGTCGGCTTTTTTTTGTTTGCTTTATTGGCTAGACAACCCAATATCTTACAAAGCATGTGGCTCGATGGCAGATCACACAACAGCTGGTGTGTGTGTGTGTGTGTGTGTGTGTGTGTGTGAGAGAGTATTTGTAGTTCAGATTTATTTGATTGTTTTGTTGGGACAAAGAGAGTTTTAAAGGAAAGAAATCCGAAAACATTATAGTTAGAACTTTAATTATAAGCATTCATGAACTAACCAATCAAGTAGTTTGTGTTTTATGGGACACCCAGGTATCTGATCTGCGTAGCAGCAGTCTGTTAAAAATGGACTAGAATTCTGCATTTCGATAACTACGTAACAGGTTCTACTGGATCTCCTGGACATATTTCTTGGCAAAAACCGGTCAAAAGCAGCTTACTTGTAGAATCCTCCATACATTACAGTGTGATTGTGCGGATTTACAAGCGAGTTGGCAGCAGTGGCAGCTTGTTTACCTCAGCCTGCGACATGGATAAGTCTTCTGGGCAGCAACAATTTCAATAGTCGTACACATAACACGTGACTGTGTCTTCATATGATGTCACCTCCTGTAATTGGGAGAAGTTTGGCCTCGGATGTCTGCACTATGATCGCGCCAACAACGTCTCTCCATGTCTAAAATTACAAATAATGGACACTTTGCACACTCGCGTCTTTTTCATGTATCAGAGAGAATGACGAGAGCATGGCCATCTGCCAGGAATCTTAAGCTTCACACAAAATCAATATCACGGGCCTAACAATGCAATTTGACACAAGAACATAACACCATAAAGTCATCTTGGTCTACAGCAGCTGTGCGATCACCAGCACCACCATTTCTACCAATAAAAGACGACTGAAACAAAACACAGCTATTTACCATTTCCTTTGAGAATTTACTGGAAGAAATGTTGATGTCCATTTAGGAAAAGGTGGATTTCACAGTAGTTTGTCAAGTGTTCACACTGACAGTCCACGGATGAATTTTTACTCAACAGCGATATATAGCCTCTCATCCCCCATGGTGTTTCATGAATTAGGCCTCAGTCTGGCTTTTCTTCTCGGTGGATGATAGCCGGTCAGTAAGGGGAAACAATAAAAGGGTTTTATTATTGAGTTAGATGATATGTTTCTCACGAGTAGTGGGGGTGAATGACTATATAGCCAGACGGGTGCACGGTGTGATATCCCCTGAAGGAAGGCTCTTCTGCCCCCCAGCAAGAGTGCTCCACCAACCCTGCTCTTTCCATCATCAACAACACCGCTCTCTGTTTTTTCCTTTCTATAATTTCTATTCCCAGCTGTCGGGCCCCAGAACCATCACAACTTCTCACCCCAGTAGAGGCAACACCAGACTGTCAGGCCCCGCAGGCTATCACTGTGACTGTGTACAGCATTTGCACACCAGTATCCTCACTGTAGCCCTCCACTTAAAACTGAAGGACCAGCCCTCCCACTACAGCTCACACACGGGAGCGACATGCAACCAGCTCCCACGCACACTGTACTCTGTGCACTTGTCAAATGTTAATGCTGTGTAATTGTGTTGCTAGAAGAAAAAAAAAATGTGAAAGTTAAATGAAGCTGAGCTTACTAATAAACATTTTTATTCATCTCACATTGAGGCATGATAAGCCTGTCGATTTTTCTGCTGTACCATCCAGGGACAGCAGCACCTACTAAATGAATATCACAGCTATATTCAACAAAAGGAATTTCATTCAGGCAAAGAGAGCAAAACTTACTCATGGCTACATTATTTGTAAAGTTCTCTTTTAGTTCCACAGTCAGGTTGTGGCTGCAGGGTCGAAGCTTAATTTTCTTGCTCAAGGAGACTTCAGCAAGGCAGATGCTCACCCGCACCACCAGGGCCTTAAACAACTTTCCAAAATTGAAGGACAGTCTTCTCGCTGTATTACCCTGCTGCCCATGCCAGTGTCACACACTGGCTGCACTGGCTGTAATTACTGTACACTGGCTAGATTACAAATGCAAGCTTTTCCCCGATTCACAATGAGCTGTCAGGGCCGATTAAAACAGTGCCGAGTACATTAAAAGTTGGCCGCACAGACCTCGCCCTCCCTTGCAGGATCTTGATTTCAATTTGGGGGAAAAAAACTGGCAGGTCAGTACGAGCTCCTTGACTCAATCCCAGGGCCTGGAGGGAGGCCGGTCAGGGATGAAGTGGGGACACGCTGAATGGGTGCTAGAGTGGACTCCAGTGTGAGGTCACAAAAAACAGTTAACAGTCCAGGCACTTGGTTCTCTGAAGTGTGTCATAGCTCTGTACCCACCATTGCGATTTTTATTTCCCAGTGGCCTCAATTTGTCAAAAGACATTCCGTGTGTGTCAGGACTCCCGTCGTAACGAAGGACAGTCGAGTAGTGAAAGAGAGGGGCCCAAACAGCTGCAGTGAAACTGTTCTAATGCTAACGCCCCCTCTACATAAGATGAATAATCACTGTTAAACTGCATTTCCTCTGCCCCCTCCCGCTCCCACTCTCTCTACGTTGCTGCAGGGGGTTGGTGTGTCATGCCCGGCATAAATAGAAAACAGTATTTTCCTCTGTCTGGTAAACAAGCTGGCTAAGCTGTCACCTCAGTTCACCCACTTTGGATATTTCCCATAGATGAGGAGATTCAGATGCTTTATGCTTCACACAAGCATTTATCAAATGAAGCGTTTGCGTTAATCTAATCTAAAAGTGACCGCTGCGTTTATATATGGCATGCCTTATAATGGAACGGAGTGCCATGGAGGGGGCAGACACTATTCATTCCACTCGAATGAAGATAGGAATCTTTCATCTTTCATCTTTAACAGAAATGAAATTCCACAGACAATACAAAACACTCAGACTCTTATGTGTTGCTTGTTTACTGCATCTTGAAAGGTTTGGAATGGCTTTCCTTCCTTTCTACAATGTATAAATTATATTTGGTGGGAGTTTAAAGTTTGCTAGCATCATTTTCGTTCAGTTGTTTAAACTCCTCAAACAACTCTTGACTTAGCCCGATGGATTAATTTCATGCCTGAAAGATTTCCTACTACGGCCAAAAATGCTGCAAATATATCTCAAAAGTCAATTAAGGAGCACTTCATTTCGCGCAAAAAGAGCACTTTTGCTCCTTAATAACCTCATGTCCCTATATATTGTTGCCTATGAAACATTTATGTTTTAGAGGAGTTTTTTTTAACTGTCCAGTTAAAAAATAGAAAGCATCTATTCATTGTCCAATGTACTACAAACTTTGAAATATTATGCCAGCAAAGTAGCTCACACACACAAATACAGACACACACACAACCACAAATACCAAAAGTCAAAAGGCTTATTACAATTTAGACTAATTTATGTGGCCACATTTTCTCAGCCTTTTGTTCCCTTTTTAATAGATGATTATGAAATGAATGTTATTCAACACCTGAATAGATTTCCACCTGAGGTAGCTGTGATCGGACTATTTGTGCAACTTCAACCAGCAATTTGTCTCTATAATTGTATGACAAATTTTTCCAAAAATAACCTGAATTATAAATGTTTGTTAGCCATAATTAAAAAAATCCATCCTCCTAATGCATAGAACACAGCTGGTTTAATTTGCATACAGAGCATTCAAAAACTCCGGGCAATCACTACACTATTTTTAGACTCGACTATTTTAATCTTGATAATCAACTTGTCTTTCATTTAAGAAATTTTAGATTAAAAAAAATGTAATTCTATGCTCGATGCGTGTTGCTGCCTGCATGCTTTGCAAATATACATCACTCAACAGATACTGCAGACACTCTATTAACTAAATCCTTAATTGGACAAAAAACAGTTGTGAAGTCTGATAAACAATGTGTATTTAATCTTGTGATCACATGCCCAGTCACTGCAGGGCTCATATATATATCTGGACACTGCTTACACACACACACACACACACACACACACACACACACACACACAGACACACCAGCAAAATAGCCAGCAAAATAGCTCACACACAATAACACACAGACACAATCACAAATACCACAAGTCAAAAGGTTCATTACAACTAGATTTAGTCTCATTTATGTGGCTACATTTTCTCAGCACCATCTTCCCTCTTGTTCCCATTTTAATACATGATTATGAAATTGAAAGTTATTCAACACCTGAACAGATTGCCAGCTGAGATGGGAGTCAGATGTGATCTGACTATTTATGCAACTTTAACCAGCAATTTGTCTCTATAATTGTATGAGTCATTTTTCAAAAAATAACCTGTGAATTATAAATGCATGCTGGCCAATATTGAAAACATGTTTCCTACTAATGCACTGCATGCAACACAGCTGGTGCACACCGAACAATCATAAACTCCTGGCCATAACTGTTTAGACATTTGTTTCTCTCACCATGTTATTCTTCACAGTCAACTTGTCTTTCAATTAGGAAATTCTCTGTTTTATTCACTTGCTCGATGCTTGTTGCCGCCTGCATGCTTTGCAAATATAAATCACCCAACAGATACGGCAGACACTCCATAAACTAAATCACTAATTGGACAAAAAACAAGTGAAATCTGGAATCAACAATAGATAGTTAATCCTGTGATCACATGACCAGTCACTGTAGGACTCGTACATCATTTTGCACACTGCTTGCACAAACACACACACACAGATAAGGTAGATACACACATCTCTTGCCTCCTGTCAAAGCAGATTACAGCTTTATAAACAAGGCACAAATAAGCAGTGATAGCGGCAACAAGACGTCACATCTGTGTTGATGCTCCTCACTACCCAGCAACCTGGACCCACTAAAGGTTGCCTACCGACCCATCTGATCAATGAAAGACGACACAGCACACATCCTCCACACCACACATCCTCCACACCACTATATCTCACCTGGACAAGAAAAAGGAGCTGTGTGAGATTGCTGTTCATGCAGTTCAGCGTTTAACACCATAGTTCCCTCCAGGCTTGTCACAAAGCTCAGAGACAAAACACCTCCCTGTGCATGTGGATCCTTGACTTACTGACAGGCAGACCCCAGGTGGCTTTAGGGCTGGCGGAAACACTTCCTCTACCTTCATCCCGAACAGCGGAGCACCCCAGGGCTCCGTTTAGAGTCCCCTCCAGTACTACCTGCACACATGCAACTGTATAGCCATGAGCAACTGCTCAGAAATAACAATGAAAAGGAGGAAAATGAAGGAAGTAGAGGATCCGACACAAACCTACTCCTGAACGTCAACATGTCGAAGGAGCTGACTTTGGGAAAAAGCCGGGAAGGAACTACGCCCCATTTAATATCAACGACATGGACAGCTTCATGCACCTCGGTCTCCACACGATGGCCTGACCGTGATGCTGCATACTGACTTGAGCAAATTCTGGGTATCCCCATAAATACTGAGAAGTTTCTACTCCTGCACTTGGGATGCACCGATACCGACATCGGGCCCATACTGACGCATATAGCTGGATCCGATAACAGGGACATTTATCTTTTCAATTCAATTGAATATTTATATACTGAAATTCAAATTCCATTTTAGGTTTTAACCAATTTGTTGCTGCATTAAAAAGAGTTTTGTAATTCCGGTTTTCCTGAAGTTGTTGGTCTATAATTTGTATCTATGTATTTATTTGTTTCATTGTGTTTATAAAGTTAGGAAAGCAATCTTTAAGTCAAGCCTAATGTGATTGATGTGACTGAATGAGGTGGGAATAGAGGAGAGGACTCTGCAGATATGACACAACATATTAGTTATCAATTAACAATGCTGCAGGTAGTCAGTGGAGATATGACCTGAATTCTAAAACTATCGCCCTCAATGCACTTCCTCCCCAAAAAGAAACAGCACAACTTTTTGTTTTTGGGATACCAATTGTGTAATGCAAAGAGGAACTGATTTAATTTGCTTTGTTGGGGAAAAAGCAGCGTGTTGTGCCTGCATTTGCTCTCGACACCAGACTCATTTTTGCCAAGTGAAATCAAATCTATTTCTCATTACAGCTGCAGCGTTTGAAAGGCACAATGTTACATATCCCAGGGATAATGTTGGACTGTCTTGAATAAAAGCAATTGTCTGATATTTGCTTTCCAAGATGATATAAAACAAAAAAAACTAAAGACTTTTTAAATACCAAGCCGTACAGCCTCTGTGTAATAAACATATATTTCTTGGCTTAAATGATGTGACCAAAGACACGAGTTAAAGGGTTTGGATTCTCCCGTTTTAACTGCAGTTAAATCCTCGAATGCAAAAATAGAAAGACATTACCACCATCGTTCCAGTATTATCAGTCTGAAGATCTCAGAAATTCTTCCCAGTGGACTTGAGTCTTTGTGAGATTTGTTCAGGATTTAAATTGGTCAGAGGAATATTGGAATCGTGTCTTTTCCCCCTTTTTTGACGGGTGTTGTATTCAGTCTAGAGAGGAGACACTCTCAAATGCCTCATGCTGAACCATTAGGAAGGAAACCTGTGGAAAACGAGCCCTCCATTCCTCCCAAAATAGAAGATTTGTGGTTGCTGCAGATTAAGGTGTCACCCACTGAAAACAACGCACTCAATTCTGTTTCCATGGGGGCCCTGTATCCTCAGATAGAAACGATTTAGAGCCACTTCTGTTAACATCACATTCATTTATCTGTTGACCTTTCTTGTAGAAAGGATAACTTCTTGAGAGTAACTTTTGCTCTTCCAACTCTAAATGTTTCCAGATGCTACACGGTGTTGTCCATTAACTGCTTGCAGTAGTAAATGCGCAGTGCTGTAATCCCATCAGCCCCGAACCTAAAATAAAAACCTATGGCCTCGTCACTGTCATGACGGCTCCATTACTGAAATTCAAACACATCTGTATTTGTATTTTTTTTCAACAATTCCAAACAGCAAATGAAGCAATGCGCTTTGATCTTGTTGTGTCGCCCTCATTTTACAGGAAACACCTGCCTCAAACACATTTACCGAGATTAGGAGTGAGCTTGTTATCTTTCCACTCCACGTTTGTGTCTTTTACAGGACTGGAATTTCAATTCAGGAGCAGACACTGTGAAACTGTTTCCAGAACCGGCAGAACACAGACGTCGTTCATTTGTTGCTGAAATGTTGTTTAGGGACCCGTTCACATTGACAAAATCCCAGCAGGGCTGTTGTGATGCTGAATCTTGAAAAAAAAAAAAAATGTAATAAAACAGGTCAGCAGTAGTAACACTTTAATTAAAAATCTATATTAGCTTAACCCCAACAGGAGAATATACAAAAAAAAACTCAACCATGATGTATTAATAGGTATTTTCTAAATAAGGAGACTGATTTCTATGAAAATCAAGTGAAACTGTTGCTATATTTTTGTGATTCTAGCGTTCATGCCTCAAAGAACTCAAATCACAATAAACATGCGTCTCTATTTTCATCTTCCAGAGATTTCCTCAAATGCTCAAGATATCTTGAGAGACATTGTGTTGTTGGAAAAGAGCATTATTGCCTCACAATCATAAAGTTTACACTGAATAAATATTTGGAGCACGCAACGTTGTCTTATTGATGTGCAGAATATACAGTACACGGGTAGGTGGAAAATCCCAAACCAAATTTCAGAGAGACAGATTGTGATCTCATCACCGGAGAAAGGTGATGGTTGAGACTGATTGTGCTGCATCTTTTATAAAAAAAAAAAGAAAAAGAAAAATTGGCAGCCCACATTGTGGATTTCTCAAAGGAAAATCGCTGTTTGCTCTGAAAATGATACATCTGTGGTTGTGTACATTTGCTCCAGGCTAGTGTGTTATCCAACAATCTTTAAAGCGTATGGTGTTGTTTCATGGTGATGGCTCAATAGTGATGGAATTAAATTTGCTGATCTACAAAGCCTGTATGTTAATGCTATTAGTCATTATTGTCATGTAAATGCACACACAGACACACCTCGCATTGTCACCATGCAAAGAGTGAGGGAGTAAAAAAGGACAAAGTACAAGACGGACATAAACAATCAGCTATCTCATTTCTGCAGCCTATCTCTCGGTCTTATCTGTCCCATCACACCACAACGGTGTTAAGCATATACAGTACCTCACTGGACCCTGCCAGTGGTTAGAGCACATCAGCCGAACTAGGCCCACGCTTTGTAGATCTCATTTGATTTTCACTGCTGATAGTGGATGCGGCAATTTATGCCAGTGCTCATTCAAGTAGAGGTAGATCAAAGAAGCTCGTCCTCCCCCTCCCCTCTCCCCCATCTCTGGTTTCATCAGATCTACAACAGGACTCTTTACCGAGGCCTCCTTATTCACCCGATGAATCTCGAGAGTCAAAATCCATCTCCGCAGAGTGCGTACTGATAATTTTAAGTTTAACAGAGGCGTTCGAGAAATTTGCATGCATTTACATGTTTATCAGGCATGGCAAAATGAGCTCTTCCTATCTTTCCCAATCAGACCCGATTGGATTGACCAAAAAAAAGAAAATGCAGCGTGTTGCTTGTTATTTTCCTCTCCAAAACAAGAAACGACAGACTGAGCCCCATTTCCAGGTGTTGCTGAGCTGTATGAATGATTGCATCACTTTATACTGACAAACATTCATCCACAGTGCAACTATGGAAAAGGTTATCTAGCCTTAAATATCAGTTTAGGTCAACACTAATGCATAACAAATGCTAAGGGGAAAATAACACATTTTCTATTCAGTTTCTGTTTCCACATTTCAATTATGAGTAACACGTATGTTCATTGCATTGTGGTATACCTTATAAAATATCAACCAATTTGTTTTTGCGATATCCCGGACAGTCCATTCAATATTGTCGTTTTGTTTTACCTATCCAGCTGCACAATAAGGAATTTAGAATATTACTACAAACAGCTTTTACTAAGTGAAGAGCACGTCCACTCAAACAATTGAACTGAAGCATATTTAACAGAGTCAGTACGACTCTTATTTACTTTTTTTTAACTGCAAACTCATATTCCTTTTAGACCAATAATGTGATGCCTTCCCTTTGTTAATGTTAGTCTTAAGTCACAATACAAGACTCAGAACAGATATGGTAATATTTTAAATAGGTTTGAAATGAAAAGGCAATGTCAGATAAACTATGTACTGTAGCACGCTGTACAATGTGTGAAATCAGTGGTGAAACCACCTTTGGCTTGTGAACCATTAACATGAAGGCAACTTGTGGTCACAGGTTGCATGTTTATGAACTTCGAGCAGCTTAGCATTTGAAGAAGGGTGAGTTCAATATTTTTTGAGGCCAGACGAGATCAAACGGTACTTCACAAGAAACATTTTTCCCAGCTCACGACCCCCTCAGTTTTATCTTGTGACCTGCTGGTTCCGACCACCACTGTTCTATATCCAACATATGATATATGTTCTATATCATCTATATGCAACTGTGGTGGCATCAGCTTTATTTATACATAACACAAAAGTTAGTATAATGTTTAACCTATTTAGTGAAACGCTGCTCTGAGTTTAGCAGCCTTGCTGTGTCATTTTAGCTCATTAGCTCATAGCTCAAGAGCTCATTGCAGCTTCACCATGACAAACCCGATTCCATGAAGAAAGGAAGAACAAACAAACACTGACTGGTTGTTGTCAAGCCCCCAGGAAGAGCGCTGGGCTTTGAGGCCCATTTTCGTACTGGCCAAACGGTGGAATTACAACTTTCGGGTCCGTCAGGTGATGCCTTTAGACCCAAAAAGACTTTTCCCCTTTTCTCCTGGGAGGGAGACGTTTGTATAAATCAGTGGATAATTAATTTTTTAGGTAAATCCACCTCCCAGTACAAAAAACTTAAACAGCCCTTATCTAAATAATTAGGTCCTAAAGGTGGTAGAATTCACTAATAGCCAAACCCAGAGTTGTTTTCCTCGGGGTTACAGGAAACAGTAGTGTACTTGCTCTATAGGCTCATGGATGCGGAAGATCCAGGGAATTTCATACTCGACAGTCAAACGATTTTGGCTTCAGCTTCCTCTGTCATTAAAGCATGCAATGAGGCATTTATGGCTTTAATTGACTACATCTAACAACACTGATTTGACATCCACATATTAGTTGCCAAATTTACCCTTTAAAAGGGCAAAAAACATTGCAATTAAAGAATTAAAAATATATATTCTTCTTTTCCGTTTGTATGATGGTGACACTGAAAGAAAAACAGTGAAGTTCTTGCGCTTTTAATACAATTATATTATGCAACAAAAGAATAAAACAAATGGCCGATAACAGCATTCATCGTGGTTCCATTAAATCCACACTTGCATAAACAAAACAAGGCCAAAGATGCAGAAAGAGGATGTTCAACATTAGGCTAATTACTGAAAGCAATGCTTATGGTGACTGCTGCTGTAAATTATTAATGACTGTCAAAATATGCAGATGAATATTCATTAATGCCTTTGTGATGTAACACTTATAACAGCTGTTAAGTCTTTTACAGTCGGGCTCCGTTCATCTTTGGAGCAGATGTCCAAGCAGTTTTGTCAACAAAGTACACCTCAGAAAAAAAAAAATAATTGGTGCCAAATGTTTATCTGGTATTCAATAGGAGAGCATATAGAAAGCAGCAGAGATTGCACCAGACAAAGTGCAGCCAAAGAGTCTCATTGGACAGCAGAAAGGCTGCTCCAAAACTACCATCTGCTGAGGTAATTCACAGAGCAGTGATGAAGACAAGGCACCATGATTTAGCTTCCCATTAGCACACACATGCACACACCCACGCCTCTGCACACAGACATTGTTCAGCATTGGAGAAATCGCACCTTACCCACGGTACAAAGCGTGCACTTTCTGATCTCTGTAAATGCGGCCGTTTACGGCAGGTAATAGCATTGTTATTCAACTCTTTGACGACACTAAATGGAGTAACTCTATCAAAAAATTCCTTGATTTCGAAAGAAAACAATGTGCCTCTATAAGAGGAAACCGAATTCCAAACCGCAATATAACCAGTTATCTGATAACCTCACCTGATATAGTTGCAATATGGAGCAGAGCTACTCTGTTGTTTTCCAATTTCAAATGATGCCTCAGACAACAAAATACTATTCTTCTAGATATAAACTTTTCCATCTCGCACCTACTTCAAACAACATCTCAATGAAGATCGATGTTAAAACTTACTTTAATCTGTGTGGCATGATGGAAACAAACAATATGGAAGAGAGATTTATCTGTTTTTTCATTTTTTGAATCGGGAAGATAAGCCTGCATTTGACTTTCAGGTCTTTCTCTTAACTTGTTCTGAGGTGTCATACACCACTCAACCTTTTCAAATGTCAGGTGTATGCTGCAGGCCACGGTAAAATTAGAATTCAATAGCAGCTCTGTTTTTCTCACACACAATGAGTATTTCTTTGCCTCTGGTTCATAAATAAATGAGCGGTTCTTGTGATTAAGGTTGCATACAAAGTTACAATTTTGGATTTGATAAGATCATTTTTTTGCGAGGACATCGCACACTGATCAACATTATCTTTATTTTTTATTTTTATTCACCAGCCATCCCTGAGCAAGAAACTGCAGAAATAGTAAAAACATACATAAATACGTCGCAGGGACATATTCAACAGATCTATTGAAAAGGGTAAGAGCCGATCGATAGAGAGGTTAATTGGTTTTCTTAAATTATGTTATTCCAGATTTTTAAAAGCCATTTAACAACGGTACATATTTCATGGGCTGAACAGGATGTCAAACCATAACCTGGCCGTCCCCTAACAACACTGTTTGGGGCTTAGTATTGCCACTATGTGTCTATTGGCCTGGACGGTTTTTGGCTGCGATATTCGGCATTTTTACGATTATTGGAATCGTTAATTTTTTTAATTCTTTATCCAATTGCTGTCAAAATTAATTCATAAAAAAATATACTACTTTGGCTCTGTTGCAGTCGCTTCTCTCTCTGTCTTGAGTCACCACTCTGTGGGCTCATCATTAAAAATAAAAAATCACAATCCTTTACACTGCAGTTGCAGAAACACCCAGTGTTTATGTTCTTTTATGTTTTGACCAGATTGTCATAATTAAAAAATTTATAAAAATCCAGTGCCGTGACAATAGACATTATATTTTATACACCAGATGTACATTCAACCCACGCTGGACCCGTTGGCAGCGAATCCAGTCATATCCAGTTCATACACGTCACTGGTGATAAACTGGAGAATTGTACAGTAACTATCGGCTTCATGATCAAAGAAAGTTTTTTTGTATCACGTCCACGCGTCAGTCCGTTCAACTTGCATTTGAGGTCTGTGAAAACCCTGCCTTACCCTGTCCTCTCATCACACCTGCTGGAGGGCATGTTGCAGCTGCAGAGCCGAGAGACTCCAACTGCGTGCCACATTTTAAAGCAGGATACAAAGCAGCTCAATGAAGGGGGGGGGTTCTGTGGTCTCACTGTCAAAGGTGTGGTGACCCGTAGAACATGTATCATAACTGATTTTCTTTCTTTATCCTTTTGGTTATCCTTTCCCGAGAGCTGTAGATGACGTGGGGGCCAGAGCTTATCCAGACCCACATCTCGGAACCGACCATTGCAACAGGGCTTATGGAGATAGTCAAGGGTCTTGATTCAATAACACCACCTAGGCTAAGCTTATCAGGCTCTGCAGATGCTGCTGCTAAAAGCTATCATTCTTCCTTTGGTTCTGTATCCTCAGCAGGTTCTGAAGGGGGATGTAGTAACGAGAAGCTTGAAAGGAAAGGTGTATTTTACAGTCCAGGTTACACTAGTTGTTTTTTTTATCAGAAAAAGGTAAATGTGGCCATAGCCTGTCCACCCTCCATGATTCCCACATGGCAGGCGCATGACTGGATTTTAAATAATACATTGTGTGCAGTGCGGGAAAGAAACAAACAATTATTGTTATAGATACAAGACATCACACTTTAAAATATGGTAACATCCATGCAATGTATAATAGAGGTTATTGTTCAATTAACTCTGTCTGACGCAGCTGCATCCTTAAATACACAATTAAAAGCTAAATTCCTAATGCATGTATGCATTTATCTAAATCACCCTGTAAGATAGCTTCCCACGTAGGATTTAGACTGTGGCGAGTTAATGGTTAGACTACACTGCTAATAACTCAACAGCAATTGCAATAAAATGGATTCATGTGCTGTTGACATCCACAGTAATGAACCTCCTGCATTTATGTAGAAGAATTACTAACAGCTGCTTTCGCAAAACGTTCAGAGGCAAAGGTACAAAGACATTTTGAATGATTATGGTGCAAAATAATTAAAAAAATAAACCTGCCTCTTTAAATCTCCTTTGGTAATCCAACAGCCAAAGGCCATTCTCTACCATTAATTCACTTGCAGTCCAACCGATTAGTTGTTCTTTGGCCACGTTGTCTCTTCAGTAAATAATGTAATCATTTCTTTAAAACTTTAATCAGGAATCAGGATCACAAAACACTGAATTAAGGCCCCAAAGGGCTGAAGTAACGGCTCCCATACTTTACTGCCATCTTTATTTTATTTATTTTATCTTTTGATTGTGCATGGTTGTTGCTCAGGTTTAACTATTTGGGGGGGGGGGGGGGGAAATGCGGTTGCTATGATGCCAGTCCGTGAAAAGCTGTTGATCAAAGTTATCCTATTGATTAAAAACCTCTTTTGCATAAGGAGCACAATTACTTGATGTTCTAAACATTTATAAATAATGTGGACTTTTATTCTCAGGGTAGAAACGCACAAACATTAAGTCAAAGAATTTAAATTCCTCTGCTAAAATCAAACACTCGCAGCATCACACAAGGCGAGGAGGAGATTGAGGCCAAAACTCCTGTGATTATAGCCTCCTTAAACTGAGCAAAGTGGTGATAATAAAGATCACTTTGCTGGGTTTCAAAGTGTCTCAGAGCTTCCTTTCTGACTCGACTGGTCTCAAAACAAAACACAGCATTTGATATTCCAGCTGGGGAAACGCCGTGGGCATTAGCAGTAGGGTTGTGATGTGGAAGTGTAGAGAGAACAGAGAAAGAGGTAATGGAGGTGCACCACAGAGACCTAACTGCAATAGTGTTGTACTATTTAAGCACCACTGAAGCATGATACAACAGTTTATTCTATTTCAGGATGGTGGTGTCCTCGTGAAAGGAAGTAGCTCCCGAGTCGGGGATTCATCGTGATCACGCCAAAGGTTAACATCACCCAGTTCGTTTCCTCGGGGCAGAGAGTTAAAATGTGTTACAACAATGACGTGAGTTTTATACAAGGGTTCCGGGTGTGATCACTTTAATGAAAATATTAAATGGGAACGACATGAGGTCTAAAACTGGAGGCCCGGTTGCCTCTGACTCACCGATGCAGAACAGGGCTCTGACCCCCTGCAGCTGTTTTGCTTCTCTCAAAGTACAAAGTTTGGGAAGCAAACACTGTTTTCCTGTTTAGGTTTTCATTTGAATCGTGAAAACATTAAAACAAATGGTAGCTTGGACTAGTTCAGTGGCAACGATACAGATAGATACGGATATTGGATATCGGTCTGATACTGACTCAAATAGTTATAGCGGGCATCCTGACAATGGATAAATTACAATTCAGTACATTTATGTCTGTATTTATTGTTTTACAAAGTAGGTAAAGCAATGTTTAAGTCAAGCATAATGTCTCCTTTTACATAAAAGAATGATCTCAGTCACTTCCACACAGTGAGACATACAGCTTATCAATTAAACGCTGGTATTGATCAGTACTCTGTATTGGCTGATAACCAAAGCCCAAGTATCTATATCGGGACTGATAGGTGGTTTTAGAAAGTTTTAGTTTAGTTTATCACTTACATTATGTATAATAGACTTGCTGTATTTGGTTCCTTCTCATGTAAACATTTACACTGATAACTGAACTCTGAACTACTCCGATTATTTTGCAGAGTCAAAAAGTTAGAAGTAATAATGATGTCAAAAGCAAAGTGCAACAACTGACTTCGATATCCACAACGAGCAGCATGTTATCACTGAGCAACAAGTGCCCTGATGTGAAGAAGATTATTGCAAAATTTCACGAAACAGGATCATGCTGCATTACTGCTGCTGCCAGCTCTCAACAGATCATTTTCGCGGTCTATTTTTGCTGAGAAAAAATAGGCGACACGCTGAATCTCTAGATGAGCCCATGTGTCTTTTCTACAGTGCTGGTCCAACAGTGTTTACTCTCTTCAAAATATTTCTTCATGCGGGCTAAGATGGAAAAGTGTCGGCCTACGTCACATTTCAGTTTCTTCAGAGTGTAAGGTAAATCCCATTACGGCTGTGGTGAAAAGAGGTATTTAAAGAATAATAAAACAACAGTAAATATGTGAAAAAAAGTGTTATTTAACAAATATTCTTTGTTGCTGAAATCCACGTTGCTCATCAATACAGTTCACTCTGAACTCAAAACAACAGCATGGCTGTTTCTAGGCTACCAACTCTGAAGGAATCACATTACATTAACATCATGGGGCAGGCTACTCCTCTCAAAAACACATGTAGGTCTATAGCTCATTTCATTTCATTCATCTCTTTCATAACGTGATGTAATACCGTCACCGCCAAAAAACACATTGTGATATTTTAGGTCATTAACTTCACTGCCTGTGGGAAATTTAGTCTGGAAAAAAATATTCCAGCAGTCACCAAGTGACACGTGCAGAAATTAAATTCAAGTCAGGACTGACGAATTCAAATATCATAAATGTGTAGTCTGCTTCTGTAGTTCAGGTGCTGTATTTGAGCAAAGTGTGCTTATGAATTCAAACAGTATGAATATTCACTTCTAGAGAATAATCACTGCAAACACTGATTCTGAGGGATTAGCAGCACCCCATCATGAGTTATTTCCCACTGACAGCAAGCTGATCAAAGTTTAAAAAAACAAACAAGAGTAGCAAGTCAAACGGAGCACAAAATGGTTCTATACTAAGACGGGGTGGAGTCTATACTGGAAACAAATTATCACTTCAAGAAATCCTGCAGCTATTCTAAGCAATCTGACTTCTCGGTTGACAACAACCCACTAGAAGGATAATGTTAACTACTGCATATGCAATGCAACATACTGTATACAACTCCGATACTGACAGGACATAAAGGAAAGTCTGCAATGCATTCGAGATCATGTTCTCCACACAGTGACTTCACAGAAGCAATACGCTAACCCAGATAAGGATTGACCTTGCACCGTAGGAGATGACTGGACGGAATTCACACGAGGAACGAGCACCGCACCATGGGAGACCGTTATGCAAGTCCTTCCCATATTCTGCTGCACTACACAGTATGTAGCCTGTGCTGTAGATGGGCAGCACGAAACTTGATTTTAGGCGGTTAGGCTTTTGTGGAAAGAGGCACTCAGATTGCTGTGATTTCATCTCTTCTCTGCACCAAACAGTACAATGGAAATGCTGACACAAGGATGAACGACCTGATCTCATTTTATTTTAAAAGGTTAGCCTTTTCTCCATCTCTGGGGCCCTCGGCCAGCTCTGGACCACCAGGTGTCCCATCTCCCCTTTCAAAGACAGGCAATGTGCCCTATTTTACAAGACATTTAGAAATGTCACAGTCATTAACAGTCAAAAATCCAACCCAACCCATCTTATTGGTGTGTGTGTGTGTGTGTGTGTGTGTGTGTGTGTGTGTGTGTGTGTGTGTGTGTGGTAGATTTTACAATACACTACTCAACACCCTCTTAATCCAGAATATTCTAATGTATCTCCAACATCCTTTATTAGCCATCTTCACACGGCATAAACCATATCACACACAGCTTGGATAACATTGGAATTTGGCACAAGCAAGATTTACTTAGTGTTTTGGCAGATGGCCAGCTTCCACCTTTTTTTTTCTTTTTGCTGAAGAATTCAGTTTGGCATTACGCCACGTGTGAACAATGCCCGTGATTTACGGTGTCCTTCCCTTGGGCGCATGTTTGAACACATTAATTCATACCTGCAAATGGCTTGTTGGTGAGGCACATTTCTGACCATGAATGTGGGCTGCGCTGCTGTAGTTTAATCCCGTTATAACTATTTCACGCTAAAACTATCAAACACAAATTGTTACAGTGCCTTGCACGCTACAGGACTCAGGACTAATGCGTAGTGGGACACCTGTATAAATTCCGGTCTTGGCCACGGCTAATGTCGACAGAGGTGACATATCCATTATGTCTGTCGGAGGTAGAGAGGTGACCTTTGAAATTCATTCTGTTTCTGCTCACAGATTAGAACAGGGAAGTACAAATTCCTCCATTTATCAATCCAATGTCCTCTGTGTTTGTGAGGTTTCACTCACCTGAATAATTGGACAACAGGATTAATGTTACACTGAAATGGAAAAAAAATAAATAAAATAGAAGCAAATGTTTTAGCGAACTTTGCAGCCACAAGCCATTCTCACACGCTTCGGATAACTCTTTTCACCAGAGACTGTTTGCTCATTCACAGACATGCAGTGGTCTAAATCATATTCCATCCAGAGGAATGTGGGGGACAGATACAGACCTTGTGTGCATGCCAGACAGAATAAAACCAATCAAAGTGAAACAGTCAAATCCCTGCATGAGGCTGCAGTGTGGATATGCTAACTCAAAACGAATTTGAGTGAGCTGTTGCTCTACCCTAAAAACAGTTTACCTTCTTTATGTGCGACCATCTCTCAAATTCACCATTTAACTCCAAGAGTTTCTAGATTAATAAGATCCCTGGTGAGGGGAAATATGGTGAATGTTAAACGGGAATCACAGGAATGATATTTTAAACATGAACTTGGCTTGAGGTTTCACCACCAATTAAGAGGAAATCCGCCATGCAGGGATTTGCTGCATCTAATCAGCTGACTTGAAGGGCTGGTTGTTTTGAGTCGCAGCAGCAAGGCAAAGAGGTAATTTGACTCGACACACACAGGGCATGCTAATGACGGTCTGCGCTTCATTACCCTAGCCTGGGAGTACAAAAAGAGGATTACTTAACAGATCTCTCCATCGTGCTGCCTTTTGTAAGAATTAAGCTCCGTCCTACGTCGACTTTCTCTCGAGTTTAATGCACAATATTGTTTGCACGTCGGGGGTCATGCTAATTCCCCCCCCCCCCCAATACCATTCTTAGAATGCGATTGCAATGCGATCACTGCTGCCTTCCCACTTCATTTACCAAGCCCTGACTCGACAGTGGTACGTTGGAATGAGAGTGCCTCCCACAGAAGAGATGAAGATAACAGGATGATTCATAGTCTTTCAAAAGAGGTCACAGCTTCCTGTGCTTTTACGACGGGACGTTTGGGATTCCCTCGGTGCACGCAGTGAAGGGCAGCGAGCCCAAGCAGCCCAGTTGGCATACACAATGAGTTGTGGCGTGGATAAGAGGCAAACACCTCACAACTCATTACCCTGAACTCCAATTGCAAAGTATTTTTGATAAGTGGAACGAGAAAGTGCCCAAATCCAAATGCATTTTGAGGAGGACCTTGACCACGTACGGGAAATTGCACAAAGCAAGACATAAGTTGTGGAGGAGGATTGAGGGGGATTACACAAATAGGATGTGGACATTCACTTCTAATAGAACAAGGGGATGTGAAGGTTAAACGCAAGCTCTTCCCTCCATCCTCCCTGTTTCTAATTACTGGGCGAGAGCCGCGCTCCTGATTGCAGCTGCCTGGTGACTGCAGCAGAAACCAAATATGCTCTGGTGTCTATTATAATGAAAGTGACCAGACCCTCAAGCACTCTGTCAGTATTTCTGTGGGGAGAGTTGGGCTCCGTGTCTAAGTTCAACCTATCCCGATGAATTAAACACTGCCTGGATTTCTCGATCATAACCAAAGATAGCCATCCGGGTGTATCGTCATGTTGACAATGTGTAAATGTGCCGGGGTTGCACCCACGCACATCATGACACTTGTAATAAACAGACAAGATCGTTAATTAAAGCCCATTTTTAATGAGACTGTCATTGCCTCCTGGCTAACAGTGTACACAATGATGTGCTGCATAATAGTTAAATACCATTATCACTGGAAAGTGTTGGCCAACGAAACACAATGTTTCTGGTGTTGATTGCTGGTTACTTTCATTTCGTTAAGTTAAGTTTCTACATTGTCACACAATAGCAGCTGTTCAGTGGCAATTGCATGGAGTCGTGCAGTCTTTTGGCTAGATATGAGAAATATGCCTTTTTGAAATGTCTTTCACCTATAATACAATGCATTTTCAAAGCATCACAGCAAAGTTACCTAACACAGCCGCTCTATATATTGTCTTGCCCTGAGTGACACAAAATTGTTATTAAAAGATGGATTTCAAAGGCAGATGCAAATCAAAAGCTCGCAAAAACACAAATGAAACTGCTGCCGCGAAATGTAATCTTATCAGATAAACTGAGTGTCGGTTTGGGTCACGCATCACAAAGTTTTTCAGTAGATGTAATCAGTTTGTAACTCTTGAGATTATTGTCACACCACACACACACACACACAATTCCTTTTCTTAAAAATACAACATCTAGTTTTAGTTTAGTCAGAAGCAGTGGGCATCTGTATGCAAGGCGGGATGTCCCTTTTTGATTTCATTGTTATGATAGAGTGGAAAATATTAGAATTTGAATCAAATTAAACTGATCTAGACTGAAACAGGAAAGGAATGCCATAAATGAGCATAAACTCCAATCAGCATTCATTTCACCCTTCAGGTTTATTTATTTTCTCTTCAATAAAAGATAGCAGGCACAACTTGCAAGACACAGCAAGTCCATGGTGTAGCTGAGATGCAACAGATAATCATTCAAACACTTATATCTATGGAGCATTTCTAATCAAATCCACCAGATAACAGTATTGTTAGGGAACAACAACATGCAAATTCCACACAAAAGAGGTCAGAGATAAGTACCAAACCTGCCCCGAGGCAGTTAAACATTGAGTCACACTGCCACTATCCCATTAAATGTTACCTTTTATCTGCAAACATCCTGCCCTTCTAATTATATGCAGTTTGGAGCTCAAACAAAAACAGCTTAGCGTGCAGTGTTGGCAAACAAAACTCAATCTCAACAATGAATATAATGGAATTTACACATTTCAGACAAGTATGCCAAAAAAACACATCATGAGCTCCGTGAAGACAGATGTCATGGCTGATGCATTGGACTGCCTTAGATCGTACAGGTGTACCTAATAAAGTGGCCACTGAGTGTGCCCCCTGTTTTGTAGCTCATTGCAGCTTTCAGCCTCTTTAACCACATTGTTTTTGTTTCTGGGCAGACAAAACCAAACTTTGGTTGAACAGGAGCTCAGACAAGTTAATCTCATGCTATCTCTGCAGTGCAGAATGTCAGACAGCCACAGAGAGGCCAAGATTTAGCAAGGAGAGGGAAAAAAAGGCAGTCACCACACATGTAGCCTACGTTTAGCACAAGAACACACACACACACACACACACTCTCTTTTAAAATGTGATACAATTTTGAAGAAGCAAAAAACATAAAGATTGAATCCCATTCCGGCGCATATCAGCAGTGGATCACTGCTAAAGAGGATACAATGATGCATTCAACAAACTCGTCACTCCGTCCAAGTTAGTCAAAGCATGCAGGAAGGTCTGCTGCTCTTATCACAGTACACAACCACTTATGTGTCACTCTTCTAGGAATTAAATTCAAAGAATACACTCGGTCTCGACTACTCAACATGATTCCACATGACTTGTTTAATCCAGTCAACAACTGATCTTCAGCTTTGACGTACCAAAGTGAATAAAAATTCTCTCTCTCTCTCTCTCCCGCACACAAAAGTCCAATAACATGAACGACTGAGGAAGGTGTCCATCATTGCCTTTTTTTCTGTTGGTGCTGTCGAATAAATTGAGTCTGGGACTGGGTCATGCAACTAAAATCAATATCACGTTATTAATATGAATATTAACACACACACACACACACACACACACACACACACACACACACACACACAGTGCACATCTGTATCTTCCTAACTTAAAATAAGATAATCCTTTATTAGTCCCGCAGTGCGGAAATCTACAGGATTACAGCAGCATAGTGGATAGTGCAAACAAGAGACATAGTATCATAGATAAGTAATAAACAGTAAAGGATATTAAGTAAAAAAAGAAAAAAATCCACAATAACTAAAATATAACTGGAACTAAAAATAAAAAAACTTATATCAAATAACTGAAATTATTAAAAATGACCTTGTTTGGACAATAATTTTTTTTTTTTTTCAAACAATGAGACAATGTGGTCATATTCATCATCTGGGAAATTTGTCAAAATCATGAAGGTAGGTATGATCATGTGATTTGGTTTCCTGCTTCATTACCGGTGCTCAGTCTCAACACTGCTCCTTGACCACTTCCTGTTGGTTTTCATGCATTGGTGAATCTGTGTGTTGCCCTTCAATCAAAGATCCCTGGTGATGAACTCACTAGATTCTTACTCACTAGATTCTTACTAGAATGTAGATCTTCTAGCGTCCTTGTCAAACATGAGGAAAACAGGTTCAGCGCCTCATTTCTTGGCAGTCGCGTAGTGAGACACACAATGTGCTGACTTTGCTTTGGTTCCGAGCTCGGGGGCCGGATGCCCAACTGTGTGCAACGGTGTGTGATTCAGCTCTTTCAGGATGGAGTCTACGGCTAGAACATGCAAATGACTTTCCAGCTCTCTTAGCAGGTAAGGGATTTCTCAGACAGGCTTGTCTTTGAAATTATATCTTTCAATGTGGATTTTCATAAGTAGACTCTGGGCAAATCTTCTCTCAGAATGACACTTTAATGATTCGTTCCCCCTCTTCCTTCATCTCCCCCCCCCCCATCAGAACAGGGCTAAAAAGAAAACTCAAGTTTATAAGTATTCATTATATTTGTGTGGATTTGTATTATATTTCCCACCTCTTTGAACCCAAAATAAATACTGATAAAATGATGGGAATTCATTAAGTATTTCACTCCAATTGGCTGCATATAGCATTTAATATAACAAAGCAATATGCTGATGATAAGATGAGCTGGCCCTCTATTCTGCTCGTACATCTCACAGGGACGTATTAAGACACTATATGGACATGTACTGTCACTGCTCCTCCATTGATACGACAAGAGGCCGTCAGTCCCTGGCTACCCTTCAGCTACATTGTGTCAGGTCAATGTGAGCTACAACTGAACAGGATGTCTGGCTGACTGAAGTCTTATATTTAGCAATATTGTGGTCAAATACTGTGTTTACTGAACATAAGGAGTGAATTGCTTTGACTTGGATACTATTGCTGTAAGAATGTTCTTGGGACAACGTGCAGTTCTTAAAACAAATGCTCAGTGGTCTTCCAACAGTGGACCCTCTTAGTCTGTTGACAAGGAATGAGATATTAATACAAACACTTCATAGTAGTATTCCCTTTAGTTGAACAGACACAACATGGCTAACAGCAGGCTACGGCACAAGAAAAACATCTATGAAATCAAAATGCAACAAAATTACTTACTACATACAGTACTGGGTCAAATCGGAATTGCTGAAAATGTATGTTCAGGTAGCCTACAAATGAACCAGGTATGTTCTACATGTTTGAAGAGAATAGCCTCTTCCCAGTCTTACAGCATAAAATATCAACAGCACGCCAAAGCATAAAGCACATTGTGGCATGTCCTGGTACAAGAGACATCATCTATAAGAAATATTCACGTTAATATAATTAATCACTGTGACAAATACGCTGTTTTGTTTTTTTAACTTGGCCCTTTCCAAAGAACCTTACCATAACTCTGTTGCAGGATGTATTTTCTGAACTGGTGGAGATGAAAAGCAGAGCTGTGACAAACCTCATAATAGCCTACTTCATCATTGCATAATTCTCTTTTTTGTTTACCGAATACACAACACGTCCTTTGTGCCAACAACATTTGCTGCCACTGGTCCTGTCTGACCACAGGAGCAAGATATTGGCAGCTGGATTGGACTTGTGTGTGTGTGTGTGTGTGTGTGTGTGTGAGTGTGTTTGTGTGTGTGTGTGTGTGTGTGTGTGTGTGTGTGCCAGAGACAGCCCATCATGCCCAGCCATAATGTGGTCAAATTTGCCTTTCTTTGCTTTGCCACACCTCCTCTGCAGAGCCACAGTACAATGTGTGCGTCTCCTCCACCCATCGGGGCATTCATGCAGTTCCCAAAGTGATGTATGCCAAAGAACCACAAACAAGTCATCAGCTATTTTCCAATTGTGTGCAGGGTGGGGCACATTCTGTAATGCAAGATTGGATTAAATAACAAAGACACTGCCATTTCCTTGTAATCTACACGTTTTTCAATTTATTAATTTTGGGAGTATTTTATTCTTGACAAATTAGTTTCCTCAACAACAACCGGCACTAGTCCAGTTCATCTTTTTTTTTCCTAATTAATTCTTTTAATAATTTTGTTCTTCCCCATATGCTCAGTATTTACTGTAGTTACTTCAATCACTAAAAGGTCACTACTATTATAACAGAATTTAATTATGCCATAACGCAGTGTTGGCTTCGTCTGGGCTGAACCACATTGCTTTGAATTGCAGGCAAAGGATACCAATAAAACGCTAGCAGGAGAGGCAGTAAAATAACAAGCAAGCAGCCTATTTAGTCATCCTAAAACATACTTAAACCCTGCTCTGAAACTTAACACTAGCTGTCCATTTTTAGTGAGGCCATCCTATGAATGAGAAGAAAAGATGTGAGGGAAAGATGCCCGGCTGTCGCAACTCTCCTGCCCTCGATTCTGTGCTCCAGACATAATGATTTATATCACCTTTTTTGATATTCTGTAAAGCCGGTGAGAATAAAATTCTGGCTTTTGTTATTATGTGTTGCACTGAAACTACATAGCTGCATTCCTGTCCTCACTCTGTCCGATCGTTATCCTGGACGCCGACCCGACCCTTCACCACACATGTTAAATGTAATTGGAAAAAAATGACTTCTATAGCAACCTCTGGAATTCAACGACTCTAAACTTTGTTAAGATTTTAGTGCGATATTTGCTGGTGTCAGAGAATCATCAAATGTGTGCAATTTGGTTGAAACATGCCTGACAGACTCTGACTAGAAACGATCAAACTCATTAAATGAACCCAATCCTGAAGACTCTGCACCAGCTTCCAATTAAATATTGCACAGAATGCAAATACACCTTATTATAAAGCACAGCATGGCCTTGCCTGGGCATATATACAGTAACTCTATGCACCCCTCGATCTCCACAAGCCCGCATGTACTCTAAGATCCCATATTATTGATCTAGTTGCCATTTCAAGATTAAGAAAAAATAACTAATGCTTAACTCCTCTGCACGGAGCTCCCTCTTTGTGAAACAGTCTGTCTTCACAGCTCACCATGTGGCCTTTTTCAACAGCCTTCAGACCTTTTCTTTATTGTATTCTCCAACGTCTGTGGCCACAGTCTCCCCACACACACTCTTTTTGACTTTATATTAAGACAACCGAGACATCTATTTGCTATACTTACTCAGAATCTCCAACATCGGAATAAAAACAAGTAGTGTCCATGGCATGCCGACTACTTTTTGATACAAAACAAACGATGCAGAGCTTCACTCTTGATAGATGTGAAATCAGTCATGTGACACTACACCCCGTCAGCGATGACGCAGAATGGTGATGATTCGTGAATGAATTGCTGCTAAATATGAACTACTGCGTGTTTGCTATGTTAGGGGGCAGTGACTGAGTGAGTTCAGAGACAATGCCAGATTCCTGCTGGTTTTCATTGTGGGCACAATTAGAGACCTTTTCACACATGAACGCCCAGTGAACATATAATTAATTGGAAGAACTCTGATCTACAGCACACATCCATGTTGTCACATTTAGAGAAGACCCGGGTTTGCTGTGTTGCTATCGTTTGCAAACATAGTTGAGCTGATTCCGTAAAGAATAATAAGTAAAATCCCATGGCAGGATTATGACGGGGCCATACTGTTCATCTACAACGTTCACTGAGCCATGCTGTGCCTTTGCATCTGCATTCTTTTCCACTTCAAGTGACATTGAAAGTGGTTGAATCTGCAAAATGTGTCTCTTAAATCAGTTCTCTCGGCATGCAGGAATCCCAGTTCGACTGAATAAGCTTCAATTATACATTAACTGGAACACAGTGAGTACCATGAAGGCCGAGTCCCGGGTTCCAGTCTGGCACTGGACCCTTGTTGCTGCACATCATCCCCTCTCTGTGCCTGTCTGTCGCTATCTCTGTCCATGCCACTGAGTGACGTGCATGATGCAGAAATACATCAGTCACTGAAAGAAAAACAACGTGACAGACACGCTAGAAATGTCAGCTGCAACATGATTAAAGCAACTGTGCAAGGGTTTGCTTTGAGGCACAAGTGCATGGTGAGAGACCTCACCCCTCCCTTCTCCCCCCGCAAGCTCATTCCCCCAACATGTGTCACTCATGTCTCATGCCAAACAAAATGGGGCCCACTTTGAGATAATAACTTTGCCTAAAGCTACCGCAGGCACCGAGAGAAGCAGACAGTTGATACATTCAATCCACATTCGAAAGCACTGCTGACATTTACCTGTCATGTGTGCTGCATGTCACAGTAGCAGCCAATAACCGCTGTGGAGTGATCTGAAAGCACTGCGCGCTTCTATGACATTACCGGTTTATAGATATTTGGATGGCAGTGCAGCTGAATTTAGTAAGAGAGCTTGATTTTACACAAATCTTATCCCAGCCAAGTAAACAAAAGCTAATCACACAAAAGCTGTCGGTAAAACAGCTTGCTGGCAGACACACACACAGCTATAGTATGAGGCAAGAACTAAAACTAACTCCAAACAGCAATCCATAACACAGACAAACTGAACACAATCCAAAGTGTGACGTTGATCTTCAATCAATAACCACATCTATGATGCTGGAGACAAAACACACACAACAGCTGCAAAAGCCACACACGCGCGCATGCACAGTGTCCTTAAACAACAGGGGGATAAAAACAGCAAGGTATATGTTCAAAATAATTACTTACTTTTGTCCTCTGAATTCTCCACAGATGATGCCAAAAGGGGGTCTGGAGGATCTAAGTGGGCTTCTGCTGCAGTAGCATCCTCTTCAGTGTCCCATTATATATATATTGTATAATGGGCTGTGCTGCTTTGCGAGCACCTCTCTTGTGCTGATTACTATTATTTTTCTGCGAGCGCTTCTCCACGGTGGCGTTTATCAGAAAATCCAGTCCATTAATATCTCGGATGAACAAACAACTTGCAACTGTTAGTCAAAGCGGGGAAAAGTCTCTTTCGTGCTCTGTCTCCTCGTGCTGGTGCAAAGTTCTGTGCCTGCAGAGAAGCTGTAACTAGTGCTGGGACGTCAACGTTAGCTGTCCATACTAACATCGGCATCCTGCTTCAGGCTAGTAACCTAGACGTGTTTACTTGCTGCTTCCAGTGTCCTTTAATTAAAATATAAAAAATAGTATTATTAAGTTGGTGGCTGCAGTTGGTGCCTCTTTCTGTCACGTAACTAACGTTAATTATCACTTTCTTTATTATCATTAGTTCAAGACACAGCTAACCCAACATTTAGAGAACACCTACCAATTTTTTTAAGTATGCATAACGACACCTAAAACCGTCGAGTTTGTAACGGTACTAGAACATTCCCTGGGATAATGGCCTTTCACCTGTTTCGCCAAACAAAGATGGAAGTGCGAAGTATCACCGAGATATGAGATCCTTGCTCATCTTGTAATTTAAGTAACGTTACCATCACTGCACCACCTGAGCAGACTTTCTTAATTATGAAGTCATTGAAGCAGGTAATGTGTTATTATTCCTAATTGTATTGGGGTTTTATTAATTTCTGATTATTCATATAATACATAATTAAATAATCATGTTTTTCTAGCAGCGTGTGAAATGACAGGTGATAAAACACTTCCAGCTACTCGACAAATGACAGAAATATAATTTTAGATGCTACAAGAAAGTCAGAGACAGGTCAAAAATGCAAAATGACAAAATAAATAGTGTAGATAAACATATGAAAAGAACAAAAACTAGAATAGCATACCCGCTTGATTTACTTGTGGATGAAATAAATATTTTTTCCTACTGTGACATTGACATTTTGTGAGGTCAATGGTACGAGTTATGGTTTGTGTGATTTGCTTCGAGTCCAGATAATTATTGTGCCTGAGCTCCACCAACATCTTTCCATTCTGTGACAAAATGTTAAAAGAATTTAAAATGATTACCTGAAAATATCCCTGGGTTTAAAAGCTGCCCATTGTGAGGAACGACTCTTGCAATAACTTGCCGGCGACGTCGACACATTCCTTTCTCATTCGTACGTTTTCATTGTAACACTGGTCAATGCAACTGTTGTGCAACAGCATTATTAGTCACAGCGAGCGGAAGTTATATGCAATTCGATTTATCATTCATGCAATTATACTTCCCCCCCCCCCAATACCTTTTATCAATGATGCATGGGCCGTTTTAGCAGTCAATTAACCATACTGCTCAAAACAAACAGTGCTTATCTATAATTATATCTGTTATCTGTAGCTCCATTACAGTCCGTTTGTACAAACACATTATGACACACAGCTACACTTTGACGTTAAATTACAAGATACGTTAATTTGCACAGCTTCGTACCCGACCAAACATCATCATCTGTCCACGGCATACCCCTTTATTATTTTTTCATCAAAGTCTATGGACTGTTGCGAGTAATTTACACTGCAATCCCATCAATCTGGTATCCAATGGCGAATTAGCTGTAGCATGCCCTACACCCCCATTATTCCATCAACTACCTGGCAGTGCAGAGGAGAGCGAAAAACAGAGGCGGCGAGAGATTGTGAAAGAAAAACACAAGCAAATGAAAATACTGATGTTTTTTTCTGTAGCAAAGCCCTCATATGAGTTCCTACATGCTTCAGAGGATGGGAGTGCATTTGGATTTTAAATAGGGGGGGGGGGGGGGGGGGGGG
>NW_022280102.1:969980-983315 GCF_004355925.1 Anarrhichthys ocellatus | reverse complement strand
AACTAATGTGGGGGGAAGAGGGGGGGGTGTGGGGGGGTGTGTGTGGGGAGGGGGGGGTATTGTGTTGTCAAATGCTAGCTTCCAGGGAAACAAACATCAAACGTAAGCGTGTGACTGTGTGACAATGTACCTCCTGGGGTGGGGGAATTGTGGGGCTTTTATGAGCTGACACTTTAATAACTCAGGAATTACTTACTTGCTTTCGACAAGAAGTGCCCCGTTTCAAAAGGTGTGACTGAAAATAGGCAAGAGTGTTTCCTAATCATGCTGAAGGTTGAAATTCAGCTGGATTCATCTACTGACCAAAAATTACTCTCCCTCTCTCTCTCTTTCTCAGCTGCAGTGTTTCCCTCTGTCACAGAAATGTATTCCTGCTCTCTGGGCGGATAAGGAGAACCATATCCAGCCGTATGCATCTTGCAAGAATTTGAAATCAGTTTGATGCACCCTCCTCTGAATTAATGGCCTAGATACACACTGCATGTCATGGTAGTTGAGTTCACAATATATATGGGTCTCCATACAGCGGCCAAAAGCATAGACCTACAAAAAGACTCACTGTCCCTCTGCACAATTTCAGTCTCAAATAAGCCAAGTCTGTGCCATGTCGAGCCCTTTTAGGGCATTTGTTCGATTATGACCGGCAGATTATTTGAAGAAGTAATTGTCCCCAGGTGTTCTGAACATTCCGAGCTTATTCTCCACCCACACGATGCTCAACTGTAGCGATTAGGCTCAGAGTGAAAGCTCTTCCCTCAATGGAAGGAGGGGGGGGGGGGGGGGAGAGGACCAAACAGGCACAAACACACTAAGTATGTGTAGCCAATCAGCTTTCGGCTTTGCTAGAGCATGCTGTCCCTCTGGGCACCTTGATCCAGGCAAAGAAAAGTCCTCTATTTTCCCCCGGGCCCTGTAATACCTGGGTGATGAGTGTCACGGCGCTGCCCGCTGCAGCAGCCGCACTCCATCCCGCCATCTCTATGCACCACACACACACACACACACACAGAGAACACAGTCTGAGTCTGAGAGCAGCCCGTGTGGAGAACACACTGAAGCTCTTTGCAGCCACCTGCTGTGCTTGATGTAATACAGCATTTCTTCACATTGATGGAAACGCTGTGTAATATAAACATATACTATTAATCTGCATGTGCTGCTTTGTGAAGATAATGTGCAGAATTATTGAGCTGTGTAATCGTTTATTGAATTAGTAACACATTATTTTACAAGTCTGTTATTTCCTAATAATGTCCAATAAATGTCCCGAGAAGAACTACGTCAAGACTCTGTAGCTTATACGAGCAATTCATTGTAAACTGTTTATTGGAAGAGTACCAGTTGAACCAATAACTAGTGCCAAATAATCACACAGGGAATTACAGATACATGGGCTCAGCTATCTAGCGATGGGACCTGGAGAACAAAGAGTTAAAAGTCGTATCTGCCAGGCTGACCACATTGCAGAGCGTTGTATTGTGCTGGGAAAAACAAGACAAAAGCCTTCGAGCCGTCAAAGGTCTAAAATTGCTTGTGAAGAAGGTTCACAGCGTGGCCCGCACTTATGTATGCATGGCAGGTCAAATGTCTTCCAACACAGTAAACCTGATTGTATGGTTTAGTTTTTTATAGTGACTTAATTAGGTATACAAAAGGTCAGAGGCCCTGACTTTGCATTTTGAATGCAGACTTGAATGCTGCCTTGGCAGTGATGTTTAAATTATAGCCGCTTCATTAGTGGATGAGTGCTTGTCATGGATGATTTGCCTTCTGCATATCAAATCTCAAGGAGAGAACGGCATCGCAGTGGTTCAGAAGACAGTTGGGGATCCATTCTCCATGGTTCCCCATTAATACTGGGACGGTTGTCTTTTGTCATTATTACTTAGTGCACACAACAATTAGTGGTGTGGTCTCTCTCCTGTGTTTTAATTAATACAAAAACGCTGTTCACATACAGCAGTAGATGACTCCACCGCAGAGGTAAACTTTGCAATTAATCTTTGAATAAGTCCAAGGTAATGGAAAAATAAAAGTCTGTCTAGCATGAAATGCATTTTACTTTCTGTTGCTGTGGGGATTCTGTGTTGTATTTGTACATTCAAACATGCAAATGTTTCTTGTCCTGTCCCAACGATAGTTTATTCTATAAAAGGTGTACATTTTGGTATTTCAATAATAATAAAATGCATATTTTAATCAGTTTTTGATCAACAAAACGGATAGAACTTTGCAGTCCATTGGTGGGTGAGAGAGTGAAAAGGAAGTCTTATTGTACACTCTTAGTTAATATATTAGTCCTTTTTAGCTTTGGCTTTATCCTGTACTTCAATTCACTGAACTTTAAGCATTTGCCCCTTGACTTAGGTTCATATTCTGCCTTCAGGTATTTTTGGCAGAGCTTTTCAGAGCTTGTAGGTTTTTGTCTGTGGAACTGACTTAATGTCAATCTCCAGGAAAAAAAGCTAAAAACATATAATTTCTCCCCTCATTCTTTTTACGAATCAGGATTCATCAGTGCTAAATCATTATGGTAATTTTGTCATTGAACTGCGTGAATGGATAAGTGTGTAGACACCACATCTCTTTAAAAGATGCACAGCTGGAGGTATCGCAACAAGTTGATTTTTTTTTCCCCCCTCTACGGATTTGAGTCTTCATCACACTATTTTTAAAAAAAAGACAACAATTAACCCTCTGGACTGAAGGAAGATGTAGGATTGGAAACCTCAACAGTCAGATTTTAAGCAACATAAGGTTCATGAATGTCTCGGCTTCATTTGTATTCTAATAATACAGCTGCTTCACCTGCTGCTGACATGTTCATGAAGGCCACATTGATCCTTTTACTTCAAAACTAATGAAGACCGCTGGCACTTGCTGCATGAAACCACAGATGGTTACACAATGTAAGCTGAAAACAAAGCAGCTGAATGATGTTGAATCGGAGCAGAAGATATTCATTAACATGCTAGTTGTGCAACATCGCACGTTGCATCTTTCCCTGCATTTAAAACACTGAAAACTAATGCGAGCATTTTCATACCTTCAATGTGTGATAAATATCGAGAGCAATCCTTCCACGTTTCAACAGCTTGCATTTGCACCTACCTCTCAACTCCATTATAATCAGCCCTGAGCTCAAAGTGAGAAACAAGGATTCATTCTTCAAACGTGCCGCACTCCAACGCCTCGATAACAAGAAGGAAAGCGTGTCAGGATGTATTCCACCTTCTCAGCACGTGACTGATGAACAACTCTATTATAATCATCTCAATTGACACTAGGACACTTTCCCCCCATCTTGACACAATTAAGCTGATTTAGTAACACTTGGAAAGACAAAAGGATGTGTGAGGGTCACAGATCTAAATAACTTTGTTTAATTTGAGCATAAAGAACTTTAAAGTGTGCAAGATCAGTGAGATTACATATTGTCTCATCAGTGTAGGTTAGTACAATTGTTAAGACATAAAATAAATAACTATATTGCAGTGTAGGTTAACACAGCCAGATAGAGTGAGGAACAAGAGTCAGTCAGTTCGGGGAGCGTTAAAAATGTGTTTAGTAGTTTC
Source organism: Anarrhichthys ocellatus (assembly GCF_004355925.1). Lineage (NCBI taxonomy): Eukaryota > Metazoa > Chordata > Actinopteri > Perciformes > Anarhichadidae > Anarrhichthys > Anarrhichthys ocellatus. The sequence continues at coordinate 979,740 of NW_022280102.1, read as the reverse complement.
TCTTAATCTGTTTTTGTTGTTGTTCTTCATTCCCACCAGGTGTCCATTCGCCGTACACGTACTCTCTGTTTATAGTGGTATTCTTTCAGGTGCTTTTTCAAAGTATTTGGAATGGGAAGCACGTTAATGCCGTCGTAGGTGGTGCAGCTGCTTATGGCCGCTCGGCAGACGTGCTGCAGGCTGAAGGGCTGTGCGCGATGGATGGGGTTGGACAGCAAGGGCTCGAAGAACATGCAGGAGTTGGGGTCCTTGTAGTGCTCCAGCAATCCCGTGACTGTGGGAGCGTGGAAGACACTGGGGTCGTGCACGTCGAAGCTGAAATTGTGGTTCCACTGTTCAATGCGCGCGTGTAGCGAGCGGCCGTAGCGGCGGAAGCTAACGGAGAAGAGGTAGTCTTCCTGGGCAGAGTCACGCAGGAGGAAGGTGCCTTCGGGCTTCCCCTCCAACAGCGTCTCTGCCTCATAGCGGTCCATCACCCCCCAGTAACACGGCAGGTTGGTGATCTGCAGCAGGTCGGGAACTAAACAGTGAATGTAATCGATCTGTGTGTGAATGCGGTAGCCGTCGTGAGATTTGTGATCCTCAGCCGGAGGAAGTACGGCGCTGGCGGGCACGTTGGTCGCTGTAACCTCTGGGTCAACCACGGGGTCGGGGGTTGTATTATCACAGGCGGGGACGGAGGCGGAGGCCGAGGCCACCACCTCATCCAGAGTGTCCAAACAGCTCTGTAGAAGGAGCTGGTGGTGCTGCTGCTGTCTTTGGAGGAGCAGCTGCTGCTGCTGCTGAACGGAGGCTCTGTCGGCCCCGGCCAACTCGTTCATACCGTGAGCCAGCTTGGGGCCGTGCTTGTAGAGGGGGTTGATTTGGGCCGTCACCTCGAATGTGTGGATCTCTGCATTGGGTGGTGGCTCGACACCTTGTTCAATGCTGATGCGCCTGCGCTCTCGCAACCTGTCATCTACGTCCTCCACCACAGTAGGCATGGCTGGCGTAGGTGCAATGCACACCACTGGGGAATCAAGCAAGGGAGGCTGGGTAATGGGGGCCGTGTGTTGCTTAATGAGATTCCACTTCTGAGCCAGCTCCGATCCTACAGGGAAGGGGCAGTCGTCCAACATCAACTCGCTGAGGTGGATCTTGCGCCTCGAGGAGGCACAGGCAGTCGAGGGAAGAGCCTGTGGAGACGGCGCCGGTGCCGTCGCGCTGTGCGTCTTTATTGGGAAACACTGCCCCATTGCATCTTGGATTTTTTGCCGGAGAGTACGACTGCTGCTCGACCCTCTGCTCTCACCTTCACCGGGTGCAGGTGTCTCTGTAGCAGAGCCACCGGTTCCCAGTCCCGGCCTGGACGTGACCCGCTCTTGTCCGAGAAATGAGGCCGCGGCTTCCAACCCCTGCCATCGCCAACTCTCCTTCAAAGGTGAGGAGGAAGATTGGTCCCTGGACTCGAGGTCGCTCAACAGCTCACCGTACTCAAAGCCATCGCTGACCGGCCTCTCGGCTGCTGGTTCATGGGAAGCGAGGCCTTTTTTCTTCCCCTTCACACCTTTCCGTCGACTGCCTGGCTCTCGTCTCTCCTCTGACCGGCTTTGTCTCACCTTCGGACGGGCTCCCCTCTCTCGCTCTTTACCTCGGTTCCCCGAGTCCTTTGGTAAGGACATGATGAGTTATGTGGTGAATGAGTTGCCAATGGATGATTTGTAATTGCAGTTAGCTTTTGGCAGGTAGTTTCCCATCCACACTCCTTGTTTGAGACGTCATTATCATTGTCCGTGCATTCTGGTCACAGAGTTAAAACGACCTGCAAAACAAAATGAGAGTTCTGCTTAAAGCCGGCAATTAACTTCTTAAGATAACAGTCATAGTAAAACGCCTTTCTGAAACTGATGCAATCCAACACAACAGCTCTGCTCAACATGTTTCCTTCTTGAAGGTCATAATCTCAGTTTATGTTTAAAAATGTTGAAGAGTGGTGTACGTTTCAGAGCTGCAACTGATGTTTATTGTCATAGTTTAATCTGTTGATTATTTTCTTTATCAATCAATCTGTAGGTCCAGAAATTGTCAAAAATACCCATCACAAAATCATTGCAGATTAGGAAAACCAGTAAATTCACACATTTTTTGTCATTTGATCAATCTTTACTCAAAATAGTCAAAGTTTAATTTTCTGTTGACTTATCTTTGCAGCTCTGATTGATTCAACTGTATTGTCATTTTGGAGGCTGTTTGTGGTTTAATGTTCATTGAATTGTGCATCGCATGCTTCTAGTCTTTAGATACTTTGAGTAGTCTATAAGACGAGAAGAGTTCAAGCACATTCTTTGAATTCAAGGCATTTTGGAACATATTAAGAACTCATAGAAGCAAACAACTTCTGGCCCCGTTTAGAGTTTGACAGATGAAACCAACTGTATTCATTCTATGGCCTCTAACTCTAGAAGGAAGCTGTATATACCCTGCCTAAAACACACAACCGAAAACCTGCCCCCAACAAGTAACTAGGTTTAAGTTTATTAAATCAAATGGGACTTTCCTGAAAGTATTATTAGTTATGATGCTCAGCTCTTCTTCTAATCAGCAGAAGTTTTCTCCATAGTAAACCAGGTGTTTTGTCTTTAAAATGGATAATAAACGGTCATGATCAGGGATGGAGCTCGTTCCTCTCTCAAAGAACGTCAACTAGTATTCAAAGTGAACAGTCGATTAATAATTTCCAACTTTTACCACTCAACTTGAGCTAACGTTTGCTAGGGTTAAATACTTTCGAGATGTCAAATTGTTTGAGGCAAGTCGTCGACTCAAATCCCCCTTTATGGTGTAAACTTCCACGCTAGCTCTAACATTAGCATTAGCTAACATCGTTAGCAAGTAACGCTAACATTAGCTGTTTATGCTCGGTAGGCTACGTAAGCAGGGTAGCTAACACTAGCTATCTGCTAACTTGGGTACTCTTTGCTGCAGGTTATGTTGTCTTCATGGCAACTTATATCGGGCTTTCTCAACCATAGCACAGACTGTGAACATACCGAGCAGTTGTTATGAAGTTTCACGACGAAGGAGCTCCCGTTTCTTCTTGGATAAACTAATGGCCTTAACAAAAAAATGCGGCTAGCTCATATTAGCTTGATAAATTAAATGCTAACGTCGTGCAACCCGGAAGTAAAAAGTAATTACGAGTATTTTTTTTATGGGAACGTCAGAAGATGAAGGGCGTCTGTAACATGACAAATGAGAGTAATGGCAAAAGCGGACAGCGATTTTTTTTTCAGCTGCTAAAATGCGTGTCTCTTGTGTAGCAAAGTAAACAGACACAAACACAAATCACAAGTGAAGTTGCAAAAGAACTGAACCTCTTTATTTGGACTGTCAGTGATCCGGCGGATGCTGCACTTCAGACCATTCACACATATGGGTGACAGTAAAAAAGTAGAGTAAGCATGGGATGCAAAAAGTTCATAAAATATTAGAAAAATGTCTGGGGAGTCATTAGAATTAAATATAAATTGTACAAGACAAATATATGCAATGTAGCCTACAGCTGGCAGCATTTATTCAATAATTAAGCCTGGCAGGGACATGAACACAATCGTGGGTACACTTGGTAGACGTCTCCATATGACACAGGCTCTGTACCTCCTAGTGGATGCTTGGTATGTGAAAAAAACACCAGGCTGAACTCGTGAAGTGCATTTCCCTACTCATTTCATGCCTCGCTGGAATGTAAACATGGAGTAAACATATTCCTTGGCCTGTTATTAGTGTTCTGTTTACTCACAATCACATGATTTGTGGCTCAGATAAGCGTCGTCACACCCTGCTGCATCTTCATTATGCACACAGACACTTGCAGAAATGTGCTGCACTGTACCTCTGTGTCTATTTGCAGCAACATGTAAGCTATCCAAAGCTAGAGGCTATGAAAAGGGTCATCTGAGCCATTTGTAACATAACAGACGTGATATACAGGATAGTGAATAGTTTAAAAAAAAAAGAAAAGAAAAAAAAAGATAGCCGAGTCTTAAAGTTGTCGGCATTAAAACTCTCTGAAGTCCCTTGCGGGCATGAGTGTGATGGTTTTAGCAAGTCAGATCTATCCAAGAGCCTGCTCTGAAGAAATCCATGACTAGAATACTACTCAAGACCATTAATTCAACATATTGAGGATGCTGGAGCTGTGCATTTCAGGCACCACATGAACAGTTTATCAGGACATGACAGTTAACAGTTCAATAACAAGGCCAGGAAAGATAATTCTCTCTCTTGTCACCAGAAAAGCAGGCGTTACATGCCTCGGATCTCACTTGAAAAAAACCCTACTGAGACTCAGACGGGGTCCGTGGGTTATGTAAGGGGGTAGAAGGCTTTTGTTTTCAGGCTCTACCCAGCCAGCTCATGTGCGAGAAGGCGTCAGTTCTTTAATGCGTTACATAGTGAGACAATGGAGTATTCATGACATCACATAACATGAATTGGGCATTATCCCAGAGAGATGTAAACAGTGACATTTAGGCGGTATAGATATACAACATTAGTTGCAAGATTTCTGCTCTCTTAGCTGTTGGGTGACTCGGCTCACCGTCAACCACCATGTCCTCTATCTACAACAGTGCTGTATTAGTGTGGCAAAACATGCGATTATAGAAAATAAGCATAAGTTATCAATATCAAGGGAGAGTGTAAAAAATACAATTGGAAAAGATATCTGTAAATAACCATCTTTACTTGACAGACCTCCTATGGCTCTGCTGAAATAAAAGGTGAATGGTTATCTCTGCCTTATGATGCAACCAAAAAGTGATCTGAAAGTTAAGACCATATTACACACACACACACACATGCACCTCCGCTCTGCCACATTCAAATACAGAGGCCGTATAAGACAAGTTTTTTTTTTTTTTTGATTCAACACTGATACCACGTGATAATGTTAGGGTTCTGAGACTGAAACACATTGAGACACAAACAGAAAAATATGGACACCGTCAAAGCACCTTGAAAAAGTATGACTCATCAAATCACCACTTTGGCTGTTTTGAGGAAGAGGGCACCGAGAGGGTGAGGCGCTGCGCTCCGGAGCATTCATTACAAGATCAAGCTTCGTTTTCCCAGAGCCAATCATAAGGAGGCCAGAGGGTTGAGGTGGGTTTCATTTAGTTTCCTCACCCAGCATTAGAGTGAGTAAATTGAAAACACTCTACCCTCCTCGCTTTTATCAATTCAATATCGAATCAGCTCTTGCACAGTACATACCTCACCGGCCCTTATTCACCCCTCGGGGGCTTCCTCGGCACAAAATGAGATTCATCATCATTCATGTAGTAGGGCATAAAATAACAGACAAAATTGCAGCTGGCATAAATTATTCGGTCTGCTGTTCTTTTAAAAAAAAAAAAAAAAAAAAGAAAGAAAGAAAAGAAATTATACCATTCTGTTGCAGCTCACTACAACTATCCTTCTCAAATAAACAATCGCACAACCCGTCTCTTTGGCTTTGTAGACGTTTAGAGGAGGACAGTCACTTCTGCTTTCACTACGTGTTGCATGTCTGCGGTAGAGATACAAGCGTTTACTCAATTCTTTTGGTCCTCTCTTTCCACCTTTTGCCACAAAACCATGTCCTCAAGAGCGGATAAAAAGAACCGAGAAAAGCTGTAAGTTTCAACCCAACACAAACCCTCACTAGCACTGGTTACAGAACAATCGGGGCGGTTGGGAAGTGTACTAGCGACTGTGTCCTAGGCCCAATTACAGTTTGGTGGCTGATGTCAGAGATCAATTCATAAAAGTGCCTTGCTTCTGGCTGGACATTTTCTGAATCTACATGTTATGTGGTGCAGGGGCTGTGGGCGTCAGTGTGTTCTGGAAAGAAGCCTTGCTCCAAGGCAGGAGGAAAAGAAGAGTAACTCATAGGGAACAGAACCCCTTTAAGACAGCACCAATCCACCGCTTTCCTCTCAGACCACAGCCAACTGAGCCTCTGCACGGCATGTCACAGTCCTGCAGGTGACATGGAGCACGTTGCTTCTTTTTTTTTGTCTGTTTTCTGTCCTGCAATATAATAATCATCTGTATTCCATTTTTAATAAACTTAGTTGTATATAATAAAGTACAAAAATATTAGAGAACATATACACAGTTTTTTTGTCATTTTGTAGTGACTGCTTTGCCTGGTTTTCTTTAAGCATACGTATATCTTTGTGCTGGGTGATGAGGAACTGAACAGGCCTCAACTGAAGTGTGTTTTTCCTTTCTTCTTTTCATATTGTTGATGTCCGGTCGGTTCCATCTGAGGAAAAAGATTGGAATGAATATGTTTCAAGACATTTACAATCGTAAAATACACATTTCATGTGTGGTTCTTCTCCCAAGGCCAGAACAAAAGTTATTGATGCCTTTTTAATGTGTAAATGGATATTTTATGGTATGTCAATCATTGAAGTATTTCTTATATCTATTAGATATGTTTCGAGATAAATAGCAGCACTATGCTGAATTAAAGTACATACAATATCCTCCCAATTACTTTGGAGACAAAATATGCATTTGTTCACCTGCCAGTGCTGTGTATGTCAACAGAATGGTGTTTGTTGTGCTGTTTGAACAGCAATCTGTGGATAAATTCCAGTGTGTGCGTCCCTACTATTTAATGTTGGACATCCAGACAGTAAGCCAAACTAGGCTAAACTAAGCGTATGCTACGTACCTATGTCAGTAACTTTATCTGTCTCTGAGAAAGGAAGGAAAATAGATTAAATGCCTTGAATTTCATTTACATCTGAAAAAAAAAAAAAAAATCATGCAACAGGGATACCTTTCTACATCAGTCACAGAATACTCAGCATGTGTTCGACACCATATGATGCACAAAGGGAAGCCTATGTCTCTCTGTCTCCCTCTCTGTGAGAGCACCCCGACTGTGACTTGACTAATGATATTGCATAATTTAGATGTTGTTAAAAATTAATACACAAATAGAACTAATTAAATATGAATTATAAAAGTCAACAGACTTTTTCCATCTCTGTTTGCATGGGAGAACGTGCGTGTGAACAAATTAGCATGTTCCCTGGTGTTCGTTGGATCCATTCTTCCGCGGCCTAGTTATAACACATGAAAAGGTGTCGCCGTCTCGTCGGTAGTTTAGTGGGAGGTTTGCCAGCCGGTGGCCTATTTAGTGGTGGGGTGTGCTGGGGATACTTACCCCCTAAGGCATGCTCTGTCATACTGAGGCACAGTGACTCCAGCGTGGGGTTGATCTCCAGGTCAGCACCCGGAACTTGGCATTCTGTGGGAATGAGAAGAAAAAATTAAATCTTAGTCCAAAGGAAGTAGAAGTGGAATTTATATTAGTGTCAGGATTGCCAGAAAGTCAATTTCCTTCACACTCTAAATTTACAAAAGCAGATTTATATTCTCTTTCCAAATAAATACTGTCCAACCAGGATTTATTTGCCATTTTTCTATCATCAGTGCACAACTATGTAATATCTGGTTTAAGGGGGAAACACCCAGTTTATGTGTGCTGATGAATAACTGGTGTTGTGTGTATGTAATGTTCATAATTCTTTGACCTGATAATAATCAGGAGCAGGTGACTGTAACTGCACCGAGCAGTTCTGCTGCCAGCCACACAAACAAAACAAGATTTATCGTACTGTATCTGCCGCTAATAAGGACCAACTGAGGCGAATAGTGCTGACACACTGAAAACTGCATGCAGCGGGAAACCATATTATTTCTAATGATTAAATGGAAATGAAAACATTGCTGAATGTTATTATTCAGACTGTCTATTAGAGTTCGCAGTTACTTCTGGATTTGACTTTAACCTGTCAAACTGTCAATAATCGTGCACACACACACACAGTCGTTAAAATAGACCTTCAAAAAGTTTATCCTCATTTTGAATCAAACAACGTGGGTGATGGTGGAATTAGTTTGAAAGAGTTCTATCATACCGTCCCCACAAAAAAAAAAACAAAGCCAAAACTACAAACAATAAGACCCCCTTATGTTAAATGACATTGATTTGTGCTGAACAACACTATTAACAGCACACCAGCACATATATGACCCTTCATTAATCACGATGTTTTCCTCACATCAAAAAATGTGATTTAATGCTAGATGCATTATTGCACTATTCACACATTTCCCTACAATAACCTGCCAGATAAGCTTCCTGTGGAGAGGACTGCATGATGCATAACGACTGCTGAAACGTGCTTTTAAACAATGAACAACATGATAATCACTTGGATCAAACATGTGACATGACGTTTTCTGATGTAAAGATAGTCTGAGGTGAGGTACTCTAGCTGCATGGCTAAAGTCAAGTGTGTTAAGCGTGAGTCACAGCTTACATTTCACTCGCTTACAAACCAAACCGTGATGACAAGCGGCCACTCAAGACGCACTTAAGATGTTTTATGATGTCGGGGTGAACTGTCCCGAGTGGATGCAGACATGATATATATATATATATATATATATATATAATACTGGTCGGAGGAGGAACAGAACACGAGTAAGCTTAAAGGTGAAACCTCAGTACACAGGGCAGCGATGACAAGTTTAACCCTTGACTGATAATTACCCTCAGTGGCAAGACTGTGCAGTGGTGTGTTATGCATAGACAGGGTTGAATTGGATCATTTTGAGTTTCCAGAAGAACACACGGGTTCACTCTCTTGATGTACTTTTGTTTTGTCTTTTTATTGAGGAACACGTCTTTTAATAGAATAGAGATGAATGAAGTTACTGGAATATCATCCGAGTGAACTTGTTTCGGTATTTCAGTTTGTCTACTTTCATGTTCCCTCTACACTCGTGTGTCTGTTCCATTCCTTGGTCGACTGAGGGTGAGGGTCTATGATGGAGTTATTCAAATCCATATGGTTACGACACCCCTTTCTAAGTCCAGCCGAGGACCTGTCACATGTCATACCTTCCTCTCTCCCCTTGTTTCCTGTATGTTTCTATACCGCTCTATCCACTAAAGGCAAAAATACCCCAAAATAATCCACCGCCCCAAGCTGCAGACATGGAAAGTGTAACATTGGTGTTTTAATACAAGTTGTATTGATGCTCCGTTGTGGAAACATCCTTTGTTGACTGAAAAATAACAGGACAGATGAATCTACAAAGCTCATGTGTGGCACCTGGCACAGCAGACACAGCAATCCAAATTGATGTATATTGTACGAGGTGACAGATTGTTTACTGAAACATGCCGCCAAGCTGTCTTGTCAATTTGTCCCTGGCACAGAGGGAGAGCAGCTCTCTGGTTTGGCATTATTAGTATTGCAAAACTCACCAGCAGAGTCAAATCTCCCAATTCCAAATTATTTCTATTCCATTAATCATTTCCTGTTCAGCTTGAAAAAATGTATTTTAGTTGAAAAATGAAAGGAGTTCCAGATAAGCAACATATTGGTAACACTAGATTTAGGCTGCATTCACACCAATCTAAGCACAGTGTGGGTGTATCATTTTGTGGCCCATTAATACCAAGCGACTGCACAACGATTCACATCTTTTGTTCCCTCACGGCATGGTCCTGAAGCTCTGGATCGCCGGTTACGTGATTGGCCACTGAAGCCAGATATTGCACCCTCAAATCCATTGTTGTCGATGTAGATGCACGGTCAAAAGCAAGAGCAACTCCGCCGAGGTGCACAAGCGTTGCAAAGTGCCTAATTAATTTAAAAAAAAAAAAAATATATATATATATTGCTTAGATTGGTGTGAATGCAGC
>NW_022280102.1:905147-969880 GCF_004355925.1 Anarrhichthys ocellatus | reverse complement strand
ATATATATATATATATATATATATATATATATATATATATATATATGAAAAGTCACAACATCGTGTTGAAAGGTCAGCTGATTTGACACAGACAAGCATAAAAGTGGCACGGTTGGCACTTTCCATGCTTTTTTTTTTTTTTTTTTTGACGCAACATGTGAATGAGCTCCTAGTGGGCCTGGGATAGACTGTGTGTAAGTGCACACACACACCATGTTCAAGAGGAATGAAAGAGGCTTGACCTCATACAATACCTTGCTGCTGGAACATGAGCATGGTTTGCGGGGAAGTGTGAACCGGGAGTGAGTGGGTCCGCTGCACAGAGCTGCGACTCTGACTTGGCATGCTGTTACTGCCCCCAGGGTTGGCAAACCACAGGTTCTATAAAAAGGCAAAACACAAATTCTCATTACGCAAATGCCACTCAACCTGGAACGTTATCTTTCACCTCAGACTCCAAACAGAAGCCCTTCAAGCTATGATAATAAATCAATTCATTTCAAAATGTGATTCCTAACCCCGTGTACTGTTGTGTGTGTGTGTGTGTGTACAGATTAAACTACCAAAGTCTCTCGTTTTTTTTCCATTTGTTTTCCTTTCAGAACAAATGTTTACTCTGGCCTTTCATGACTCCTTAGACATGTCATCACGCAGGTCAAACCCTTCAGACTTAGTGAATGCACATATTGAAGGAAAACCTGTTAAAAGTTCTAAACAATAACTTCAAAAAAACAAACAAAAAAGTCTCCAAATGAAATAAAACACAACATGGTTGATATACTGTATTTCCATCAGCTTTGTCCACAATCTAAAGGCAAGCTACACGTGTCACAAACTGGTGTTAAAATGCTCATCCATTGACAGGAGTACTGACTTGTCTACCCTGGCCTGCCAGCGCAGGATTAGTGAGTGTGTGGCGTGGAGATGCTCCCCCGATCCCGCCGGGACTCAGAAGACCGATGCGTCCCGCTGGGAGTCCACGAGGAGTCATCTGGAACTGTCTTTGTCCCCGCCGCCCTACAACTCCACTCACAGAGCCTGCTGTGGGGAGCGAGTTGGACCCATAGGTCCAGCTGGAGGAAAAAACAAAAAAAAGGAAACATCAGAATTCAATGCGAGTTATCATTTGAAAGAGAAAGTAAAAGTGAGAGAGTAGGGACGAGTGCAGGGAGAATATAACATTCAGCCGGTCCGACATCTCCCTCGCTGGAGGAGGAGATCAAAGGTACCGAGGGCGAGTCTCACCCTTTCTGTCGGTACACAGGCATGTCCAGCATAGCTTTCCGAGGGAACAGGCGGAGCAGTTTGAGGACCTGCTGCTTCCAGGACACCAGCCTTTTCTTCTGAGTTTCTGTGAAGGCCTGACACAGACAAAGAGACAGCAGAACAAAAAACATTTAATTTCCAAGAGCATAAACAGATCCTTCTGGAAATGAAAAAAAAACTGTTTTATTCTTCATTTTAAAAGAGAGAAAAAAACTATAAATTATTACAAGATTCTCCATTACTAACAATTCATGTAAATTTGTCTTTATGCTATTTCAAAAATACACAATGCATGCACACACACGACCTAAATATATTAAGCAAATGAAAAATGTATCTTCAGGTTCTCACCTCGTGTGTCAGACACTTCTCAATGAGCTGAAGGTAACAGCTGATGTTCTCCTCATCTGGCCGTGACACCAGCAACTGTGTGCACACTGAAACAAAAAGAAGCCACAGGGTATGTATGTTAATATCAATTAGGTAGATATGGATCTGAGAGATAAATGTTCATCTGAGGGTAGATATGGATAAATTATTAAGGATCTATACGTTTTATGTTGAATGCTGAAATGGGCATAAAATGTCGTAACAGCATTATTACAGTGTTTTGTTAGCGCTTCCTATTAGGACTAAACACATAACTACCTCTGGAGTCGATCTACGTGTACTCAAAAATATCTTACTCTCACCTTTACCCATGACGCGGGTGAACTGTCCAGCAATGTCGCCGTCTGAGATGGGTGTGGCGGAGGAGTCTCCATCACAGGGAGGTGGGTTGTGGGACTGGAAGCCCTCTGAGGCCGGCTCTTTGTCTGCTCCTGTTTTTGTGGCGTCTGACAGGGAGGTGGCTGCGTCTAGGGCGATCTGCGCCGCACTGGGGAGGCTGGCGGTCTTAATGGGTGTGATGATGATCTGTTGTAGCTCTTGGAGGGCGTTGCGCAGGTTGCCCCCTTCCAAAATATCCTGCCATGAGATGACAACATCAGTGTATAAGCTATTCAGAGCTCGCTCTGGGTTTAAGGGTGGTGTTGTGTGCAGACGGGAAGATATCCAAGCTGTAGCTCAGCATTTCAACATTTTCTATGCCGACGAGCAGAAAGGGAATTGCTCAATGCAACTAAATAAACGGTCACATGATCGTCAAAGAGTACATACTCTGTACTTTTTTTTTTTTTTTTTAATCAGTACAAGCGAAAATGCCATTGAATTACCTTTTCTAGAGACTTGAGCACACTCTGCCTCTCTCGCAGTTTCTGGATACTCAAGGCGATCTTATGCCGCGCTCCTTTGGTGACATTCTAAAAAAGGAGAGAGAGAGAGAGAGAGAGAGAGAGAAAGAAACAAGATGCCTTGAGAAGCAGACGAGTCATTTCATGTGAAAACACTGTGCAATTCATACAGTTACAAAATAACAAACCTAATCACCATTTGTTTCATTAAAGCCAAGGGGCAGAGGCAAGATCGCACTATTTGTATGTGTGACTGGCTCAATATAACCGTAGAGTGCGTCGCTTAATTTCATGCCTCATTGAGAGTTGATGTATCATCAGGTTCGAGGACAGTAATGTTTAAAATTGATAAGGAGGGTGGAGTGATCAAAGCCCCAGTGTACAGTACGTTGTAAGGAGTCTTAAGAACCTGCGACTCCAGGTGGTGCTCAGTGAGAATCATCATCTCTTCATAGGTCATCTGGGAGAAAAGTGATGCATATTTATGAAGGCGGAGACTCTTCAACCATGCAGGAACATCTAGAAAAAACAAAATACAGGCAAGGGACACAAAAAAAGTAATGTTACATTTTGGCTTCTATCACCACAGCTGTCGGCTGCACGCCTTGGCTCAATTAGGTAATGAACTCTGACCTTTCATGCCACTGCCATCCTCCTGGAAGGTGTTGCGAGAGGAGCCTTGTTCTTCTGTCTGCTCACTGCCCGAGGAGGCTACGCTGCTCTGGGGCGAAAGGGGTGCGTGGTCTGTTAGAATGAAGTTCTGCCGGCCCCCTATGTCATCCTGGCTGACCCACTCGGAGACGCAAGCCTGGGGACTGGAAGGAATAACGGACATGGACTTCTTCAGAGGGCTGGGCTGCATGTGTCCAACGAGACCTGGCCAGAGAAACAATGAATATATGAGAAACCACAGGAATTCTGGGGAATGTGTGTGAAAGAAATTTAAGAAATGTGAATACTCTAAGATTTTTAACAACAAGCACACTGTTTGCACAATATGGGGGGTGTCTGGGTTGTTTCTTTATGTTTTCCCCCAATGTGAAAGATGGAGGAGAAGGGCAAACATTACCTGTGTTATTGCTGTTGATGGGAGAGGACATCCCGCCTGGGAAGGACATGTGTCCATTCTGGCCCGCTGGAGACGTGCTGGATGAGTCGTGCCAGGCGTGACCGGGGTCCAGAGCCTCGGCAGAGCCGGGCCACTCATCTGAGCCCTGGCGTGGGTGGTAGGGGCTAGACGGGGCCCGGAGGGCGTAGCCACTGGATAGGTGCTCCTCCAAGTGGTTTAGCCACATGGCCAGAGAGGTGCGGTCGTCCAGTGTTGTGGCCGGGTGGATGAGCGCGTAGGACAGCAGCTGCCTGCTTTCTTCCACAAACAGGCTGCTCTCGATAGTGTGACTCAACACCTTCTGCAGCAGCTTCATGTACTCACATTTGGCCTCGCTGTTGCGCGGCTGCAGCAGAGGCAGGTGGGACAGCAGCAAGGACACAACCTTCTCCTTTGGCTCCTGATGCCACTGGCTGACAATTGCTGACGACAAAGGGCAAACAGAGAATTTCACCGGCAACTCATTTTGAATTAATCGTTTGTTTAGTTTTTGGAAAAGATAGAACTAACAGTGTTTTATAATCAGAGATAATCAATAATATCTAATACAATACTCCTATAATCAGAAAACTTCTCAGCTACCTGCATTGTTGGCCTCAGCTTCGAGGATGTGGATCTCTGTGCAGTCTGCCAGCCAGTGTTCAAGGCAGATGTGTAAGAAGCGAGCCTGGGTGCGCGACACCCTCTTCAGGAGGGACAACAGTGCCACCGTCTGTTCACACTCATTCCAGCCCTTGAACCAATCTGTGAGGATACCTACCTGGTCTCGGAACATCATGGCGTGTCTCCTTGGTGAGGAGAACAGGAATGTGTGGATGGGGAGGGGAGGGGGGGGGGGGGGTGTACTGGAGAGACTGCTCTCTCTCTCTCAGACACAGACAGGCTCAGTCTCACCCCGCACAGCGGGGGTCGTATTTGCAACAGTCCTGGGATCCCCTCAGACTGGACCGAGGGGCCCTCACATGATTCAGGTGCAGAAGGAGCTGCAGACAGGGATGCCGTGTAGATTATCGGGGAAGATGTCTTGTGAAGTGAGGCTTTATTAAGTGTGTCAATCGTAGGTGGCAGCGACACAAACAGGAAACGCTTGGTTTTTCACTGTGGCATGTTCAGGATTACATCATCTGTGCCCTATCAAAATCAACAAAACGGATAAAGAGAAAAATCTTAAATGACAATTCAGCCAATGTCTACTTCCAATATAAAATATAAACCAACCCAATATTTGCTTTATATATACACATTCCAGATTGGTTTATCTTTTCTAATTTTACTGCGTTCAGCATGACAACAACCACACGTTTATATATAAACAATGAACACAAGTGCTTTGATGGATTAAGTTGATCTATTCATCCCACAGATTTAGTGCTGGAATATGATATCAAGACAGTCTTGTTTGGGCACATGTTTTTTTTGCCTGAAGGCTGCAAACAAGAGTCATAATTTGCATAATGATGGAGATGGATCATCAGCTTCAGTGAGTGACAAACTGAATTTACAGCAACAAGTTTGTAGAATCATACATAAATAAGAGATTATAGCACACACCAATATAGGAAAGACACACTGCTTCCACCTTTTATGGTATGCAAAGAATGGCAGGGATCAGTAACTGTGACCGTAAGTGTTATTTGAGGTAAGCTTTACTTATAAACATTAGCACTCAGAGACTCCTATCATAATGATAAGGGCGCAAGTCGATCACAGAAGGAGTGCCAAACACTTAATCCAAAAGATAAGAGTCCAGGTCATTACCACTGAAATAGGCTTCTAAGGACCGTCTTCAGTGCACTGCATTTACAACAGGTTGGCTAATTATAAGTCACTGTTTATCCGCTACTGAAGACAAGTAGAACACCAACATGATGACTAACAAGCAAGGGTATGTTAACGTTCAATGCCAAAACTAGTAAGTGCCATCAATGCAAACTGTTTTGAGATATTTTGACTGAAGAACAGCCCTGTGTCTGACGATAGGCTTTGGTCAGAAGACAGTTGTCATGATTATCCCTGCGAGACAGGGTAACATTAAACCCGGGAGCCCGGCAATAGATAGCAAATAGCCAGAGTTAGATTGGTCCAGTTATGTTATTCTCAATAACACAACTCGACTTTTCATAGCAAATCACGTGACCACCCCAAACGAGGCCTCGTAAAGTGAGGTGTCGCGCTCGTTTTGAATACGGGATGTTTTTGCCCATACTGCCTTAATATTTCGCTGTAGACCCTTTGTTTAAAAACGTGTTACTGAGAAAATAGCACAAATGAAAGCGTCAAATGACTAACTAACTAAGTGTTTCACCATGGTTCTCCGACTTAATCCACCCATACAAATGCAGGTTTAGCCAGCAGGTGTCGACATTCTTGACTGTATCAAATGCTTCGAAACAGTAAAACATTTTAAACACACAATTGCTTCATAGTGATTCAGTGCTTTAGGAAGCTTCGTTTCCCCCATCACCAGCTCGACCAGCAGAGTAAGCGATGAGGGATTCAGGATTTGTTCAGTCCTCCGTTAACGCTGTCGCTAACTGTTACCCCTTCTCTAACGTTTCGTAACGTTACTTCAATCTTAGCGGTGCAAACAGGCACGTTTAATCGACAGCCGGTTGTAGCTAGCTAGTTAACTGTGTGGAGTTATGTTAGTTGTGATTAATAATAAACAGACTCAAAAGGTTTGTTGTTTACCTGTGTCAGTTGTCACTGGTTAGCGAGCTAGGCTAACGTGCTACTGCATAGCTAGCTCGACGGTAGGGATCGCTAAGTGCTAGCGCTAGCTTCTTAGCTAGCAAGTTTTGCTAACAGATGCAATAACGTTAGCTTAGCTGAAAGAAGCGTAGATCTCGATCCCATACGAGGTACTCCTACGGGTATTCCGTTACAGCGGCAAGCTCCCGCGGTTTCAAACAGGCCATGTTAAAGAAGTTATGTACAAAATGTTTATTGCAATGCAGAAAATAAAGAGTGTACGCCTGGAGAAATCTACTTCGATTTTGAGTTGACGCAAGACGTGAGTACGACGTCACACGTCTGGACGGTACGCAATGTTTTGTTCCTCCCACTGTCTAGGAAATAAAGTATCGCTTACACCCTAATATGTAAACACATGTTGCATAGGCCCATGAGCTTTATACCGTGTACATGAAGTAACTGGTAAACACACAATGTGTTTTTGTTGAAGTAAAAGTCGGCACTATGGGCAAAAAAAACATTATAACCAGAAGACGTCAAAAAACGCTGACATTGCATTTTCCCAAGGTCCAGGGTGATGCCCTAAAATTGCCCATTTTGTCTGACAAAAACCTAAAGCTAAATATACCTAATTTACAATGATTTAAAGCAGTAAAACCTCACTTTGGAGAAACTAGAAGAGTTAGTCTAGCCAAAGGAATTTGAACCACCAACACTACAACTAATGGCCAAATGTTTAAGGGTTAATAAACACCAAATAACTGCTGTTGCATTAGTCTGAATGTGTTGAAAGCATATAATGTGTTTTAGTTACAATCGGTTGTTGCAGCAGGTGTTTGCTTTCAGCTGTCGGAGGCAAAACACACACCACAGAACACAGAGGTACAGAGACCTGCTTACACATCACTGATCGGGGTGGGGCCGCAGCTGCAACATGCCGAAAGTTTCTACCAGTAGAGAGCAGTAACAGTAACATGATACTGTGACAGGAACCTTTTTTTTATGAAGTTGTTTTACTTTAGCGTAGCTTACGTTTTACTGCATATGTTTCTGTACTTTTACTTACATAACACATTTTACAATCATTCTACTGTTAGTTTAAAGGATCTGAGGAAGCTTTCAAGCTTTGCAAGTTTCTATTTGATGCCCATCCCTGTATGGTAATGGGAAGTGAGAGTAACCCTAATCACACCAATGATATCCCACAAATGACTGTGATAGACAACATAGAGTCAAATTGTGCTTCTTCAACTTCAAACTGTGTGGATCCATTCAACACAATCTCATCAGTCATACTAAGATGCATGGGTTTGTTATGCATATTTTTTTCCATATTGCGTTACATGCGTAAAAAAAGATGGTGAGACTGTTTTGTGCAACACTCGGCTGAGCTGTGTTGTGAAAACAGGAAGCACAAACTGCTGCCTGCACTCCCCTGACATCAGGAGGAGGTTGACAGTCTGAGAGTAGCTGTCAGTTTGTCGCAGGTCTGCCTGTTTCAACAAGGCCCTCTCGCCTGAAAGACAGGAAGGCAGAACAGGATCCTTTGAGAATGGTAGGTGAATCTGATGCAATTGCTTGAAAGATTTTGCTTTTCTTTTGAAATGTACTAGATTTGATGAACTGTCATTCATACATGTTTGTGTCTTGGTTTTTTTTCTACGTGAACCATCGTGACACAAGTCGACCGTCCGCCGCACACTTTCAAACAGGAAACTACACTCTCGCATGTCGCAGCAAAATCATTTCCTGCCCTCAATATGTCAGAATAGTTTTATGAATGTTTAATGCGAGGTGGATAGAGATCTCAACATCGGAACAGATGGAGCCAATGTCTCTTACCCCCTTTTCTTTGTTTCTATTTCTGGCCTGTAGGCCAATTCACATAACATTATCAGGAGCATCAGGACATATTTTAATATTTCTGAGACTGACACATTTTGACTGATATATTTTTACACCATTTTGCAGTCAAGCTCTCTGGTTGTGTGTGAAGTGGATGAAAGTCTGAAAGCTAAACTGAAAAAGTTTAGATTTCGAAAAGAGACCAACAATGCTGCCATACTAAGTAAGTATCACATACTATTGATGAATGTCAACACATCTGTCGGTTGATCGACACAAATTCAAATCCCTTACGAATATCAGTGCATCAACAAATATTAAACAAAAGCCTAAATAATCATTTTTATTTCTTAGTGAAAATAGACATGGAGAAACAGCTTGTTATCCTTGAAGAGGAATATGAGGCAAGTCAAATTAGTTATTTTGGGGGGGGGGGTTATTCTGAATTTAAAGTCAAATCAACTTTGTCTTTTAGGACATCTCCCTGGATGAGTTGAGAGATGCACTCCCAGAGCGGCAACCCAGATATCCTTCTTATCCCGTTTTAAGAATATAGCAAAGTTCTTAAATTCTTAAAAGTATACAGTATCAGTGTTTTAAAGCTGACAAAAAGTCTTAAATTCCTTGACAGTCTTGCACGTTCATGGTCTACAGCTACAAATATGTCCATGACGATGGAAGGGTGTCTTACCCTCTGTGTTTCATATTCTCCAGTCCAATGGGTAAGTAATACCAGTACCTTACAGCAAAAGTAATCTTTCTCCTTTGATTAATATTGTTCGGCTTAGTAGAACTTAACTGTTAAATGAACAGGTGTCTCCTTTTGTCTGAAATTCACTTTATTCAAAATGATTGTCACCATCCATTTATTGGATTTGAGGAATGTTTGACTGGTCAAATTACAGATTCTCTTGGAATAATGTAAATTTCGTTTGAACAGGATGTAAGCCATCGCAACAGATGATGTATGCCGGCAGCAAGACTCGACTGGTGCAAGCTGCAGAGCTCACAAAGGTAATGGACTCAAAATGATGACCTGTAGTCCGTTATGACTCCACTGGTATGCTGGTCTCATTAAAATGGGACAATTATTGATTATAAAACCAAATGATGAATTATTTTGAAGTTGATTGGCAACATGTTTAGCAAGTTATATATTATACTTTTAGATGCGTTTGTTTTCATTCTTCTACCTTATTCATGAGCAGCCCGAGTATTGTTGAATATCTCTGAACTTCTTTCAGTCTTCATGGTGTTGTAGCGTTGACGTCTTGAATTCTCTCCTTTACTTTGAGGTCTTTGAAACAAGAAATGCTGATGACTTGACGGAAGAATGGCTGAAGAACCAGTTGGGATTTTTTGGCTGAATGTGCAATACTATCAGTCTGTTTCTTTGTGAAACATGGCCGTTGATCGTAATTTTCAATTGCTGTGCATGTTATTATTAAATGACTTACTGTATGAAAGGAAGTTTTGATTTGTCAGTTTTACATTAACAATTGTAGACGTGAATAATCCCCTATTTTGTCTAAGAAATGTCTGAACCGACTACACAAATCAAATACTAATTTTTAAATGGAGCACAGACGAGTCCTTTACTTCTTTGGGCGGATTATAAAATAAACAGTTACATTCATGAGATTACTTACAGGTTCCCTAAATCCATTAAAGAGAGAAAAACAACAACCTGTGAACACCGTTTCTTACAAAATGTCACCTGCATTTTATTATCACTTTTAAAGCCGTAACACAAAGACAAGTCAAAAGCCGAGAGACATTTTTACATGATCCTGTGATCCATGATCTGACGGACAAAACAATATGAATGGTGGACAAATGGCTACAGGTGCGAAAGTTGAATCTACAGTTAAAAACAGGATTGAAGAGAGATGTCCCCAGTCCAAAAACAATGAGCATCTCCCACACAAATTTAATTTGACATTTGCAATTATCAAGAAACTACATCCCCAGACTGAGCTAATACCAAGGTCAGTGACAGCGCAACACTGCCGTGTTTGAATGTAAAGGTAAGAAAGGTGTCCGTACTACAGATTCTATTCACTGTCACTGTCACCACTGGAATCTGAGCCTCTCTCACTTCCACTCCCACTCTGGGCCCGGGTCTCCGAGTGGTCACTGCTGCGCTCACTGTGTGCTGGAGAGGCGCTGCGACTCCTGCTGCCTCCTCTGTTCCCTCTCTCATCCTCACTTCCGCTGCCCTCCTCCCCGCTGGCTCCGGAGTTCTTGTTGTTGTCGCTGTCGTTTTCGTCGTCGCTGCCGAAGATCTCCTCCTCGTCTCGCATCTCTCTGGTCCTATCCTCGCCGCTCTCACTCCCGCTGCCGCTCGCCTTCCTCTTCCGCTTCTCTGGGGCCGCCGCCGCCACCGCCTCCTCTTCTCCCTCCTCTGGCTTCTGTTCGCGCTCTTCGTCTTCCCTCTCGGATTCACTGCCGGAGTTCTCTGCCTCGCTGCCGCTGCCCTTCTCTTTATCATCACCTGGAGAAGACAATTCAAATATCACAGACAGAAATAGAAACTGACAAAAAAAAAAAAAAACTGTCGTCATTTCGCAGACCTACTCTTACTACAGTGCAGCAGGTGGCCGAATAAGTACGAACACTGTGATGAGGAATGAACATGTAGAGAATAGAAGAAAACTGACCAGAGTCCTGCAGGTCCTTATCCAAGTCTTCCTCTTCATCTTCTGGCTCATGGTTCTCCAGCTGAGCTTTACGTGCATCCTAAGAATCACAATGACAGAGAATCAGCCTTCAGTACACTACTGTTCAATAAGCTAAGCTTAGAGGTAATGCTGGAACAGCTCCAGTCATTAGTTTAGATGATGTTAGGATTGTTAAAAACTAAAAACAGACAAATACAGCCTCCATGGCAATTAATCTAAATATTACTTTGTTTAGATAATGTTGAAAAACCAAATTAATGTAATTAATATTAGGTTAAGTCTATTTCCTTACGTTTGTGGTTTTGAAATAAATGTGGAGGTATTGAACGAAAAAGTACACTTTAATTAAATAAGACAAATAATTTAAATAAAAAGTTTTCCTTCCAATAACACAGCACTGTCACAATAAGTGCCAGAAATACCTTTTAATAAAAGAAAAGAAAAAAACAAAGTGTTCAGTCTAACATCAAGAAAATCAGTGAAGTAGAAAGTACTCTTACCTGGGCTTCGAGTTCCTTCTCGTTCATGTCTCTGTGCTTACACACCAGCACTGCGTTAGTGGTCGACTGTGCTCCAGCCTTGGCTCTCCTCTTGCTCAGACGCACCCTATAGGACAGAAGAAAGGCTGTAAGAGGACAAGGCCTAACAGTTTCTCATCAAACCCCCATTAATCAGGGTCGTGGCGCTGTTCATTTTGTGCCTTTATCTATCAACTTACAACAAACTCCATAAAACATCTACATTTGCAGTCGATAACACAGCAGCTGCATATCTTTCATGTTGATGTGCACCAACAAAACAAGTGTCTTGTCTGATCAATGACTCACCGTGTCTCAAGCTCATTGTAGTAAACACCATCTCCATCTCTGAAGATGAAGAAGTAGTTCTCCTCATAACCCTTGCTGGCTTTGTTCTTGACATTCCAGTTGTACTCCCTGGCTATCTTGTAATCATACCTGCAAAAACAGAAAATAAAAAGCATTATTATTACTTCCTGGTGTACAAGCAAAGCAGAGCAACAAAGTGATTTTCAAATGTATGATTTTCTTCATATAGTATTTTCACGTACAAGTCCTCAGGCATATAATCCATCCCCTCATCGCTGTCTCTCTTCCGCTTGCGGATTGTCTCTTCATGGGGCAGGAAGTAAGCCACGAACTGATTTCCTTCCTCATCCATCATACCTCTGTAATGAAGAGACATGAAACATAATTAGTGTTGATGCAAAAATCTTACTCTTTAAACAGACATCCAGGCAACAGATATTTTCTAAATACCTGATCATGGCCTGAGACATCATTTCCACTCCTTGTGGAGCTGTATGGTCTTTAGGTGCAGGATCAGAGTCAAAGATGACCTGAGCACATGGGTTGATCCACATCTGCAGAAAGAGACCAAAATGTACGAAATGTAGTTATTTAAATCATGTACATTTTCTTGTCTTTTATTGTGAAGGGTTACATATTTTTCCCTCCCAGCACTTCTCCTGCTACGGTGCCTGTGACATTTAATTTGAAATCATCCACAGAGACTCAAAGTGAGAGTGAAATTATAGCTCACCTTGAAGTCGGGGAACACAGGTAGGACCTCCACAGGAGTAACTCTGGGTTTACTGTAGTGCTGTGCAATCTGGAGAGAAACCACAACATGTTTACAAACCATAGCACATTCTTTTTAAGCCAAAAATACTTCTGCATTTTGGGTCAATGTGCTGACTTGCATCCGACAGCTGGGCATTACAAACAGTCCTCCACTTCTGCAGAGCTCACTCACCGCTTTCTGTGCATCCTCAAATGTTTTCTCAATAGCAGAAATCTGGCTGTCTCTGTCCTTGTAGATTTCTTCTTCTGTAAACTGCTGTTTGACAGATACACCAATCCTAAAAGCAAAACATATTTAGATTATATACACACAAAACCATTCGGTCATTTCAACGTGAACACATTTCGTCAACTTACTTGACTTCCACTTTCTCGTTGGAAACGCCGTATCTGTTGAACTCCGTTGAAATATATTCCGTCTTTCTCATCCACGGGACCACCTTGGCATGCTGCTGTGACCTTATAGGGAAGATGAAACTGTTAAACAACATCTCCACATGAATATATAAGACCACAAAAGCTGCCTATTCAGCAGCCTCACCTCTTCGAACTGGATGGAGCCTGGATGTCCTCTTCCAACAGTTTTTCATCAGCAGGATCCAGCAGTACTGAGAATTTGAAAGAAGGGTTCAGTCTACACTGACAATTGACAAAGCACAGTCATGTGTGAAAGAAAACGGCCAACAGTAGGTCACATGCAACGACAACGAGAGACTTACTATTTGGGTCTATGCGGTAGGTGTCTGGGTTGATGAGGTCAATGGTGACCCCGAGGTCTGGCTCAGTCAGGAGCTCATGTTTGTGTTGCTTCTCTAGAGAAGTGGCTTTATATTGTACAAACCTGCCACAACAGAAACACAAATGTCAAGCTGTGACCATGTTCATCAGTGTGTGCTCCACCCGTGGGGCGGAGAGGCTGGATGTTTACCTGTGCTGATCAAACGGATATGTGATGAATTTGGGGTCAAAGGGGATGTCAGGAAGGCTGTTGCAGTACTTCACTCGACAGACCACCCCTGACCTGTCATGGGCACAAAAGTACAGTTTGGGTTACTCAGACACATTTTGCATACTTTTAAAATGGAGGCACTCGGAATGACTGTACACAATAATAAATACTATTCAGTGCTAAATGTGCTTACCTCTCTGGAACAGTTCTGTGAGAGGATGGCCTACTGGAAGAGAAAACAGAAATGTGTCAGACCATCTCTTATAAACTAATACTAGAGTGCGACATTGAAATGTTTCTGTAAAAGGGAACTGAATATGGCTCCAGCGTTATTCACTGCTCTCTTTAACCTTTTTTTTTTAATTATGCTTTGGTGGATAGATGCATGTTTACATTTTTTTTTTATGCCGAGAATCACTGTGGGAACCACTTAACTTCATGTCTAAAGGTTGTGGACCACTAAAGAACAGCCTGTGTGCGAATGCTCTCCACTAAGTTACTGGCTTCACATTACAGTCGAGGATAGTTAGGTTAATGCACGATGCTCTGCCAGGCGTTACTAGCTTCACGTTACTGTTAGCATGAGGACTGGCTCACTTTAGCCTTCTTAAAAAACACGTTTAGTTTTCATTAACAGTGTTGGCCTGTTGATGTGCCACCGTGTTAAGTTATACCGACTGACTGGATAGATGAAATGTACTTAACGCTATCTAAAGTATTTAATTAACGCTAAATAGTCAGGTTAGCGCGCTTATTTACCCTAGCAAGCTACTTGATGCTATGCTTCCTTCTTCGTTTAGCTGCTAACTAGCATCGTTAGCTAATGTTGGACACAACTGATCCCCTAACAAGCAAATGTCGACGACTTGTAGCTGCTTTAACATGAACTCAATAACATTAATTATCCAATGAAGACGACCAGGTAGTTCAACACCCTTGTAAACATGTTTGTCTTTACTTGCCTGTGGCCGTCTTCTCGTTGAGATTGTGTCTGAATCGTTGGAGCCATGTTTACGACAAAATGCTCACAACTGAAAACAGTTATTTGTTTGCACAAATAATCAACAATAATACGCCAGATGACTAACAAAGTCCTCGATGCACGTAAATCTACCAACAACTATTACATCTGACTTTAATCACAATGTATACTGCATTATTATTCCGACCCGGCAGCATAGGCCGATGACCCCGGTGGTGGACTGACTTTCACAGGTCTGAGGAGGCTCGTGAGCGACCCCTACTGACCTGGCATGTGAGGTGTTAGGCTGCGTAATGGAGCACTCAGAAAAACAAATGTTGCACTTAAAAATACTTTTATTTAGCATATGTTTACAAAACAATATTGACATTGTTCGTCTCAAAATGACACCCAAACTATCTGCTGGTTTTATTCAAAAGCAAACTCTTTAATTGACAGAGAAGGAATGCAAAAATATTTAGGCAGACCAATAATCTGACAGGCTTGCAAAGAGTTGTGTATTTAAAATGTATAAGTTCACATTTTATTTCATTAACTAGATATAATACTGACATATTGCTCTGAGGGAGGAGTCCTAACATGGGGCATACTCTCCCCACTATTATCTTTGTCTTTAGACACACAAATCAGGGCTGTGTTCCTGATTTTTTACTTTTAGTACATACAGCAGCTGCCCTTACAAAGTACTGTTGCATGCAGTATGCATTGAATTGGGACAGACTCCTCCTTATAATAGTGCACCCTGCACTTTGACCCTCTTGCTTGTATCTGCTGCGCAGAGTATTGAGGGTAAAATTGCCAGAGAAGCAGAACATCTGGATATTTTTGGTATACTGCATTTGACATACTATGTGTACAGAATACGTTGCTCCTTTCGGAAAAAAACTATTGGGAACACAAGGTCCACTTTTAGGGCTTTTGATCCTATCTTGTGATCTTCAACAGCAGATGGAGCTTTAGCAGTTGCTATTCAAATGGCTCAGTTATCATGTATCCTCAGCATGAAATTTCAGTCTTGTAATATGCGTTCTTATATCGGGATAGAGACACATGACAACTGAGCAAAATCCCTCCGCAGATAAAGGCCACAACTTATAACTTGTAACAGATGTACTGCAATCTGATATTGCAGTAAATCTAAATCTAAAACACAATTATAGCTGCAGACAGCAACAACTGTAGTTGCATAGAACGGCACTATCATCAAAACATCATCTTCTCAAAATGGAGTTAAAAAAAGAACAAACGAACCAAGCATTTTATGCTTCATTCATTCTGCTTCCCCAACATCTTAAAGTGAAAATATACATTTTAAATTGGTGGGTATGACACACATCAACCATTGAGGACCTCCCTATACATCTTAGTTGCGCCTTCACTCGTGCTGCAACTCTCCACCACCTATTATTAAAATGTAATGATGTTAACAAGGACTGTGTGCAAGGCAGTCAATGCAAAGAAAAAACAGCTACTGCTTTCCATCATTTGTCGTTCAGTCGAAGAACTGCAACAGCCTCTATTGAGTCCTTTCTGCAGAGTTCTTGATATTTTTTCCATCTCAGGTCTGCATCTCTGTCTGAATATCAACTCTGGAGAGAGACAAGAGATTATACCTTGCACACAAATAGTTATAAAATGAATTATTCAGGACAAAAATACAGTTCTTACCTGCTAAACATGTATATTATCTGTCCAGGATCATCTGCAAATACCCTGTAACATAAACCAAATAGTTCTATTAAAACATAGTGTTCATTTACCTTCAACGCATGCCATTCTAACTTTTCTTCTCTCCCTCGACTTCCAAGTAAATTGACAAATAAGTGTTTGCGGGGAAAACAAAGTCATAGATCTGGGACCCATACCACACAACAATCTGGCTCTCTTTTGGTTACATGGCTTAGTTGATAGTAAGGCTAAGGGTATAAATAAGTATAGGACTTTCTATATATGTCTTTAGCATAGAGTGAGAATGTGTTTTAACTCTTTTGTCTAATGTTGAACAACTTATTATGCATATGTAATGCACATAAAAAAAATCTCTTACCCGTCTCCCCAGTAGTAAAAAGCCCGCTCCTGGTAGAACATGGACAGAAACAGCCAAACACTTATTGTCTCGACCCAGAAGATAACAAACAGGAACCATAGTGACGACAGCACGACTTCACACAACATCCTGGAGCTCTGTGAGGACACCACACGTACAGTACAAATAAGTGATGCCTTCTGGTATTATGATCCAAGTATTTATACCGTGAGTATTCACCTGACTTTTCAAGAGTAATTCTTCTAATATGTGTTTACCGTCAGGGAACATACAGTTTATGTCATAACCTTGTGACATAACAGTGCATACATAAAAAAAAAATAAAAATAAAAAAATAAATATATATATATATATATATTCTGTAAATATCAAGGTTTGTATGCATAATGTAATATCATATTTTATTAAATAAATAAATAAGACTATTGAGTTGGGCACACTAATGTGAGCTAATGTGAGCAATAACAATTACGTATCACACGTTTATAACATATAAATTGTAAAAAAAGTTGACCAAGATAAAAAACAACACGGGTGTTGCCAATTCAATGGCTAACCTCACACTTCTTCTCATTTAGCTGTTTAAAGTAAAAATAGTAAATCAGTGTCCACACATTTCAGCTGAGTTACTTTAAATGTCTATTAGGCCTAATTGATGCATTCTACAACACATAAGTTCACGTTAGCTGCAAAAGTCAACGTTACTAAACGTTATAAACCATTACTATAATGCCTACAGAGTTGTAGGGTCGATGTCCTCGATGCAGGGAATATAAATGTATTGTACTATAATATAATAATGCTTCTTTAGCGTTAGAGACGTCTATACCGTTAGCTTGGCAGCTAAAGTTGAACAAGACGAAGTTACAGAGGAACAAACTGCAGCTTACAGCTAACGTGAAGTTATATTAGTCACGTATCCATGATTGTTAACGGACAGAAGATGGTTTAGTTGATTCGACTATTTACTCACTCAAATAAACGACTCTTGTACCGGCATTCCTTTAACAGGCCAGCAAAACATTCACATTTGTTTACAATACTCGTCACATATCACGTTGCATGTATTTCCGCTTGTAGGACAAGGCTATTGAATGAAGGTTGGAAGCTTTTGGGTTTGGTACATGCGCAGTTCAACCGCAGCATTGCCGTTGGGAGTGTCACTGCACACGGCGCTAGAAAACTGGGATCGAGTCCGCTCACGTGCTATTTGGTTGCGCTCGGCAGCCTTAACTCTTGGGGTAAGCTCGTGAGCCGGCAAGGGAGCCTTTCAGACCAGATTCAACTGCGCATGTGTTGAACCTCAACGATATGACGCAAGACAACGCCTGTTTTTAACGCTCCTTGAATATCATTGGTTGATTGACTGTGGTCCTCCTGCATGCCACACGAATGCCATAATACAGCAACACAAATAAATACAATAAAAACACAAGGCCAGATATACTAAAATTATTTTATTACAGCTGATTTCTGTTCAATATCCCTCTGCCAACACAATGCTAAATATAATACAAACAAATAGTAAATTTGATCCTATTTTTATTCTGTTTTATGAATCTTTTTACACAATTTAAATTCACTTTTAGTACTTTCACCATCTCTTATGTAGTATCTTTATAATCTCTCTGACATTCAATAACAAGTTTCCACCGTCTATACATTTTAATACAGGTTATGAGTTGTAGTGGTAATGTGCCAAAGAAGAATACTGACATCTTCAAAGAAATGCAATCTCTTTTCATAATTTGCCTGTCATCCACTTGATCTTTTCAAGCCTTTTAACTTTGGCCACTAGACCAGAACCAAGTTGTTTCTATGTTTCATACGTTTCATGCTGTCCGCCCACTGATAGGTTAAAAACATGGCGATGAGACAATGCAGTGGTATCTGTGCTTGGCAACTCAGGTATGGCACAGTGTTTGACCATAAAAAAAGGACCGCCATTTTTGTTGCCGATTCTCATTCTGTTTCCCAAAAGCTTTCAGTCAGTAGGACACAATTTGACATCAAAGTTAAAGTAAAAAAAAAAAAAAAAAATCCAGGTTTGTGGAGACAATGATTGACAATAATATCCAGACTCCCTCACACACACATTGACATAAAATTGAACAGAAGTTGTGCATACAAACTTAAGGTTGGCATGTATGTGAGGTTTGATTGGCCTGACATTCAAACTCTTGGCTTTTGACTTAATGTAAGATTCAGATCACGATGAATATATTCTCCTTTTCTTTACCAAGTATCAATAAATCAGAAAGGAAATGATGAATATAACCTGCTGTGTTACAGTAGCTGGAACTAGTCACTGCATTAAAAAAAGAAAATAAATTGTGTTTTGGGACCAAACCATAAGCAGCTTGATATAATGCATACTTTCAAGGATAGAATATATACATATTTATTTAAGAAAAAAAAAATAAAAATCACAGTGTGACATTCAGAAAGAATTTGAACAGGTGGCTCTGAACCAGAGGAGAATGATCAAACAAACTCTTCAGTGATGATGCTCAGAGACGGCCGCCTGACTGAAGAAGTGGCATTTAAAAAAAAAAAAGAAAAGGAGATGACAGCAAATATGCATACGAGGAGGCATTCCATCTGTGTACACAAAACTAAGAATATCTTCCAATGAGCGACGTCCGGACAACTCAAAACCACTTTGAGCAAAAAAGGCTTGCTAATATCAGTGTGGTCTGTCAGTTAAATAAAGTTAGTTTTTAGAAATTATTTTCTTAAAATGTGAGTTTAGTCTTTAAATGTTTTCTTTTAATAAAATATACACATATGAACATTTAACACCAGCTTTGTGATTCAAGGGAGCATATTATCCTTCTCATCTCTGGATCATTATCTATAAATGGCCTTTCAAACTAAATGTTTTAAACTCTGCATGGAAATAAAAAAGCATAACTTCAGAGAGAAGCGAGTGAGCAGAGACGGATATTATCAGAGGAACTGCGAGAGCTATCAAAAGGAATACCTAAATGCTTTTTTTGCCACATTTATTTCATATTTGGCTGTTTTTCCACAGAGTGCGCATTGACTCAATTTACATGTATGCGATACAACGTCATCATGCGAGCATGTGCTTGTTTCAGTCCCCCCCCGTTTTTGGGTTCTGAGGAGACAGTGTAACATTTATAACTTAGCACCTTTTACATCGTTAGTGTTACTTAACTGGGCCCCAACATGTTTAACAGTGTTGTAGTTTTCCTAGTAGTGCCGAGCCTGCTGTCATGGTCGTGACAATTATCTGAAGCGCTCTTCTGCTTGCACGTAATGGACTCTCGTCAGTTAACCTTTTGTTTCATGAAACTGTAGCCAAGACATATTTGAAAAAGCCTGCAGCATCCTCACGTCCTCTATTCAATCAAAACTCTGCATAAACACACGGAGGAGATAACCAACAGCAGCTACAGGTTCTAAACACAGTTAAAGCTGCAGAAAAGGGGGGGGGGGGGGGCTCTTATTCACATACTGTATATATTGTCATACACTAGGTCTTATCTGTACTTGGGGAAATTGCTCCTACAAATCACAGCACGGGTCAACTTCACAACATGGGTACCGACGACACACTCGATCCACCAGGTGCTCAGCGAGAAGTAGTCAAACTTTACACACATTCCGCTGTTTAAAGTGCTTCGAAAAAGGCAGCAGTTTAAAAAGGCACTAATAAAAAACAACAAAAAATAAACAGATCAATACTAGGATCGTTTTTGAAGGCAAAGTAGTCTCCTATGTTTTGTAATCTCCTCCTGTGAATGTGTACAATGACATTCTAGAGTACCACCACTCTAAAGACCAAAACAATGTAGTTACTGATATACACCAATATAAGTATTTTTCAGACCCTCTGGAATTAAAAGAAAATAAACTAAACTTACACTGGCACTGATTCTAAACGGATGATGAAATTTAAAATGATCAAAACTATAAACATGTGAGATGGATTTTTAGAATCAAGGATTAAAAAGGCACTGTAGTAGTGTTGTAACATACGCCTGAAACGGTTACGGTTTGTTTATTTGGCTCTGGATTTAAGTCTCATTTTGGCTGCTGACCAGGAAGTCGGGTGAAATAAAAAGCAGTGACTGAAAAATAAAAGTTATCACAATGACCATTACAGCAGGCTGGTATCACAACAGCAACGCATCTTTAGTTAGGTTTGCCGCATTTTTTTAAACCACCGTCAGAAAATGGACCAGTGTATAACAGAATAAGAATCGGGAGAGTGAGGGCGTCCTAAATAAAATGAGTTCTCTGTGATTGTTTGATACCACATTTCTAAAGGACATTGTTCACACATGTCAAAAGCTTTTTAACAGTGTGTCATGTGCAAAATGAAAGCGATGGCTGTGAAAAGCACATAATGTACATTTAAAAAAAAAAAAATCAGAAGGAGAGAGCTGTAAATAAAAACAAAATAGGAGCATTATGTGTTGACGCTCAAATTTCTTATGTAACATAAATTTAAGGATCTGTGTGTGTGCCGATAAACTGCCGTGAGGACGGGCTGCGTCTCTTCCAGCCCTTTTGACCTGAGCAACATTTATTTCATCGCACATCCACATCTGTACACGGGAGAAACGCAGAGAGAGAGAGCGAGAGAGAGAGAGACACACAGAGAAGCAGAGCTCTGCCATTATTCTGTCCTGCTTCGTTTGTTGGACTCTACGTCTCCACGCTCAAATTCTGACGCCAGGGGCCGACAGGGGATCTATGTGTAGGAGAGGTGCGACCCGTTAGATATTTGAGAGGTGACGCTGGTACTCCTGCTCATGTTCTGCTCGCTGCGCCCTCCTGAGGGTGTCCTCCCCATTGCCTGGGGGCTGTTCTGTATACCTCCACTGCTGCGGGATGGGTGGCCCCACGGCGACGGAACCCCGCCTCCCTGCATGCCCTGCCCCCAGCCCTGCTGCATAGGTGCCCCTCCCGGACTGGAGTGATAGTGGTGATGGCCGCCGTGGTGGCTTGACCCTCCGCCCGAGCCGCCACTGCCCCACTGCGACCCCGGGGAGCTTCCGGACGGGTGCTGTGGCTGACTCCAACTTACGTGAGCCCCAGGAAAGCTGTTGCTGAGCCCATCCGGGGACATGTTGGACAGCACCATGTTGCTGAAGCCCAGGCGCATGCTCTCCGAGTCAAAAGCCTCAACTTCTCGGGCTTGGCGTTCCAGCAGGCTCCGGATTCGCTCCAAGCGTTCGTTCTCCAAGGACATCATCTCCTCCTCGATCTACAGAAAAGACAATGTTCACATACAATATATCTGCTTCACAGTTAGCAGTGTGACTTAACACCACTGTGTTCGACAAGCATCCATCAACTGTGCATATTTAGCTTTCACACCTCCTGGACATCTGTTCAAGAAACACAATGGTGTAAACAATAAAAAGGAAGCATGGCTGAATCCCATTTAGCTGCTTCACATTCAGGGTCCTGGTATTGTGTCCCGCCGCCATGACATACCGAGACAGTTGACTAGAACAGAGCCATCATTCATTTGTATTTGGTTACGTCTGTGCTTTTCCTTCTTATTGCACCACATTAAACTTCTCCAGGACTTAGTGGAAGTCTACAGACTGTGTTTGACTGAAATCTGACTATTTGTGCTGATTGTGGACAGTGCCAAGTGGGGTCAACCACCCCCACACACACACACACACACACACGTGTCAAAGTTGACCAAAATTTAAATCCATGTGAGGCTAATTTGCTTTGCCACCGGAAGCGAATGTTTTAATTGTCCCTTCGCTCGCATAGAATGGAAGTGAATGGGGATTTGAATTCATGTTCAATGTGCATGTGTGACATTGCCCTTACTCTCCTGTTAATGTTGTCGCACCAGTTAGGGGTGGACATATTACACCGTTATCATTTTTATTGGCACATTCACATGTAAATCCTAGCGTGCCTTTTCCCTCCTTCCACCAGAGCAGCAGTCTAATAAAACCAGAACAACCTGTGTGAGTGAGTGTGCTGGCCTTTTAAAACTCAAATCTTCCCAATAATCATGGAGGTAGACCAATGATAATCTCTCCATGAGAAACCTGTAGAGAGGAGGATCACCTTCTGTTCCAGCAGGGCCCTCCGGAGGGACACCCTCTGCTCCAGGTCCTTTCTCTCGCGCTCATGTTGGGCATCCGTCTGCATCTTGATCTTGCTCTGGTAGGCGTTGAGAAGCTCCAGCTCCTGCTGTAGCTGCATTCGTAGGCCCTGGCACTGAGCCTCCTGAGTCTCATCCAGACGAAGCTGGTGACAGAATAGATCAGGATCCAATGAGTAAGATACAACCATAAACCAGCAGAATGTAAAATCGGGTGGCACCTTCATGGTCTTATTTTACAGCTTTAGGATTCTAAATAATTCTGGCAGACTCACCGCCTGAGTGGAGAGCATCTCATTGATGGAGTGGTCATACTGCTCTGCCAAGATGGCAAGTTTGCGGTGCTGCTCGTGCTTCAGACGTTTAAGGACAGCCTTGTGCTCCGACTTTGGTGTGGTCTCCAACAGATGGTTCCTCAGCGCTTTGTACTGCCTGGTCAGGATCTTACACGTGTCCTGGAACTGCTTCTTAATCTGTAGCTCTTTAGACTATGTTACAGGGAGAAAACAGTGATGCATTTCCTTCTTTAAAAGCAAACATTAAGACAACGCAGGAACAGAACATTATCCCCTACATTAAGGCTGTAAAATCACAATATTTTTGCTATTCTCAATTTGATTAAAAACAGTTTATCTAACCAAAGAGGAGGGTAGAAGCTCCACACTCATACTTTAATGCAGTGGATCCATGTTTCACCACATCTTGGCTTATTCAAGATCAAATATATGTTAGCCTGACAAATGGTGAACTGAATGTTAAGTAGATCCAGAAGTACCCAGAGCAGCGTTTCATTATCGCTGAAATTAGAGCGTCAACTGAATATTCAACAGCCGCGCCTGCTCTCGAGCTGCGTTCTCACCCTGAGGCTCTTGGGCTGCTGGCGAACCTCCATGACGTGTTTGCGCCGAAGCTCCCTCTCCCTCCTCTTGTTGTACTCTTGCTGATTGGTGAGCTCCGTCTGGTGCTGCAGGCGGATGAGCTCAGCCCTCGTCTTTTGGATGTTGTTGAGCTGGCGGAACTCCAGCTCTTGCATGGACTCATGGTGCCGGAGAAGCATGGCGTGTTCCAAGTCCTTCTGGGTCTGACGCTTGTTTAGCTCCTAATTATGTGCACATGGAGAAACGAACAGCAAAGTGATGATGCGCCCAAAGATAACTCGATTTTAGCATGCTAATCAATTCATTCATATTTGCAACATTTCAGACCCAGAAGTACAATGTAGGAGACGGAGTGCTGACCTCGCGCACTAAGTCCCGCTCAATGGTGTGGCGTGCGATCAAGATCCTCCGTTTGAACCGGCGGCACTCCAGGTCCAGATACTGCCTCTGTCTGCGCGCCAAGTTGGCCTCTTCCTCCGCTTGGAAGTGTTGGAAGTTATCCTTCTGCTTGGACAACCACTCCTGCTTTTCTTTCTTGGGCGTTAACTGGTTTTCATTCAACTCCTGAACAGAAGAAAGAATGCAGGTGACTGGTAGAACAGACTTCATGGTGCTGATTGGTGTCCATTTGCTGATGATGAGTAAACTGAAAGTTTAGGATGCTATTGTAACTATCCCCCTACCTCTTTAAGTTGTTCCTTGCGAAGTTTGTATTCCCGTTTCTGGGATTCCAGGAAGCTGTTGAGCTCTTTCTTCTGCTGACTCTGAATATGTTGTTGGAACTTCTTCTCGTCGTTGTTAAAAGTTTTTACCTAAAGGAAAAAACGCACACCATAATCAGTCTCTATGTAAAAACAAACAAACAGTGTTTTGTAAATCTTCAGTGAACACAGATGAGCTTGACGCCTACATCTTTCTCCATGGACGCCTGGTGCTTCTTGATCAGTTTCTCCATCTCCTGGGTGAAGCTATTCCTCTGGTTCTCCAGCTCCTTGTCCAGGCGAAGCCTGTGCTCGTCCATCTCCGCTTTCAGCTTGTTCTCCAGAGCCATCAGCTGTTTCTGGTGCTGCCGCCTCATGCGCTTGTAGCCCAGGATCTGCTCCCGGAGCTCTGAATCCTGCTCGTGCTCCTTCATCTGGCGAGTGAGCTGGAAAACACAAGCCACAGATTCCCTTTATATTGTAACTATATAACTATTTTTGTGTTTTCAATCTGGATCATGACACTGCTTTTGAGTAGCAGAATTATTCCTTTTTAGCCTTAAAGCAAAAGCATTCAATGACCACGAGGGCAATGTGTCAAAAGATGTCTGCCTTTGAGGAACACATGGATGTGGAAAATGTCCAGCAGCTATACAAGAAGATATAATAGCCATCTTCTTATTCAATGAATGAGTGATTACCACTGAGGCTGTGCGTATAGTAGCGAAGTGTTCGCGGTTGCGTTTTGGCCGTGGAGTGTGTGCAGGCGGGGACTGAGGCTCAGTCGGCCGGGTGTTCAGCTCCGACTCTTCATTATTTGTCTCCTCATCCTGAAAAGCAGGCAGAAATACACACGGAGCATGTAAACAGAAGAA
The DNA here is from genome assembly GCF_004355925.1 of Anarrhichthys ocellatus. Lineage (NCBI taxonomy): Eukaryota > Metazoa > Chordata > Actinopteri > Perciformes > Anarhichadidae > Anarrhichthys > Anarrhichthys ocellatus. The sequence continues at coordinate 944,912 of NW_022280102.1, read as the reverse complement.
CAAAATACTGCAGAGTAATTAATGAATGCATTACTCTTATCAATTTGAAACAGTGAACACGATGTAACACGACATGGCTGTAGGTCAGACTGGAACCTGGACTCCCTACCGGTTTGAGGAGGACCACAGAGCTGTTGGACATGACCGTGTGATCTCCCTCCATGTCCACCTCGCTCTTGTCATCGCCTGCGTCTGTGAGACTGTTGACAGAGCTGCTCTGGGAACTGGCACTGATTGACATACTGGGTATGGATTGGTTGCTCCCCACGCTGTTCACTGTACCCGTCCTGCCCACGCTGTGCTCGGGATCCTAAAAAAATAACACAGGCGGGACATAGTAAGGAGGTTAAACCAACGCTCTCTTATAACTTATAGGATGACATCACACAGAGACAGAGAAAGAAAGAAGTGCAGGCGAATAAAAGCTGAAACGGTCACGTGACAGACCTCATCGTCATCTTGTGCCTCCGTTGTGGGGCCATTGTGGGCTTCCTGAAACAAGATCTTCTTCATCTTGCGATACTGCAGATTGTCAAGCTCTCGCACCGCGTCCTTAGTCCGACTTATCAGGTCTATTAGTACGGATTCTGGCCGCTCACGCTGGACAAATGCATGCTGGAGGAAGAACACAGAAAAGACGACTTGCATTAAAATCCAGACTTCTAACAGGGTTACGGGGATTAAACATGGAACATAATCTGTCATAGGCATGTTGAGATTATTACCTTTAAGAGCTCCTCAGAGTTGGGCCTGTCCTGGGGAAATTTCTGAAGGCAAGAATCTACAAAATTTCGGAAATAGTCCGTCCTAAATTTAAGAGAGGAAATGAAGAAAAATTATAGAATTGTAGTTATTTTATGGCCTCAGTATATTTAAGAAACAACAGACCAGCTAATGTTGATATAACTCTAAACTCACCATTCACTGGACTGCAGCATGGGACTCTCATTCTGTGCTATGTGGTATAAGGCACTCATTGCATTCATGTTGAACAGTGGAGGCTTCCTCTCAGCTACAGGTCAAGCAGCAGGTTACACCAATGATTCACATGTTGCAAAAGGGAAATTAAATTACGAGAGGAAGAAAGAGCAACATTATTCAGTTATTGACTGACTAAGTGAGCAAAATGAATGCTGGCAATGAGATGTTTGTAAAATTGAGAAAAAGAGATTGATGCAAGTAATGTAACAACTGTAATCTAAGTCCGAGATGTGAATTAGGCCATATACAACAGTGACCGTACCTAATTCAATGCAGGTTATTCCCAAGGACCAGATGTCCACCTTTCCATCATACTGGCCTTCATCCATAGCTAAAATGACTTCTGGGGCCATCCTGAGAAAAACAAACACATTCAGCGCCAAACAAATGTGTTAATAACCATTTTAATGGAACATTTGGGAAACTTTTAATAAAACGTTTTATAGCGTACCAATATGGAGTCCCAACAAAGGAGTTGGCAGGACAGGCAATGGAGGCAGAACCAAAATCTGCTAGTTTTACCTGCCCTGGCTCCGTCAGCAAGACATTTCCCGCCTTGATATCTCTGTCGAACACATAAGAGGAAATGATTACAGCACCACGCGGACGACAGAACGCCCGAGGGCATAAGCAGTGTCCAGCATGCTTCCAAACACTCACCGGTGAATCATGTTGTGGGAGTGAAGATAAGCCAACCCTTGAAGAGCACCATGGGTGATTGCAGCTATTTCCACTTCTTGCAGAGGTTTCTTGTGAACTGGAAAGGATAAATTCACCAACAGCGATGTAAATCAAGAGAAAAGCAAGACTACCGTCTCCGTTTGTAGTCGTGTGGCCTCATGCGATCATCGGGCAGACAAAAGGTTTTCAACTCACCTTCCAACAGATCTGAAGCAGAGCCTAGACAATACTCCATTACCAGCTGCAATGAAATAAAGAGTATGTTGAAGTGTGAATGTGTGACAATCAGTGGGGTCATACATTTCAGTCCTGATCATTGACTCTCATGCAGGGTCTCACCCAGGCAGTGTGCTCTCGCAGGTAACATCCTTTGTACTCGATGCTGTTCGGGTGCTGTATTCTCTGCAGGAATTTCACCTCCTTGATTATGTCTTGCCATTTCTGTGAAAATCGTAAAAAATTAGAAGTCTTTGACAACAAACTAGAAAAAAAAAACAAAAAAAAACACTCGCATGTAAATGTGGTTAACAATTGCCTGTTAACATGGTATAGATCAGTGAAAGCTATTATACCTCAGTGGACTGCTTTCCACTGTAAGACATCTTCTTGATGGCCACCACCTCATTTGTCCGCACATCCCGTGCCTGAATGAAAAGCACGTTACATTGTGCATTGACATGATATTGTCACTTCATAACATAAGCAATGATTCAGGTTTTAGTTTAGTGATGGCAGCTACTGGGATAAAGATATTGAGCTAAGTATACATCATTAAAAAAAAATGGATTCTTTCTGTAAAGTCTGCTCAATAATTAGCTGTCGGTCAAGGCTGACACACTAAGACATTAAAATCATTGTGAAATGTTTAAAAGGATCTAAAGGTCTTTGTGGTTGATGGAACAATGCTTTCTAATTCATGAATACTGAAACAAAACAATTGATCAATGTCATCCCAATGACTTTAAAGGCTACAAAGCCCCTATCTTCAAGCATGCTCTGTATAGTGAAAAAAACATTCACAAATGTGAAATACTCACAAAATATACAGCACCAAAGCTGCCATGTCCGATCTCTCGCAGATCCGAGTAGAGCTTTTCTGGGTCCTCCTTGAAGAAGAGCTCGGCGACATCGGGGTCCTTCAGGCTCCCCGCCCGACTGCTGTTGGGCATAATGGGGAGTTGTGGGGGGGAGGGGGGGGGGGGCAGAGCCGCTGTCGCCAGGAACTATCTGGGTCTGCGACAGCGCCTTGAAAGCCCCCACCGATGGCTCATCTGCAGGACAGTGGTCTCATATGTGTTCAGAGCTGAAAGTACAAGAAAAAAAAAAAACAAGAACACGTTGAAAAAAAAGACAATAAATTACAGGGTTTTATCATGAATATCAAATTGACAGCAGGAATGTACAAAATCTAAGTTAATTTGGATGAAATACACACATTATTTACATTACTAATAGATTCCTTTACATTGTTAATGTAAGTTAAAGTGGGAGGCCGTGTGAAACAACAAGTACAAGATCACACAGCTCTCTGGCTGTGCATGTGTGCTACAGCAGAGCCCATTAACCTGAGCGAGAGAGGGCTACGCAAAACATGAGCTGAACCATGATGTCGGGTGCAAATGTGGAGAACGGCTGGTCGAAAAAATCCTGAGGGAGCGAAGAGATAGGTCTTCTGTTTCCATAGTAACAGCAACCACAGTACGGAAATCAGTGGGCTGTGTCCTAACAAACTCCTCTCACACCTTCGGTGACTGGTATGGAGACAAACAGATGCGAGGAGGATACAAGGAACCGTCTCGCAGATGTCAATTTCCAGCTCGAACAAAGACGGCGAGGTACCAATGCGCTGTGAGACAAGACGCCTGAACTGAAACAAGACGCCTGAACTGAAACAAAGCATTCCAGTGATCGGACTACTTGTTAAACCTGTAGGTATGCGGTAAACACACGTTCTTAAACATACCAAACATTTTCCATGAAACCTCCGTGCAGTTGATTGTGCAACACCTATTCTCTATTATCTATAGTGGTTTCTAGCCGTGCATTTGCTTCTGGTTTTATTTGCCCTAGTTTTGAAAAAGGTATACAGCTGCAAAATACCGATACAAAGACGATTGATTGTTTGTGGTGATCACTGCGTTAAAAAACTGGAAAAAAACAGTGTGCTTTTCCAAAAAATGAGCTGGGTAGACAGGAATACCCTTGTTTTTTCTGAAAAATATTGAAAATATTTGTAGTTGGGTGTGTGGATTAACCTGATTTTTGTTTGTTTGTATTTTAGATAAAATAAAAAGGACACCCTTTACAGAATATAGCATAATGTCCCTAACCACTGTCTGGCTTAAACTGTCTAGTAAATAGTTTGCTATACAACTTCACTGCTGTAATACAGATGTAGACTTGTAAAAGATAACTGAGGAAGCTTTACTGAGCCCATGTGGCTCAGATGATCAGCTGCACACAGATGCAGAGCTGATGCTGGAGTCACAAGACTTCTTTCCCAGCCTGGGAGAAACAGCCCCCAGTTCAAGTAGACATCTTTTGTCTCACAACAACACTGAACAACTCACTATTCCACACAGACGCAAGCCACGGCCCTGAAATAAAGCCTCATTACTATGCAGGGACTGTGCCTCTTTATTGCCATTGTTCTTTACTACAGTGTTGCTCATGAATGAGCTTTGTTGTCATATCTCCCGATGGCATTTTCCCCCTACTGTGGACACGTGAGCACAAAAGTGAGTGATGATAACTGATACGTTCATAAAACACCCGTGCGTTCCAACAAGCACAGCGCGCACACACACATATGCACAAGAATGCAGCAGGACAGGACAACAAAGCTAGAGGGCTGGAATTCCCAATGTATGCCCTCACTGCGCTGCATTTCCTGTTCACACAGCTATAGGGAGGTAGGAAGGGGCCCTGGTGAGCATTTTGACTGGTGATTATCTGTCTCTCTTGACTCAACAGCAATGGCATGCACACAGATGTGGATTGCAATTGCAAACACTGTGAAAGAAACGTTTTTAAAGCTTTGGTACCACGCAGTTAATGTATCTGTACCATCACTTTTTTTTAGAAGTCAGCACTTAACTTATCAGTAATGCTGGTCAGTTAAGTCATTTCCTTTTGGCAAAAAAACCCACATAATCACACAGTGCCAACCACCAGTGTTTCCTCTATCTTCGCCACATATGTCAAAGAACAAAAAACAAAGTGTGTGTCTTATGTACAGGCTTACGTTACAGTACATGAATCGAGCAAGATGGCAATTGGGTCTAATCAGAGTTTGACTGTGGGGATAAGTAGACACTTGTACAGTAGTGTTATTGCTCTGAACAAATGTAATAAACCACAATCAGATGACCAAGGTTTACCCAAAACTAGGCTTACCTGCTGGGCTCTATCCACAGTTACCTGTGAGGCTGGGTAACACCTCACTGGAGTTTCAACACAAGTGGAATTAGCTAGAGCACTTAGTGGGATTTTCTGAAAGTTGTCACTTTCCACATCAGTAAATCAAACTAACAAAGTCTGGAATGTAAAGACCCCAAAACAACACTCTCGATCTCACAAATTCAGAGGGTTTCAGGAGCTCCCAACCCAGCCGACGTTGACTGTTAGCTACACACCAAACTTAACGTTAGCTAAGCTAAGTTACGTGTCATATGATCAAACAGTCCAAACAATATCCGCGACGTATTTACAACGTGAACAGTGAAGTAACTACTCGAATGATGGGGAATTACACCGACTTTAAATAGTTATTTACCAGATATTGCTAAATTAGCAAGCTTTCCTATGTGATGTTTGCTAACTTAGCTTAGCCAGTTAGCTGAAACTCACCCTCTCCTGACAGGCCAGGTCTCAGCACTGTAGAGAATGTCGTGTTATTCACAACAGTTTGGGATTATAAAAGTATTCTTCCCCGACACGGTTATGTCGTACGTTAAATCCTTGTGGTTCTTACCGCTGTCAGTCGATTATAAATGTAAGATTAGCAAATTATTGTAGGTTAAGATCCCCACCCTCGAAGTAACTGTGGTGCCAAAGTAGAATCCCACTCAGGTCCAAAGATGGCTGCCGAGCGCTCCGCCGCCGCCTCCCTTCGTGAAAATACGTTGAGGAGAATGTGAGGGAAGTTCAAACACCTCCAAAACAATCCGTGTTGGTAACCACGATGTCGTTAGATAAAAAAAACTGTGGATTTAACCTAGCACGCTGGCATGTTAACTACTTACTTGGCTGTTTAGTTAAACTGTTACTATGGCGGATTGTCCGTCTTCCTTCGACTTACTGCAAACTGCAGTTCCGCCCTGTTGTAACTGCAGTAAACTCTCTCTGACCCAACAACTTTCAGAGGCGGAGACGTAAGTAAAAAACTTATATCTTATAAACTGTAGAACATAAACTCTTACAAAACGTGTTATTCATTTGTCCATAGCATTTCCTCATATTTGTTTCTGACTTAAATTACCACACCATAGGTCATGTAAAAGTGAATAATTTTGCAATAGAAAATGCTGATTTCTGAAAAATATAAATGATTTTGATTGTTGGGGTTAACTACTTTATCACATATTAAAATGTATTCGTAGTTAGAGACCTAGCCTGCTGAAGTGAGTCTGTTGAAGGTAATTAAAGTTCATGGCGAGTCCAAAATATTGTTTTCTCTTCTGGCTTCAAGAGATATGGACGCGGTCAGTAGGCTAGTGTTTCATGGTCTGCCATTCACATTCTTTTATATTTTCTGTATTTTTACTGTATTATTTCTTATGTACAAGTGGACATTTTAGGCTTAAAAGTGGACATATTGTTCAAGAAGATCCAGAAGAAAAAAAAATTCCAGGGCATTACAAAACTCTTTTGGTGGGTGGAACTTATCATACTTAAGGAATCCTTGATCAGCAGACCGAGAGTATGAAAGTTTTGTCTTCGGGCAGTGCATGATAGTCGGCTATTGTTTATTTTTCTCTTCATTTGGTTGGTTTCTGCATGATGTAACAATGTACAGAAGAATCCCCTCTAGCCTCTCCTTCAAGTTCACCCCCCCTCTTTCTCCAATCATCACTATCTGCATAGTAACTCAGCCTGTACAATAACCTGCCTGTTCTAAAGCCAACAAATGGCAAAGTTCTACTCCAGTTGGCTCTTAGGCGTCCTTTTGATCTGCTTAAATGCGAGTGGAGGATGCTGCATTACTTTGACATGCTTCCTCTTCAAGAGGATGCCGATTGAAAATTAGGATAAACAATAATGATCATCATGGTGTTGACGGTGACAGTTGAAATAAGTGAATGTAAAGCAGATGTGAGCAGTGCTGATGAGCGAATTAGACTTATTTGTTTCACTAAAGTGGTGAAAGTTAACAAGTAATGATGGTGGTTGGTGAGACAAGGTGGTAGTTGACAGATAGCAGGCTTCCTTACAACAAAAAGCTGTTAAGAAGTGTTATACTGCATGAAGGCAACCAAAGGGACCCAGTAACTTAAGAATGCTGCCATTACAGGAGCCTCTGGATGAAAAGGCCAATTTTGACTGAGGTCATTGTATCAGAGGTTCCTTAATTGTTTTCTCTGGCCTCCATCACTGTTCTACTTCCAGGTCAAAAGTGAGTGTGTTTTGTTTAAAAGGAGCCTGGAAAGAAGTTAAATCACTATAGAGTGACCGCTAGGAGGATTGAATATCAGAGGATGATGAGAGAGGGGGGATACATCTTTTCAGTGGTTTGAGCTCTCACATCTATACAGTAGTAATAAATAATAGTCCTATAGTATTTGTGATCATGTTTATTTTATAGATCGTATTGAGAAAATAAACTTTTTGATTTGAAAACTTTTTTTCCTCTTGTAACTTTTCTGTGACTGTAATCTCAAGCATACATATACTTTCTGTAATATATTGTAATTGAATGTAGCTCATCTATAGAATATGTTAAGGTGTCATTTTAATTTATTTAGGTTTTATGCAATAAATTCAGTAGTATAATTGCAGTATTAATTCATGCAAATTTATCTCGGAAATGCATCCCACAAACCTTATGTTCACGTCATCGTGACCCAGGCTTTTGTTTTGAAAAGCAAACCTCTCCGGAGAGCCTGAGGACACGCCTCTGTCATGACGCCATCACGAGTGCGGAAGTGAATCGCCTGACTTTCCCTCATGGTGAAAATGGTTGCGAATGAGGAAAAACAACAGGGCCACCGAGCCGGCATTTATAAACAGAAAAATAAAGGTCACAAACATGGCAAGCACCGGACGAAAGGGGAAGTTGAGAGAGAAAACAAAGGTATGCCATGTTCTGTTATACAATGTAACTGCTACGGCTAGCTTGTTGCTGTGGCCATGGCTCCGCAGACACACGTGTTTTCCACTGGATTTTGGATGGCATCAGTTCAGTAGAACATGTATAAATGTAAATCAACTCTATACATGTGTAAGAAATTGCGTAAAGACGCCCGTCCGCATGCCGTTGGTAACTAACTGCTGGTGTACATCCAACTCCAGGTGACCCATGACCTTTTTTAAAATCACATGGGACCAATCAGGGCCACCAGATATCGCAGGACAGCAGTTGTCCTATTCTATTAATCGGCGAGTTTTTTTAGATCTAATTTTAAGTGGTTGTATCAAACAACAACATACACAATTGAGAACCTATTGCAAATGTATAGCTCAAGGGAATAGTAACACACTGCAAATATGAAATATCCCTTCTCATGTAAAAATATTATATTTACTAGTTAAGATAGGTGTTGATTGATCTCTGTGGTAATTTTTGAGGTGATACATTGTTAAATAATGTTTGTGTCAATGATAATGTAATAATTGTAATGATAAAACAAAGTATTTCCTCAAAAATCATCCATCAAATAATTTGCACAGAACCAAACGGGTGTTTTTTTGATATGTTGTCCATCTATCTGCAAATATATTATAGACATCAATCATAACTTCAATAGTCAACAGACAGCCATGTCAATATCTTCTTCACACGCTGTTCCAAAAGGACACGTTGAAACCAAACAGCAGTTCAAATATTGAATCATAAAACTACGAAACTCTAAATGTTCAACATAATGATAAATCCTTGTGTTGACCTGTCTCTCAGGGAGAGTGTCAGTGATGGCCCTTACCAAGAAGCAGAGGAAGGAGCACAAGCGGATGGACAGAAGGCACAAAGCCAACCAGATACGCAGGAATAAGAAAGACATGGTAATTGTTTTTTCTTCACATAAAGAATAGTCTTTGGATTCCTGATTGGTGCTGCAGAGCGTCCCTTTCTCTTGTCTTTTTTTAGGTCCTGACAGAGAAGCGACGTCTAGGCACCAGGGACGGTCCTCCACATTTGGTCGCTGTGTTGTCACTCCACGCCGGAGTGGATGCTGGTGCGGTTACCAAACTGCTACGTGGGGAGGGCGTTGGGGGTGTCGTACATCAGGAGCGCTGTGTCAGTGGCGTCACTGACAGTTTTGGGCTGCTTCTGCCTCGTTTCAAGCAACGGTTCACCTTTCTCAGCCACAGCACGGGTAAGTATTGAGTGATGCCGAACAGTTGCTTTGAAAAGACTCAACTGAAGTGGAATAGATTGAGTTATAATGCAGGTGATTCTTATATGAATAATATTTTGGACTGTTTTTATAAATGAAATGTGTTCATTAGGCTTTCAAAGAATGCAAAACAACATAAAAAGCACTTTTTTTAACACCAATTTAAAATAAGTGTTTTTAGCTTGTTCCATGTTATAGGCATTTGCTGTACTATTTTGTCTTTGCTTTGGACATCATGTTGTCCCATACTTAAGCTTCTCTTATGGTTTCTTTGGACAGCTGACATACACTCCCTGCTGGATGTGGCAAAGATTGCAGATAGCCTTGTATTTGTGCTGGACTCTGCTGAAGCTTGGGACAGCTATGGAGACTACTGTCTCTCCTGCCTCTTTGCCCAGGGCCTCCCCAGCCATGGTGGGTAGAAACCTTGAACACACTGCTGGAGCTTTTAGACTCTTCCATTCACATTGGGAAAGATTGTTGTTGCATCAGATTTATGCATAATTTCAGATTGTTATGGTGTACATTTTCTAAGCTCTTGTCTCTCTGTTGCTAATTGCTAATTTCCCCCCCTTGTAGCACTGGTGTGTCAGGGTGTGTCTGATCTTCCTGTGAAGAAGAGGGTTGAGTCTAGAAAAGCTCTGTCTAAGATCACAGAGATCCGTTTCCCTGATGCCCGTCTCTTCCCTCTGGATTCGGAGCAGGATGCCACTCTGCTTCTCAGACACATCGGCACTCAGAGACGGAGAAAGCTCGGTTTCCGCTCCCGACGATCCCATCTTTTGGCTCAGCATGTCACTTTTACAGCCAACAGCCCCGCTGAGGGGACAAGTGGTGGACCCACCGGCCTGGGCACCCTCTGCGTCTCAGGGTACGTCCGTGGCCGTCCTCTACAAGTCGACAGGCTGGTGCACATCAGTGGACACGGAGACTTTCAGCTCAGTCAGATTGATGCTCCAGCAGACCCTCTTCCCCTCATCTTAACAACAGCCAGACCAGCAAAGTCTGGCAAGGCAGGAGATGTTGACATGCTGGTAGGTGAAGAGACTTGAAACATCCCAGTGAATAGGAAGTCAGAAAACTATTTTTGTCAATGTCATATTTCTGTTGCATAATAATGGTGTGCACACATTCTTACTATGCAGCACTGACAACATTTAAATCAGTCATGGTATTGATTACTTGAGGATATACCAGTATCAGATTTTCAAATAGTTTAATGAATGAAAATAGTGTCAGACTGGAACAGTTGAAGAATGCAAAACGCTCTGGTGTCCTTAAAAATAATAAGTAATGTTAATGTCACACAATAAAAGTGATGGAACATCCAAAAAACACTGGTATGGTCCTTGAATGGACTTTTAACAGTTTGTTTAGATTGTTTTGTGCATTTAGTTTAATCTTAACTTTCCCATTTACCTCGGTCATCTGTGTTTCCCACAGGATGGAGGTGACGATGAGGCTCCAGTGAGGGTCCTCATGAAAGCCGACCCATCCTGCAGGGAGAGTCTGCTGGCAGAAGCCATTGTGGACCCCATGGACGGAGAGCAGACGTGGCCGACGGAAAGCGAGCTTTTGGAAGCGGAAGGTGCAGAAGCAGAATGTACACATGATAGCATTTTGAGATGATAAACAATCTCTAAGATGAGGATTAGATATTGTTCAGTGTATCGGTTGAGGCCTCGTTTGCTGGAGTTGGAGCAATCCTGTTGCACCGGGATCAACATCAAATCATAACTGTGAGAGGCGTCACCCGGGCAGCCTTCAAGGGACCAGAAATAATCGTAGTGAAGACATTTTGTACAACTGATACTTGTTTGCCACATATCCATTGATTACAGTTTTATTGTTTGAAATGATCCGACATCTTGGAGTCAGTTTGATAGATCAAAACAGATTTGAAAGATAAACACGACCAGGGAGTTCAGAAGACAACTTACATGGCTGTCATGTTACCTTCAGTTAGCTGAAAGCAAAGTGAAACTGTACACTGCAATATTTTGGCTGCCGACTTGTACCATTCACAACGTAAGATAATTTCTGACAACCAGAAATGATTTGTGTGCTAAACTGCTTTTTGTTATTAAATGTGGTTAGTTTTCATATACAATCCAACCTGCAAGACAGGTCTCTGAAGGCTTCTTTGATGTTTCTCTCTGCTGTGTAGAGGCCAGGAAGACCAAACGTGTGATGAAGGTCCCTAAAGGAACATCAGACTACCAGGCCTCGTGGATCGTTGATGAAGACGAGGAGGAGAATGGAGAGATAGACGAAGAAAGCAGTGAAGAGGATGATGATGATGACGACATGTTGGACGAGGCCATGGACGGAGAGGATGAGGACAATCACTCTCAGGTACTTATTTATTCTTTATCACACAGGGGAGAGTTGACTGGCAACAAAGGTCTCCAAAGGTCGGACTTGAATTGGGGATGTGGGGTTTCCGGTCGGTGCCGTAAAGGCTACAAAAGCTGCGCCAGTTAAAATAGAAGCGCTCCGTGAAAATGTAATAATTCTCAAGTATCTATCGGTTAGAAGTCCAGGGTCCAGATACAACGGCGCCTGGGTCCGGACTCGGACCGCGGTCCGCCTATTAGTGACCCTCGGTGTAGATCTTCTGGAGGATGATTAGGACAGTAATCTGTGTGGCGTAGCGATGAAGTCTGCGTGTCGGTGGTTCCGGGGCTGAAGCGGTGCATACGTGACCCACTGACAGTGCACCTCGTAACTGAGAGGCACTGTTTGTTTTCTCAGTGTCTGTCTCTGGCCTGTAGTGCCAGGCTGCTCACCACAACAATAGTGTTTGGAGCAGGGGTCCCGAGAGAAGCCTCCTGTCTTCCTGTCCTGTGAACAGAACTTCCTGTCTGGACGAAAGGAGGGGTCGACCATTTATTTATTTCCAGCTCTGCTTGAAAAGAAGTCGGGAAAACTCCTTATCCAAAGGTTTCATTACGGTCTGTGATTGTTAATAGCATGTGTTTGATGTCACAGTTAACGCACATGGATACGTATTTGGGAGAGGGTAACAATAGGGGAATGGGTACTTCAAATGATAATGATGATGATTATTATTATTATTATTGCAGCAGGGATGTTGGAAAGGTTGTGAATCCACCGCATGCTGAGTGCTTTCCCCTCATGTGTCTGGCTGTGCCTGTAATTTGCCAGTTGAGGGAGCACTTTAAAGCACGTCCTCTTTGATGATTCATTTCCTCATACACATATATTGCCAACGGAAGTTGAATTTCTAGATATTTTAAGAGTCAATGTCTGAAAACACTGTAGACAGTCGTTTGTAGACACACTGGGAAGGCATACAATTTAAATATATGCAAACCAGGGGTTCCCATAGTTTGAATTCTGGCAACCCCTTATCACATTCACACATACCGACTAAAAACACTGTTCTTATTGTAGCTGCGTGAGCCCTGTTTGTTTGGCTGCCATACAATTTCTATACTTAGAATCTCTTTGACTGCACTTGTGTTCCCAACATGTGCGTCTGGTCATTGTTTGTAAAGTATTAAGGCTGCAGTTTAGGAAATGGGGAGGCAAAAAGCTGAGTTAGAACGAAGTTGTGTTTGTAATAGAGGAGTGCAACAACCACAACAATAGTATTCCTGACACAGAACATGAAGAGAATAGTAGAGAAACCTGTTCATCCATGGATCTTCAAAAGGATTGAACATTAAAATCTTTGAGGTAATGGCTCATTGTTTTAACAGGGGAAGTCTCTAGCAGCGCTGGTCATCTCTGGGATGTCTGCCTCCACCCCAAAACATGAGAAGCTATTTCATATATTGAAGCAATTTGTACTGTATGCTCTCTGCTCAGGAGCCAGGTTCAGGCTGTGCCTCAGAAGAAGAAGAAGAAGAAGAAGACGAGGAGGAGGAAGAGTTGTGCGCCACAGAGCGAACTGGAGCAGACCAACGCTACGATGAGCACATTGACGTGGCTGCAGAAGAAGAAGGCCTGAAACGCTACCGCGAGGCTCGAGCCAACGAATTGTTTCCAGACGAGGTGGACACACCCCTCGACATGGCAGCTAGAATCAGGTGCGTTCCGACCGATAGATATTTAAGTGTTGTGATTGTGAGTTCAGGTTCGAAGGGAAACTAATTCTGCGAGAGTTTTCTTTCTGCAGTTTGATCATTGCCACACTTCATTCCGTCCTCTGTCTAGGTTCCAGCGCTATAGAGGCCTAAAAAGTTTCCGCTCCTCGCCCTGGGACCCCATGGAGAACTTGCCCCTCAACTACTCCCGCATCTTCCAGTTCCAGAGTTTTGAACGCACTCGCCGCCGCATACTGGCCGAGGCCGCAGCTGAGGAAGAGGGAGCCATGGTAAACAAATAATGGGGCTGTCTTCATTTGTAAATGCTTTTTAGTCGATCTTAGATTCGTGGCGTCACTGACTCTGCTGTCCCTTCTGTTTCAGGTTGGCTGGTATGTTACGCTGCACATCAACGATGTGCCTTTTTCTGTGATGGAGAGTGTCGAGTCCGGCAGACCTCTGATGATGGTGTCTCTCATGCCCCATGAACAGAAGGTCTGATCCCCTGTTTTGACATCTGAAAGCCTCTCTGTCTGGATTTATAACTGTCCATTTAAAACAAAGTCACACTAGCAGTACAGTATTATTGTTATTGATTTTTCAGACCTAATCATTTTCCCCTTCTGTGCACAGATGTCAGTGATGCACCTCTTGGTGAGGAGACACCCCAGCAATACAGAGCCGATCAAATCTAAAGAGGAGCTGGTGTTCCACTGTGGATTTCGGAGGTTCAGGGCATCTCCTATCTTCTCTCAGCACACTTCAGGTAGAACACCTGTTAATAGAGCCAACATGCCGTTAAGCATACTCCTATTTCAACCTTATTCTCTTCTTAATGGCACAATAGCTTTTTTTAAAATTGCCCCAAGACATGCATTAGCAGAACTGAGAGCAATAAATGACTCTTATTTACACAAAGTAAATTTTAAAAAAAATGACTGACTACTACATATTACGGGTTCACTCACACCAGCATTAACAAACATTACATTTTGTCAAAAAAATCTATGGAACTGATGCAACGGAGGCAAACTAGCAACAACCTCCAGTAGCCACAGACCATCAAATCACTACGTCACCAAGCACCACCAATTGTGCAAAACCACTCGGATAAATGTTGCTGTTGTGACTGGATTTCAACATTTGATTGTAATGATTTTCATTTTGATAGGACACCAAACCCCCAAGAAGCTAGAGGATGATGAACATGATTTTGGTGTAATAGAAATGTAGTGATGCCCAGTGGACAGTCACATAAAAGGCAGTGGCTTACTTGATTTTCTGGTTGTAGGACATTGTCCCAATGCAAAGCCAATTATTTGTTGTTTGGTAGCATGCTAGATTTGCTGTCACTTCTATTAAAATATATATATCAGCAAAATGATTGTCGAAGCAGGTGGTCTGAAACAGAGACTGGATATACAGCAGTAAATTAATTATTGCTCTTCTCTAGCTGACAAGCATAAGATGGAGCGCTTCCTCAGGCCAGATGCCCCCACCGTGGTGTCGGTGTACGCTCCCATTACCTTCCCCCCTGCAGGAGTCCTGCTCTTCAAACAAAAGAATGACGGTGAGATGAAACGTTCTGTGTGTAATGAAAATGAGTAGATGTCATCTGCCTTCATTTTAAACTTTTGCCCATCTGTTCTGTTGTCTTGTTTTTATTTGATTGACTTGAGCTAATTCTGTACTGGTATTGTGTTTCTGTTATCGTGTCTCTCTAGGCATCCAGGACTTGGTGGCTACAGGCAGCCTGCTCAGTTGTGACCCTCAGCGTGTTACGCTGAAGAGGATAGTGGTGAGCGGACACCCGTTCAAAATTAACCGCCGCTCTGCAGTTGTCCGTTACATGTTCTTCAACCGGGGTAAGAGAATGTTCACATACTTAAAAAAAAAAAAAAAAACTATGACAACAGAATATTACATACAGTTTGACTTCTCTATGGTTTACTGTCCTTTTGTTTCTTCCTGTGACAGACGATATCATGTGGTTCAAGCCTGTGGAGCTGCGCACAAAGTGGGGTCGAAGAGGCCACATCAAAGAGACGTTAGGTGAGGAAATTTAAATATATATGAAACTCGGTGTCAGCAGTGTCTTTAAGCAATGTCTGTTATCTGTATAATTCTGACTGCCGTGTTCTATCTCCTCAGGAACACATGGCCACATGAAGTGTGTATTTGACAATCAGATGCGCTCACAGGACACTATCCTCATGAATTTGTACAAGAGAGTGTATCCTCGCTGGACATATGACCCCTATGTGCCCTTATCGTTACCCTGGGTCAAGAGAGTGGCCACTGTGGAGATGGACGACTTGGACATGGAGTAGTGGAGGGACTACATGACATGTATTAACATAGATACTGAACATCATTGTGATCACATGACCTTTTCAAAAAGTGTAATGTGTATTAAACGTAACTATTTTAATCCAAAATATCTCCTTGATGATTGTTGTTTATCTTGAGCCATCTTGTTGCACTTTGCTGTGAAGCCTCTAGCTTGCTGCTGAGTGTGTTTCGGCCACTAGATGGCAGTGATGAATAAGTGAATAAGTATCCATAGAGCTACTTCACTACTTTGTTGAGCAACTCTCATCTTTAAAACAGGTTAAATATGAGTGACAGACACTGAACAGGTAGCTGTGTATGTGTTGAGTACTTTATGATTTAAATAAATTGCTATAGCTAGAACATTAGTCATGTTCCAAGCTCATTGCAATGGCAACTCTTTGAAGTCGTGCAGATGTGGCTTAAGCTTACAGTCGCACTTACTGTGACGAAAATCATAAAGACTGTTATCTGAGGGGTACTACTTTTCAAAATGAATACATGTTATTCCTGTGTTCTAAGACTGTCCAAAAATATTAGTAAAAACCAAACGACTCTAAATCTGAGTGCTAAAACTCTAATTTGTGACATCATCAGGTGTGAAGTGTGGATCTGCAACAGATGATGAATTGTGAAAGATGTTAAAAGATGACAGAGCACCAAGGGGAGTTTTCTTCACAACTTAAAGACTTTATAGTCAATGACATCCCACACTTGAGACACTGTCTGGCTTTCAGAGAGAGTAGTTCATGTTCACTGATATTGATTGAACTTTCCTATGCCATGGAAATAGTATTAGAATTACTAATTTAGGTGGTTTTCCCCTTTCATCGTGGAAAAAGAACTCCCAAATTGCACTTTCAAGCGAAAAATCCTTCTTCATAATAACTCGATGCGTGACTTATGGCCTTTTAAGATTTTGACAAATAGCAGCTGGCTCGTTAATTTATTTATATAATATTTTATCACAAACATGCCTCAGTGGACTTGATGAAAAAAAACTAATTAATCACCAGTGTCTGCATGAATGTAATACAGTATGAAACAAATATTCAGCACGAAATACTTGACATCTTAACCCCTTTTTAGGCTGACGGATTCTGGCCATCCTGCACAATATGATACACAAGAAGAGGGAGAATGTCACATCCTTATCATTGATGTAAGGTGAAAATCTTTTTCGCTAATGGAAATGAAGAAAATAGCTATAATTTAACATTTATGATGTTTTGAATGACAAATAGACATTTTCTTTTTATCTCACATTGGAGCAAACCATACAAATCGCCAGGATCCATAAATGAAAAATGGCTAATAAGCAAGTTCTGGTAGAGCCATACCAGAACGACATCGGTTTGAGGGCAAGAGAGGTTCTTTAACAACAATTATTGTCCAAACACACTCATGATACACTTTCCTGTACACTGTGATTCATTGATAGAATTTACAAATGGTGTGCCAAATTTGTAGGAACATTTTAAATTGATTGTACTTTGCTTACTAACAGCAGCATACACCCCTTTCCACACACACACACACCCTGCTCTCTCACTGGCCCTGACCTGAAGCTTCCTTTTCAGCTCTCGTCAAAACACGCACGCACGCACGCACGCACGCACGCACGGACCATAACCTCTCTGTTGCTTTCAAACTGAAGCTGAAATGCTTTGTGTCCTTCCCTACCCCATGCTCCCTTGTGTAGGAATACACTGATTTATGAATTGCAGTATTTATCATAAAGCTGAGCTCTTGCATGCTTGCAGCAACATGATTCATCCTTGGGCTGTGTTGGGACTGCACCACAGAGGCATGCCAATATGTCTGGGAAACCTGAAGGTGAAGACTTTTGGACGGAGAGGAGAACGTGATCCAAGAAACGGAGGGGAGCAAAAGTTCACTGTGTGCAAAAGTCGAAGAGAAAAGATAATACAATCGAGAAAGACGAATGTCTCTATTGCCCATGGGGGGCAAACTGGGAGCTCTGGACAGTTTTGTGGTAACACTCAATTTATTTCCTATTTTCCTATTTTTTTTGTACATGTATTATGAAGGCAAGGGCAGAGTAACAGTGATGTGTTGAACACATCTTGTTAAGGCCGAGGGGAGGGGTGTTCTGCTGGCCGGCAGTTCATGGCAAGGGGAGGGGGAATTCAATACCCCCTTGATGGAGAATGCTCTTAAAGTAAAACATGTACAAAAGAGTTTAGATGCGCACACTACATTTTTTCCCTGACACTATCAATTTGAAACAGATAAACATTTAGCTGTTTGGGGACCAACTGCGACGTGGTAAGACTGAATCCAGCCCATAAGTGAAGTGTGTGTTTGGCACAGGCCACCGTCAGAAGACATGAATGCTGGTGACTTAGCGCTGTTTGGATCAGGAATGTCTTGTGGTTCTCAGTTCACTGCCACCACACTTAGTTGGCTCCCACTGAAGATATAATGGGTGAGAGATTTTTCCGTTGGATGTGGATGAAGAAACGGAAGGAGAGAAAAGGGGGCAGTGAGGGAGAGAGAGATAAGGGAAGAGCCAGTTGATGTTCAGCATGAATAATACCAGAAGTGGTGGGAGGAAGTCAGTCAAAGGAATGCAAAAAGGGGAGATGCATAGAATTTGGAAATTAAAATAAAAAGTTAGTGGGTGAGAGAGAGAGAGACGGAGTGAAATGGAGGAGTGTGAGAGTCGAAGGCGGTGTGGGCGAGGGAATAGGAGAGCGAGAGTGGCTGGCGTTTATGGATTGCAGATGTGGCACTATGGGGTTTTGGCAGGGGCCATGTGCGCCTGAATCCTGCACTGGCTGGGTGGCACCGGGGTGAGAGGGAGGTCACTGCACCGCAGCACACAGCCCATAAAACACTGAGAGTAGTGGGGGAGAGGAGAGAGAGAGTAGGCCTCAAACACACACTAACCCAGGACTGCAGGGCAGCAAGGGTGAGCATGCACAGGCATACCCAAACACCCTGCATATAGGTTGAGTCAGGCTACCGATAAAGCCATAGGCTTATGCATGCGAGTTAAGTGGAGAGCTGATGAGCTTATCTCATATTTAATAAGGAGGAACCCTCTGTAGACACCTCCCCCAGCCTTGCAAAATCACACCATCTTCACTGTTCAAAGGACTTTTTCCACCTCTGTGTGCATAAATCCTCAATTTATTACCAGTGCTTTTGACAAGATTACAAAAGAGAAGAAAGCCAGCCATGCGTAAAGCAACAATGTTAATCTAGTATCTGTACTCTTTCCATTCTCATCAGTCCACATCTTCCTTGGGAAGTAACAGTGAATTGTGGAATAAAGTTACCAGAAATGCTCTTGGTCAAATGCACAGATTCTCTACATCCTCTGAGGAAATCTCTTTCTTTCCCATTTAGCCAGTACAACGACAGTGTTCCGATGCTGGAGGATGAACAATTCACTGCAGCAATTTGCAGTCAACTGCTCAGAGGCCAGTGAGTGTTTGATTGTTGACAGAGTTAAGAGCGTTGTTCGCAATGTCTGTGCACAAAGGGATTTGAATAGCCAAACTTCTGCTTCTAATCAGATTTCTTACATTTAAAGTACCAATGTCTCTCCCCAGCATCTTTTGATGGTCCACTGTACATTAAGATCCCAAATCTGGCATCAAGCACGCAATGCAAATGATAATCTCTTTGTTTGTTTGTAGAACAATTCCTTGCAGTAGAATTCCCTGCACAAACAATGCAGTTGTAAAACTCAATGCTTGCAGGTGGCAGGTGTGACTGTTTAAACTGTATCCGTTTCTACTTTACTAGTCTGTAGGGGGGCAACATTGGCATGTCTACATCTGCAGATCTCAACTTCTACTGTTGTGACTTTCCTCTCCTATATGTGGCACATATTTGCATGCACTCATAGAGATAGTGCTTGTTCCAAATTAGTTCCATGCAGTGCTTTGCATATAAAAAGTACGATACTGTATTTACTATAGGTGACTGAAATATAAAAAAATGCAGTTAAGTATGGTACTTGAGTCTTTGTAGTTTCTTTTCAACCCTTTTTCAGAAAACTATTGGTTTTGTTGCAACATAAAACCAAATGACAGCATCAGTATCATATTGTAAAACAAACTTTAACAGGCTCAAGTGTTTCTGGAAATATGATGCTTTGCCCATAAAAACCTTTGAGGAACATCCCATGCACTCTCCTGTTTATGTAGGTGCTGCCTGACAGTACTTTCGTATTAGGTCAGCTCTGTTTTTCTCTTTCTTTTGTGATATCCTTCCTTCCCTCTCTTGTTCCCCCTTCTCTCCCCCTTAGCCTGGTCCTGACTCCCTGGTTCCTGGGGCCTGGCCAAGGCGTGTGTCCCTGGAGGAGCCAGAGAGGAGATGGAGAGAGAGGGGGCAGCAAGGGGGTGCAGAGACTGGCTCCAAAACCACAGCTGCAGCAGCCTCTCCTCTCCTCTCTCCTCTCTCCTACTTTCCTCTCCTCTAATGACTTCCCTCCTTTGCCTGGCACCCTCCCCAGCTCTGCCATTAATCAGAGGAGATGGGTATTCTGGTGCATGTGCGTTTGTGTGTGAAGGAGAGAGATGCTGACTGTGTGAGTGCTTATGCGTATCTCTGCTTGTGCTGATAGAGAGCTGGATGGGTCCGTAGTGATGGTATGGAGACCAGGATCTCACACAAAGCTGCAGAGTTCACCCAGAGAACAAAAGCAGGAGGGAGGGAGGGAGGGAGGGAGGTTGACAGACATAAAGCCTGGTGAGCAGATTGGGACTGCCAGTGACTAAAAAGGAAGAAGTAGACAGATGAGCTGAAGACATTTTTAACCAAGGCATCCAAACCTTATTTGCAACTTACTGAAATCTATCTAATCTGACATTTTTGGAGAAAAGTGTTGCAACGGCACCTGCACACAAGTGTCAACGAAGCACAATAGGGAAAGTTCATGACTTCACATATTAACAAATGACATCACGGTTTGCTTCGAGGTGCATGCTGCCTCTCTACTCGCCCACCTTTAGCCCCTCATTATCCAGGTGGGAATTAGAAAATGGGAATAAAAAATAAGATACAAATTTTCAACCTGCCTTGCTCTCACCCCCCAACGGGCCTCACAGAGTGCCTTTCTGCTGACATCACTGCACAGAGACCTGGCAAGCCAATCTCTCCCCTGCTCTACCATTCCCCTCTCCCTGCTTCCTGCCCTGATGATGTCACACACCATATGGTTTTCAGCAGTATCAAGCCGGAAAAGAGATTTAGTCAGCGGAGAGGAGAAGGAGAGAAAAGGAGGAGGGCTGGAACGGGGCGCAGGTCGGACACAGAAAACAAAAGCTTTCGCTCTTCCCCTTGTGTATACTGTGAGTGGAAGGTAGAGAGGGAGGCGAGGGGGGCGAGAGGGGAATGGCTGCACTGTGTGAGGCTAATGAGGAGAGACCAGGGAGCAGAGACCGTGCATTGGACAGCCACGTGCTGCACAGACGGCCGCTGGACTGGCCTCTACACATTTATACAGAGTCACATACCCACACTGTAGAGCAAGAGAAGGGAGGACTAAGCGAACAAGGCCATGCTAGTAAACACGGTTGTGTGCATTGCTTGACCTTTATCTTATTAAACATCAATAAGATGGTGTACTTGCTAAAGGGTCATTTTCTTGTCTCATTTCATGTTATTGCAGATATTTGAGCTGCGATCAGTTCCCAAAAACTTAAAGCGGCCATAGGCAATATTTCCATATCAACAATGGATCTCATATATATAAAAGGGATCACTGGTAGTCATAAACCGACAGAGAGCTATCGCCTGACTCACTGCAGCTTTATGAAGCTTTTTAGCATCTTTCAAGTCATTGTTTTGCTTCTCTGGTCTCAGCTTTTGGTTCAGTCTTGCTGCTCTCACCAGCATCGTTTTTGTACACAGCAAGAAGTTGTTTTTGGCAAAAAAATCTCTACAAACCAACTATAGACTACCTGCTCTGCTCCAAACAGTACACAGACAAGGTTGACAACTAGCTCGTGAACATAGTGGAGCATTTAGCTGCTGATGAGCCAGATAGTTCCCTCAGGAGGTGATGGAGATCAAACCACAGAAGGAGAGTGAACATTGGATTTACATTCACCAGGTGGCCAGAAACACGACTCCAGTTCGCCATATGAACTCAAAAGGTGATGATATCAGTCAGTGTTGTGTTTACAGCTTCTTATAGTCAGGAGTTTGTTATAGTCAAAGTTAAAAGTTCATTCCTGACCTTGGAAACAGCAGTTGACACAACAATCTCAACACACCTGGGCAGCTTCATCAGCTGAGGAAGATTCTGTGATACGATCAAAAGCTCCAGAAGAGCTACTAATTGGACCTTGTAAGACTGTTTTGTCAGCTGATAACAATATTTTCTATACTCACAGTAACCCAAAGAGTGAGTCCGTATCCCTCTGCTATGAAAAGTCAAGTTGCACAACTTCAGCATTATGTGAGTGTTCTCAAAACCAGAAACTATTTTGCATGTAGACATATTGGCCGTTGTGAAAAAAAAAAAAAAAATCAAGTATTTCTGATCTGGCTCTAATCATGGCGCGATAATTGTCCATCACCAGCAGATGGGTGAACGAGAATAGCCACCGAACACGCACAACAGCTCTGCACATTCAAATGACATGCCTTGCACGGCTGTGCTCTAAAGCTGTCGCAAAACTGCTGATTACGATGAATTAAGGGAGGTCTGTGTGTAAATGTTGAGCCTATATACGGTTCAATTTTTGGTGGTGAAGGGAATCCGGAGCTGGAGGGGTGTGTGTCTGGTATGGTGGGGCGGTCACAGCAAGCATCTGGAGATTTGTGTGGCCATGTCCGCTGGAAGGGAAGACACAAAAAAAGGAAAGAGGGATGATTGATGAGAATGAAAGAAAGAGGGGAGAGCAAAAAGGCCTTGTGTGAGTAGTCGAGAAAAGTGCGGGACATTACACCTAGAGGGTCTGTTCCGAGGTGCTAAGATTACTTTTCGACTGTCCTGTCTATCGTC
Source organism: Anarrhichthys ocellatus (assembly GCF_004355925.1). Taxonomy (NCBI): domain Eukaryota; kingdom Metazoa; phylum Chordata; class Actinopteri; order Perciformes; family Anarhichadidae; genus Anarrhichthys; species Anarrhichthys ocellatus. The sequence continues at coordinate 922,326 of NW_022280102.1, read as the reverse complement.
CAGTCTTGCTCTGTCTCTGTGATGGCAGACAGAAACGGAGCAATATACTAAGGTGATTGCAATACTCGTCACTCGAAACCTAAATTGAAACGAGGTGGTTGTGGCCTTGGAGACATGGCGACCCTGCAGCATATCTGTTCACAGATGTTCGATAAAGTTGGCTGCAGTCATTCAAAAATATTCAGCGCCTCATTGTGTTTCCATATCCGACCCACAAAGCCTCTGCAAGACATATATCACATGTAAAACCTGCAACGCTCACGCTTGGAGAGATGGTGGGAAAGGTGTGTGATTTAGAGGGTGACAGCAGACTGTTAGGGGATTTAGCGGTCCAGCCTGCCTTATCTCCAGCTCTGGTTCCCCACCGAGTGTTGGCCTTTGGGGAAGTAGACACGTCTCTGGGATGGGCTCCCTGAGCTGTGTTTGGAGCTTGGCGCTCGCAGCTTTAATTTAATCATTGCTTACAACCAGCAATTTGAAGGCTTTTTTTTCAGTTCATTAAAAGTTCAGCATTTCAGGTTTGCTGCGCTCCAGATCACGGTATGTGAAACCGTGTTTTGACAGGCTGGAGTTTAATGTCCAGCGCAGGCCTCTGGAGGCTGATTGATTAGTGAGATAAAGTTTCTCTGGGAAGACAACAGCTGTACCCAGAGAAACACAAAGAAACTGATATTAAGTTTTTATAGTATCATACTTTAAAAAACAACTCACTATATAAAATATACTTTACATGCCAACGTTAACATATCAAAACTATTTTACCTGCTTTTAACCCATACTTAAGTATCCTAGCTGTGTGCTGGTTTTGCTATCAGACACCACGTCTATGTGTCTGGTCCTCGGGAGCTATCATTCTTGGCTGTAACCCCTCCTTGCGTGTTGTTATGGAGGTCCAAGCAACATGTGGCCTGAAAGTTTGTTATTTATTGGTCATGATGCTTTTGTAAACTACTCACAGTCTAGGCTTTGACCCTTGAACCCTATGAAGTCAGAATGCCATGTGACATTGTTTGAATTGAGTAAAACCTGAGTAACGGCATGTTGTCGCACTTCATACAATTCCCCCCCTGTTATTATGAGGCTATTGCAGGCACATGGAGTGCCAATTACACCAAAACCCTCACAGATTTCCCAGATTAAAATGCAAACTTTCAAGACAAACCTTAAATCTGAATGGGTGTAATCCATCATATATCTTGATGGCAATTATTCACATCAAATATAATAATCAGATAAATACAAGGGGCATAAAAATGTAAATTAAATCAAAAAAGAAATCAACCTTTGTTAAGACATGACCTGACACGCAGCATAATGATAGTATTATGTGTTCCCTTAAGTGGAAAAAACTATTTCGGACCATGAATCGAAACACGCTGTCACATCCTTGATAGAACGTCTCCATTCTCCCGCACAGCTCTGCTTACCTCTGTCTGGGAGGTTATCAACAGTTCATCATGGGAACATGGAAGTGAGAGACAATACCTTCCTCCACTCTAATGGGATCTTGGGGTGGCTCGGATCGCTTCAATGAAACACCAGCACCATGAACTCGGATAATTTCAGACTTTATGAGATTGTCAGCTGCTGTTGTGATCAAAACAAACATAAATAGGCCTCAGGCCGGTTAGTGTTTTCACTGGAGCACATCGGCTGTCTGTTGATGACCTAAGCGATGGTGAAATAAGTAGTTTCATCAATTTCAATCTGCGCTCTTTCAAACTCCTCAGGATGGCTCTGAAAAGACATGAAGGGATAATAACAGACAGGCCTGTCTGACATAATCCGTCCAAATACAGAAGATTAAATAGGTGTTAGAATTAATGTTTGTAGAAAGCTAAGGACTCCTGCCACAGTGTACAAAAGAAATCTAGGAAATGTACTTTTTTGGAGACACTAAAGTCTGAGTAGCAATAGAATCAGCATTATATAAATTGAAATAATCCAGCCTTTTTAAGTGATGGCTATAATTTATTATTATTATTATTATTATTATTTTGCATGAAAGGTTGGAGTGCAATTGATTCAGAGACAGTCCTTTTTATTAGACTACAACTTTTAAGTTTATTTTTTTGAGGTACTTGTAATTTACTAAAGAAATGTATGGTACTCTACTCTGCAACATGTCCGAGGGAAATATTGTACTCCACTATATCCATCCAACAGCTTTAGTTCAACTGTTTAGTTTTTTTCAAATTAAAATTTTACACACTTACATATAATCAACCAAAATGATATGATGCAACCATGCAGTGTATAAAATCAGCCCCTAAGTGCAATCTTAAACACATAGCTGGCATGTAAATGCTTAATAATAAAGATACAACTATATAACATTGGTGGGGTTGACGCCTTATAGTTTACTGTATGTTTTTTATATGGTGCTCCCAAAATAGTGGCCATGGCGTACCTACATTTGAATCCCCCCTCCACAGCATGTTCTCCTTGATAACACCAATAGGACTCGCTACCGCCAAGTTCCCCCATTGGGTGTCGCTGTGCGCGTAAAGTCTCCTCCGGCAGGTTTGGTCCGACCGGACCCCGGATCGTCTGAAGTGTCAGATTGTCTTGTTAACACGTGAGATAGCCAGTGCACGGAAGAGGGTGAAAACACGGGGGAAACCGGGAGACAAGAGGGCTGCAAAATTAGGCGGAAGAGAGTTCTTGAGAGAGAGTCGGACTCGGCGGAAACTGCGGAGGTCCTAAATGAGGGAATGCCGAAAAGGAGAGCAGACATACGGCCAGAGCACCAGACATGAGTCCGAGGTAAGACTGTGATACGGCAGAGGGGCAGGGATGACATTCATGCAGACGTGTGAGTGACACGCTGAGCAGTTTTTTTTTAGTAGACTACTATGATGAGTTTATCCAAGTTTTGTTGTACTGTATATGTCTTTTCGTTTTGAGCCGATGGTCCTGATGCAGCCTTCAGTGACGTTACATACAAAGCTTGAGCATCTGGATCATATGAGCGCGTCCGGCCTCACGCTGATCGGATTTACAGTCACTTCGGCTATATTTGAATTTTTTATTTCTCAGTTTTTAATTGACATATTTAAATGATGTATGGTTTGGTGGAGAAGATGTTCAGCATACGATGTAGGCTTTAATTAAGTAAGAGAAAGAAATATAAATACAAATGTTTTAATAATAGTATAAAACAGTGTCTATAGTGGGCTCTATGTTATGCCATGGAGCTGCGTTTTTCTTACTTATCATAAGAATATTTTGAGTGCAAACCCTTGTGGTGAAAAATCGTAGAACTTGGGGGTGATACGTTTCCAAAGTGCTCTTTAAGTGAAGCGGGGGGGGCTGTTAAATCTTCCCAGGGGAGGTCTGAAGGTGAGACACACCTTCTTTTAACAGTTCTATTATTTTTACTTAATTAAAAAGCGTACAATGAATGAATAATTGTGAATGGATTTTCTAAATGACACAATAAAGTAAAAGGATTTGTGATCAATTTGGATTTAATTTTGGCCTCAGGGACAGAATGACATTACATATGGTGGTGGTGCTCGGGGGGAGTCTAATTCCTTGAAGGTCCTTGACATGAAAAGCTCCAACAACTCTTGATGTTACCAGTTCTATCCATCATTAAAGTTTTTCAAACGTTTTAGTGGGCTGCCAGATCATAAATATGCAACATACGTGCGTATACAATGGTTGCCTGTCTCTTTAAGACGATGTGTTGAGAAGTTCAAGTCGGGGTCACTTGAAGTTCCTGCCCTCTATCTTACCTTTTAGTTTTATTATAGACTGACATCACACGGGGCGCTAAAACACTTAAGGCGCATAGAGGCTTCATTATCATACCGGTGCGCGTTATTGCTCCGACTCAAAAATAGCTAAGGAAATTACTAGAAAAAAGAAATAGGAGGAAACTGGTGCTGGTCTAAGCACGTATTTTTTTATAGAAAGGGATGAGAAAGAGGGGAGAGGAGGGGCAGAGAGACACACAGAAAGAGGGAGAGGGAGGAAAGTGGGTGGGAGGACGGACCTAAGGAGCGACAAGAAATTCATATCAATTAATAATCATAAAAAAAGAGCTGGCAGACGCGCTCGGAAAACTGGCATGGTTTTTTGGAGGCTGGCAGTTCAAAGCTGAAACGTCAGATATGACTCCTAGACTGCTGAGATGATCATTAAGGGAGACTTAGATCCGATGGCAGAAGACATCGGGCATGCAGGTAAGAGCTGATATGCTTTACACGCACAGGCCCCCAAACCAGAACAGGGGAAGCTTGACATTTAGGGGTTTATCCGTTACACTGTGCGGTGCATGGTGCCAGAGAGTAAATATGTTTTTTTCAATGAATCGTTGACATATTTGTATTTTATATCATGTCGCGTTTTGCCTCGTTTTTATTCCAGTATGATTTTAATATCGACAAGGGAGGCTCCGCTTATTCTTCTTTCTGCATTTAATTGGAGTCGGTCGAAAATATGTATTCTTTTATATTTCGAATAAATAATTAGCCGTAGGACACTCAATTAATTAGTAAAGTCATTCCGGATCAGTCAAATGTAATGACGAATGCAGATTACAATATGCTTCAAAAATCTGCAAATGTATGTAAAAGAACAACGACTCTGTTTCACTTTAAACACATCAGTGTTTTTTTTTTTTTAAGATATCACCTTCAAGTTTAATTATATTTAAATGGTTTTTTTAACTCGAATTTAACGCAAAAGTTAAAGAGAACATCGCCCTCTGTTAAAGGGGAACTTCAACTTCTTCAGTAATAATTTTAAGAAGGAAGCAACAGTAAAATCATGATCGTGTCTCTATTAGACAATGTAAAACAGGCCCAGCACTGTGTGTAATAATGTCACTACTGAGTTTAGGCGAACACAGACACACCAACAAATATTATAGGAATATTTTTTGGGGGGGATATTTAAGTTTATGAATTTCTGGTTTCCTGTATAAAATCCAGTACTCTATATACATGTAGCCTATAAAAGAAGCTCCAGCGCTGTTGACAGCAGTGAAGAAGTCTGATTGTCCCTGAAGAAGCCTACTATGAGCTGAAAACAGGTCCGCTTCTGGAGGCGATCTAAGGCTATTTTGGCGGAGATAACGTGCACTTTTGTAGGACGAGGCGCTGCAGCGCAAAGAGATGCGGCCACTCGTGATTCGGTTTACTGCACAATATGTGAGGAGTAGCCTAAAGAGTAAAACAGATTAGAGACACAGAGAGGAGGCGCGCGACGCACAAAATCAGCAGACAACTTGATGCTTTGCTTGCAAAACGGGACGTGAAGTACTCAAATCTTATCAGGCGATGCACTTCAAAACGTGCTGATCGATAAACCGTGCCACTGGCAGATACAACTTTCATAGCTTAAATTGAATGTAATTTTCAAATAAATAGTCTATGGATTAGAAGAATTTATAAAAAAAAATAAACAATGCAAGTAACGTTCATACAATTCAATAGTCTGCAGTAGAATCTGCACGATAATAAATGTACGTGTTGATTATCATATTAATTTGATTAATACGTTATCTGCTCTCTAAATAAACGGTTACTCGGTTCCCATCAAGATTAAGACGCTGTCATACTTCCGACAGTATTTTATAAATGTGTGATGGTTTTTAGATGCGCAATTACACAGGAAACTGACTCTTATGCTCCATGATGTTTGATGACCAGACTGAAACTCAACGTATTCACCTATCATGGGTGCTGCTGCTCGATCTGCGCTTCGGGATGCAGTTTTTCTAACCTAAATGTCAAACTCAGTCTTTTATTTAATGCGTGTATTTGCCTCTTATGAATCACAAAAAAATCACAAAAAAAATGTACGAGTTGGATGAAAAAGGTATAAAACGACAGTAAAATATATGCTTGCTATTTTATTCTGACTTTGTACTGCAGTGTTGCCTCATAAATTGAACAAGGGTTGTATATGAACATGGTCAAATGGGTTCTAAAATAAACAAGGAGGCATGAGCATGGCCAGCAAATTGAAATGTAAGAAAACAAAATGTCAACACAATGTTTTAAGCAGATGTCTGGAGTGTTTATGTCACTGAGGCTGCATGTATAGGAAGTTTAGTCTCCCGCTTCATCCCAAACCACAAAAGTGACAAAACAGAGAAAACCAAGGGGCAATGAATATTAACCTAATGCAAATAACTGAATGTCATCGATGCAAACTATATCACCATCATCTAAGTTTCCAGCATGTTGACGGGTCATTAAAAAGAATGCTGTCAGATGGAAACAGACATGCATCAGAATGACGTAAATAACTGTCTCCCAGGACTCTAAGAGCAACCTAGATCAATGATTTAATTTAGCCTGTTTAACACAACAGACTGACAAAACAAGCTGTACTGCAAGCTTTGTATGCTTACAAGAACAGTATAGCTTGCTCTAAGATGTGTTCTCTCACTAAAAATCATTGCGATCATAGGTAGCTTCCGAACAGGATGCTGTGGGCTGACACATGGCCTCCAGATCAAGAGTTTTATAAAACATGTTTTACTGTTATCTTTCTTTTTTTTGTCAGTATAGGCTACATCAAACAGTGAGCTCAGATATTTTAAAAGGCAAGTTATAGCTTCTCAAAAGACTCATACTGATCACAACGAGAAAAGAGAGACTCTTGATGGCAAACCCACACCTAGACTGTTGTTACCACAAGACAGTACCAAAATTATTTAGTTGTACGCACAGCACAGTGCAGGTGCACAGAAATGTTCAGAAATGTTGCTTGGGGCGTGAGATTTTTTTTTTCTTGCATCACAAAAGATTTTACAAAATGTGCAAGGATATATCAAATGTGGATTTAAAAGCTCTTAAAAAAAAAAAATCTAATGTCATGAATCAGAATGTAAAGAATAACTTTATTTTATGCTCTGTGATGCAATAAATACATAATACAGCACTGTAGACCGCATACAGACCAGAATGCACACTGATTGTGTGCGTGTGTGTGAGTACACAACATGTCACCATGCTCCACGCAGTAACCAGTCACAGTAACAGTAAGCTAAACACCCCTTAATGCAATAGACTCTGCAAAAGTGCAGCATGCTGTGGAAAGTACTTGGTCTATTCCTCATATCACTCTCATTTCTAAACACGTTTGATCTAACCGACAATGAAATTTATAGTAAAATATGACCGTTGAGTAATCAAAGCCAGACAGAAACCAGAAGTGGAAACACTTTAGATGACAACTGGGGACATGATGGAGAGTAAATATCTAAACCTGCCCTACCCACCTTCTAATTCATAGCATTTTTTGAAATTTTATATTCATGACCAAATAATAAATACTAAATAGCATACAAGTCATACGTGTAGGTATTAGGACAGAACCTAATAATACTTTTCATAGAAAGATATATTTTTTCTTCAACAGGGATGACTGTTCTCCGCATGATCACTAGCTGGACGTCATGATTGTTCTAACTTTTCATTTTCCGTTTCATCAGTGATGAAATCAGAGTTTCCTTCTGATGTTATACGCCTGATGCTGAACATGCATTTAACAAAATACACATCTACAATTGTATTTACGAGTGACCTTGAGGTTTCGGACTGAACCTTTCTTTTTTTTACTGTGAGAGAAGATAATAGTCATATTACTTTTTGTTCAGTGTTCTCCAGAATTCCATAGTAACTCATTTGTCTGGGTCTATTTTACCCAAATTCATACTTCCCTGTTCTTGTGCTGAGCGTGCACACCGAATGAAATAAACAAGAAGTGAATGAGCTGGTGTCAGGAAGACCATAATCAGACGGATGACATGATATTTATTTAGTAGCTTGTTTCCCATCAGTGAGACTAAGCCCTTAGGGACAGTTCGAGACGTTTTATCTCACATGTAAACTATCCTCAGATGCCACTGGTTGAACAATACTCGGTGTTTCATGCATTTATTTTAGGCTTGATGGAACAATTAGTGTTGCTGTTTGAGTGTGTGTGTGTGAATCTGTGTGTGTGCGCGCATTAGATTCCTGGAGCTCATTTCAACGTAAAATATTGAACCATGTAACATCGGGTGCGTTCGGTGTTACTTATATTACTGGGCAGAAAGGGGAGCCGAAATAACTATCTTTTTTTTGGGATGTGTGCTTCTCTCACAGGTTTTATACCTGCTGTTCATCATACTTGTGAAACGTTCATCCCTTGGTTTGTTTAAAACCCTGCACACTACTTCTGGAATACTTTATCAGGAAGCCAGCGGTTACAAAATATAGATCTGCCGTTCTCTGAATTCAGTTTTTTCTTTCTTCTTGCAGAGGAAGTGAATGCGTTGACTTGAATTTCTGATAATGAGAAAACCATTGCAACTGCTCACCTTTAGCTAAAGTTCACTTCTACAGAGTAGCATCCACGTGCACTTTCCCACATAAATTCTGCTTTTGTGCATGTTCCATTCAGTGGAATCAATGATTTAAACAAGATGTATTAAACTGGAGCTGTTACGATGAATTTGCTTAAAAATGCAATTCAATTAAGTGATGTGTCGCGTTTCTAAAGGAAATCTGTTATTAATTCATTAATTCATTAATCTATATTAATCCTCATAGATGTATGTGAATGCATATTTTTGCAATTTTTTTAAAACTCTTGTGAAGGCAATCAAACGTTTTGGCACACAAAACCTCTGAAATATACTTTAATATAGTCTGATGTATAAATCATAGATTTCATAGATTATTTTTATACAATGCATCAATAATCATTTTCGTGGTGCAAAAAAAATGACACATTTATTGTGCTTTTGTGTATTGAAAAGCTGACTGCCGCATGATGTTTTACAGATATCTGTTGTTGCAGGTGGCGGACTGAAGACGATGCTGGGTGCCATGGAAGTTCCAAGTCATGCTAGGGATCTCCTCCTGCAGCTCAACAGCCAACGAACCAAAGGCTTCCTGTGTGATGTTATCATTGTGGTGCAGAACGCCCTCTTCAGAGCTCACAAGAACATTCTGGCTGCCAGTAGCCTCTACTTGAAATCTTTGGTGGTCCATGACAATCTCATCAACCTCGACCACGAGATGGTGAGTCCAGGGGTCTTCAGGGTCATTCTGGACTACATCTACACAGGCCGCCTTAGTGAGGGAGACCCCACTTCTCCCACTGAACCCAATCTAGGGGCTGTCTTGGCAGCAGCCAGCTACCTTCAGCTGCTTGACTTAGTGGCTTTGTGCAAAAAGAAGCTGAAAAGAAATGGCAAGTACCCTCCCCGCCCAGGTCCTGCATTTCTGCCCTACCCAAAGATGGGGCCCAATAGCATGGGTTTAGGGAGTGGTGGCAGGTATAGGATTTCTACTCCTGTCATTCAATCCTGCCCTCCAGGAGGAATTTTGAACAGCCATGCAACCCGGGCATCACCACTAGAGGAGCTAGTTCCCCATCGACTAGCCATTCATGCTGGGGAGCTGTATGCTCCAACCTCCATCCAGGGCTGTCAGGTGTTCCCGTCCCTGCAGTCTGCTCTGCCCGCCCAGCTTGGGCGCTCAGCCCACCCTGAGAGGAACTGCTCCCCCAACTACGGCCTGGATCTCTCCAAGAAAAGCCCCAACTCCCAGTCACAGCACACACCCTCTCGATCCCATCTGGCAAACGCTCACAATAATGACGAGCGAGACGGGACCCTGAGCGGCCGCGCCAGTCCCATGCAGAGAATGAATGGAAGGGCCTTCCCCTCAGAAAAAATGGAGTCCACCGACCAGGCAAGCTCCCTCACTCCTCCACATTTCCCCCATCTCAACCAGCCTCTTGGCCCACACCTCCCCCACCTGCACCGCTCAGGCTCCCAGGCCAGAGATCGCTACCCATGTCCCCCCAGCCCTGACACCCCAACGGAAGCTGGAGAGACGGGCAGAGATATGGGCAACATCTACCGCTGGGTGAAACATGAGCCACTATCATACACAGCTGAAGATGAAGATGAGGATGAGGATGAGGAGGAAGGGGGTGAAAATGGAAACCAGCATCATAACCACAACAAGGCTGGGGAGGAGAGTGAAGGAGCCGACGACAAGAGCGGGTCAGGCACAGAGGAGACAGGCAGTAGTGAAGGCCGCCCGTCCCCTTCTGGACCGATGGGGAGGTTCCACATGCCGTATGAGCCAGAGAGCTTCGGGGACAATCTATATGTCTGCATCCCCTGTGACAAAGGCTTCCCGAGCTCAGAGCAGCTCAATGCACACGTGGAGACACACACGGAAGAAGAGCTGTATGGCAACTCTGGTGGCGAGATGGGAAACAGCAATAACAGCAGCACCAAAAACATAAGCAGTAATACAAACGGTTATGGGAGCAGTTTGAACAGTCTGTCCCACCTGGACACCAAGTCCAGCCATGGGCTGAGCTCAGGGGGCATCGGAGAGATGATCCGACCCTACCGCTGTTCCTCCTGCGAGAAGTCCTACAAAGACCCAGCCACTTTGCGGCAGCATGAGAAGACCCACTGGCTGACTCGGCCTTACCCTTGCAGCATCTGTGGCAAGAAGTTCACGCAGCGGGGCACCATGACCCGCCACATGCGCAGCCACCTGGGCCTTAAACCTTTTGCCTGCGACTCCTGTGGCATGCGCTTCACCCGCCAGTATCGCCTCACCGAGCACATGCGCATCCACTCCGGGGAGAAGCCCTATGAATGTCAGGTGTGCGGGGGAAAGTTCGCTCAGCAGCGCAACCTCATCAGCCACATGAAGATGCACAGCAGTGGAGGGACTGCGGGGGGCCTGACCACAGATGGGAAGCTGAAGCTGGACTTTGCTGAAGGCATCTATCCTCTGAGTAAATATGCAGCAGAGCATCTGGGGCTGAAGCAGGAGAAGGCCAATGAGCTTCTCATCCAAGCCCAGCAGCAACTTGTTGCTGATGCAAAGGTCATAGAAAGCCTTTACCCGCTGTCCAAACTGGCCTCAGAGCACCTGGGCCTCTCCCACGACAAGATGGACGTCCTGGGCCAACCCCTCCCCCCTCCCCAACAGGCGCTCTCCGAAGCCCGCACCATTGACCGCTACTCACCCAGCTAAGACCACAGGACCTGTATAAATGGCATTCACCGATAGGTCTGTGTGTGCACACATAACTTGCAGTATTCTAAAGCCATTCACCTCAACTCAATATCTCCACTGCACCTCAGACTCAGGCCAAGAGGAATTGGTCTGTTCATGCACACCAACATGTGTAGACTGTAAGTGCCTTTCTATGCATCTAATGTATCTTTAAGTCCTCCTTCATAAAGGAGCTCTGTGCTATTTCGTGACCAAGAGACACTCACTCAAACAAGTACAGTATTTATGTACAGTGTATGCAAAAAAACGTTTGAAAATTACAGCCATTGAGCCAAAGTGACAAATTGAAAACCCAAATGAAATTGTTTTATTTATTTTTCTATTATTGTGAACTCCAAAGAGAAACTGTTGCAAGGAAACGTTGCAATCTGACCCTAAACCTGTGTACTATTAAATATCATCTTTTTACAAAAAATGAAAATGCACATAAGGACAAGATTCAGGGTTTCGGTCCAGACCTGAGCGGAACTTTTACCAAATGTATACGCCAACTCTTCTGGACTTTAAAGTAATGGGTGGATGTATCTTTTTTCTTTTTCTTTTTTTTCTGTTGTGGGGGTACTGGACAATTTATGTATCTCACTCTCCAGCTTCTCCAAATCATGCTCATGCTTCCCAAGTCGCAAGGAAATGACTAAACGATAAGAGCAATTGCTTCGGCATTTCGGTAAAGTGTCCTCTGTTTTATTTCCTCCACATTTTGAAAAGTAACCCACTCCCCCACGTATTTTGTGCGGATAAAGGCTCCTACTATGTGACAGTTATAGTAGCTTAATCAGCCTTACACGCGTGTAAACCATCTTGAGCTAAAGCTTCCTTTGCATTTTGACTAACATCCCTTAGCTTTCAGTTGTTATTGAGAGGCAGTAAGCACAGCCCTGTGATCTCATAACTGGGACATCATTACACATACCCAACTGATGACACACTAATCCCTGTTCATGATGAGTGCAGCTTCATCTCATGGTGCAGACGAAACTTGGGTGTTGCCTCTGACATTGTGTAGTATTTGCAATTACCGTTGCAGCCAATCAGAAAAGGCTCGGACAGAATTATTTGCACAGAAATGTGTCAGTTACTATCAGGAGCAATTACTCTATTTACAGCAGCACAATGATTCATCATGTAGCGGCAGTAGTCGGATGCCGTGTTGCAGCTCCGCTGTCAGACCTCTCATTTGGCCTCCCTCCCCTGTAGTCTGTTGTCTGGGACCCCTGCTACTGTTGACAGGCCAAAGTGAGAGCCTTTGCTTTAAACGCGCTCCACTCCACTCACCACACACATATATACACCCCACCTCCCTCCACACACACACACACACACACACTTAGTGAGCTGCTAATCTGTCTGTGATATGAACATAAGAAGGGGTTTGTGGGTCTTCCCTGGAAGCCAGCGGGTGAACAGCACATCCCAGCTGCTGGGCCTCAGTAATCCCTGTGAAATTTCACTTTCTCCTGGACAATTCCCACTGCACGCCGGCATGATGTCCCATTTCATGCCTGCCATCTTACCCCTCTGATCCACTTATTAACATCATATCCGAGCCTAGCAAATGTCTGCCGGCCTGGCCTCCCTTCCCCGCTGGTATCAGACGCGGAAACAAAGAATGACATATTTCTGTGTTGGCTGACCAGCAGTTCCTCCAGCTTGAAAACAAAAGAGCACTTAAAGGTTGCGGGTTGACGGCACATTTTTGTCTTTAAAATGTTTATTCCAAAGAACATGCTGGCCTTTTCTTTTCCTTTTTTTCCACTTGTACTGGTCCTTGATTCAGATCAAAAATGTCTGACCACTATAGTGCCAATGCCAACCTCAGTGGGTGAATGTGAAGACTAAAGCCATAAATACACTGTGATAGACGTGGTAAATCTTAAAGGCTAAAAAGAAAAACACAGAGACAACGTGCCTGACTTTTGAGATTGTTTTTTTTTATTTTTTAAATGTAACAATAATTTAAGGGCTTCTCTTTTCTGTAGCATATCATCATATCAAACATGTTGTTTTCTGTCACTTACTTTTCTTTATTTTGATTTGAACTGAAAGCAGCGCACGTGAAACTGGTGCTTACCTCAGGACTGAACCCAGCATGGGGACGCTAAGCTTTACTAAACCTTTGAATTATCAACACACACACAATTACACAGACACACATGCACACACTCACACACAGTTTTTTTTATTTTCATATTAACAGGGCAGTTGTCCTGTGTTAAACCTGTGGTTATTTCTGTGTTTATACATTTCTTGTTACAGTTTTATGATGGAGAGATAACATGTGATATTAACATATTTTTTGTTTTTATTTTTACTATGCGGTATACATTTTCTATTGTGTTGTCCTCAAAGAGGTTTGTTGTGGTGAGGTTTCTTCAATTCTCCAACTCCAATTTGACCAATTCCATTGTTACAACATAAGGCAAAGTAATTTTGGTAGTATCTTAACTGGCTGTTTGTGAATTTCTAAACCTCACTTTAGTGAGCATCAACCTTTGGTATCAACCACACATACAAGGTCTAGGTGACAGGTGTTGTGCTTTGAAATGTCTCCACAAGACATAATGTATTCCCAGTACTTCCCTAAACAGACGAGCAGTGGCTTTGCAGGGCGAGTATGAACACTAGCCTCATATTGTGTGACCCCTTTTCTCCAGAGGTTAGTGAACCTTCAATGACGGGAGTCAGACCGAGGCTGCCCATACACACAAACACACAGGAAGTCAGCTTGTTTTGGATGACGCTTCAAGTTTTGGGACTTTTTCGTTTAGCTCTTTGACAAATAAAAAGAAAGGATAGCATCAATTAAACAGTAAGTGCTCGGTCCACAAGCTTGTGCATACGTGCTAAAAATGTTGGGGGAGAAGGAAGTAACAGACGTGGGAATTTCAGTCCTCTCACTCCTTCTCATTCACTAGTTTAAATGAAAGTCGGTCTCCTCCTTTTCCATGCCTTACACCATTAAAATAACAGAAAGCGTTTCCACTGTCACTCCAAATCTGTGCAGGAGGGAAGAGCAAGATAATGGCTGAACACTTCTGTAGGATGTGCACTGTTTGAAATTTGCTTAATTGCATTAATGTGTATGACAGACGGAGGGCGAGGGTTGTGTATCTATAGAGAGGGGAAGCGTTTGCTTGTCTGTTTGTATGTTCCAATGCCATTTGAGCGTACGGAGGGCCGTTAATGCATGTCCTGGGAATAGGGTCGGTGTGAAGGAGAAGAGCTAAGGAGCAGGAAGTGAACTTTTGGCTGGTGTGTTGTGTTGAGCAGGATGTGCCGTGTGTTTCTGCTCAGAGGCAGATAGAGAGACGGAGAATGGGGAGGGAGAGGAGCAGGGACGGCGCAGCAGGGTGGATGCGAGCCATTGTCTCAGTATGAAAGCCTGTTCGTACTTCTGAAACCCTCCATTCAGAAAACAAGTAGACTGTATCTTCTCTTTTCCTTCCCCTCTTTGCTCTTTGGGAATAGACCTCTGCTCAGTGTCACGGTGATACGACATCACGGGCTTTCAAGGGCCGCGCGGCGATTTCGACATTCTCTTACAATTTGAGGACATTGAGGATAAAATGGTTTGACGTCCTTTTGGTCACAGGAATTCATCCCGGTATTTTTACATATTTTTAAATATCTATTTTTAATTGGGGCAGGGTTGATCATTATGGAGGGCCTAGAAACTATAATGTAAATCACAATTAAAAAACTGGCAGTATTTTTATTGCTCTGTTGTTGATTCAATTATTGAAATTACAAAAGTCTTGTTTCAATTTACTGGTGTAGCCATGCGCCCCTTGGGGTTTTATGCCACATGCCTTTATTAATGTTATTTATTTGACATAACAACCCAGAAAACCTCTCATTGCCACCAAAGTGGTTTAGATGAAGATGTTTTGAAAAGTAATACAATCAGGCATCTAAAACTATTTATTAGCTACATTAATTGATATAATAAATATAAATGAAAGCAGTAAGTGAAACCACCAACATTTTATTATTTAGGCCACTTCATTCCTCTCTAATATTGTTATGGCGAGCATCCCGGGGCCGTAGCTTTTATAACACTAACAATATAGAAGTAAAAACCAGGATGAGTTCCAATGGTCCTGCGTAGACCAAAAAAGGGTTTAGGTTAAATGTTGAAAAATTCAAAGTATGCCTTTAAGCTTTCTACCAGCGCCAGCGGGCTGAGGTCACCTGTGTGACTCTGATCTGCAATCATAGCGCTATTTGACATTTATTGTATTTCACAATGTGTGCCAAAAGAACTGAAGCATTTAGCAGACATCGCAGATGCTCAAAGCAAAAGTCAGAGACAATATTTGTAGTTTCCACGGGTTGCGTTGTCGAGCTAAGCTTCTGACCAACTTTGACTTTGCCTTATTATGAAAGCCATTCTCTTTGTGGCTAATGTGGCTTGAGAGCACAGCGCAGACATGCCACTATTGTCCAGTGTACATATTTCTTTTTTACAAGAGTTCATTTTAAATGTAAGCTAGAGCCGAATGATATCAATAATCAAGCCTTGTTTTGGTGTTGAAACCAAAAACTGACTCTTAAGTCAACCAATGCAAACGTGCCTTCAATATAACTGCAATAACTTGTATGTATGCCTGTGTGTGTAGGTGCTCTGATGTGTCCACATAGTGCACCTGCCCATCTACATGTCTGAACGCCTTTCCCACAGTGTAGCAGGGTGAAGTACAAGAGAGAGATTTGACACTTTCAAGAGTCTTTATTACAAGCAGCTGCTTTAGATTTATTTCCCCAAACTGCACTTTTCTGGAAAAATCATTGTATTGTGATTTTTTTATTACTCTTATGATCCCCTAGAAGTCCCACAATTGCCTTTCTTCTGGCTCTTTGCTCTCTTTTGCTTTCCTCCTCTTCCTCCCTGTGCAGAGCTTGGCCACGCTCGTTCACCGCCCTTGTTACCTCGAAGCACAGCTTCCCTCCTCACCTCTCTCTCTCTCTCTCTCTCTCTCTCTCTCTCTCTCTCTGTCCCTTCTCTCTTTTTACACTCAACACAAACCGTTGACCCACAACCCCCGCTGCCTCCCTCCTCTCCCATGATCCACTTACTTCCAGCTGTTTTTCATGCTGAAGAAGACAGTTGTCTAAATGTTTATGTGAGGAGCTACTTTCTTTTTCTTTAAGCCCTGATCAATTTCCAAAACGAACTTTGTGGCATGTGTTAAAATACAGGAGATGACGGGCCAAATAATAAAAAAAAAGTCTGACATCGTTATTGTATTCGGATCCTCAAGCCAAGAAAGGGCTTAAAGAGGGAGATTAAAGGCAGCATATCGTTGTAGAGGAAATGCAGAATAATGTGAGGGGAAATGTTCGGGGGAAAATATGCTCAGAAAGATGCCAGTAAAGTAAACATGTATGAAATTGCACAATTGAGCCGGGCCTCCGCTGCACCAGCCAAGTCATGCACTGAGATGGAGAGAACAAGTAAGGGAGAGGAGTTGAGAGGAAAAAGAAGCAGAAACGGAGAGAAAAATAGCCTGTGCTTAATAGTCACAACCTTCAGTAAATCACAAGGAAAAGCTGGCTGCTTTGTGAGTCTCTTCACCTCTTTTTCCCCCCCACCTCATTCGGTGAGCTTACTCTTTTTCATTTCCCTCTTTTAGGACGTTATCTTGTGAGGAAATGTAGTTTTTTTTGCCTTTTCATTGTCGACTGCTGCAGGTCATTGTGAAGGTTTTTTTTTTCTTCTAGATATTAATGTTCATGTCAGCATGCCCTCAGAGATGTCATCCTTTTTCCAGACCTAACAATTATCACCCAATCAGCACACGACCCACAGTAGGCTCTTTGTAGTTGAATAGGAAAGGGGGTTCTGGCTGCCCGTGTCGTCTTCCATCTGTTTAGCTTGGACCTCTGTTTCTGTCTCTACCTTGAACACATACAAGACAAACTAAGTGGACTTTGGCTGGAATCTTTTCGTTTACAGTGTACAACTTCTGCTCCAGAAGTTTCAATTTAAAGACAAACAAAGAGCAAGGACAAAACAAGTAGGAATTTGGAAGAGCAAAAGTTGGTCAAGGAGAAGATTTGATTGTATATATTACACACACACACACACACACACACACACACACACACACACACACACA